>NC_062232.1:128356199-128678949 GCF_902686445.1 Sciurus carolinensis | reverse complement strand
ACATCAAGGTTTGAAGGAAGTAATGTTTTTCTAACAAAGGGTACAAGTCATCATTATATCAAAGCCGGAACAGAAAAGAGTTGGGCACCAAAGATATATGCCAACTTAGATGATGGCTCTTCATAAGAATATATTGACGTGACAGAAAAAATATAGTTTTCTGGTGTAGTACTGAGGTTAAGGATGTATAGCTTGGCAGAGTGTATTTGGAAGATAAAATTCTTCCTATCATTGTCAAAGCAAAAAGAAAACTGTAACAAAGACATAGGAAGAAAAATCATTTATTTTGAGTTGAAAATGGATAAGTTGGACTCTAGGCAAAAAGTCTCAGTTCCACAACAAAAAGAATGATACCACATCTCATGTGCAATGTTAACCTACATCGATTTCAAAGGAGCCTCTAGTGGAGATTTCTGAGCTAAAACAGAATCCTGTTTACTACAAAATATCTATTACTGCCATTATGTCTAAATAGAACCATATTTCAAACTTTGAATGGACATTCTTGTTTATGTCACTTTGTGCACATGTGCAAGGGTGTGTCTTGTTTGTAGACCTATCAGTGGAGCAGTTGAGTTATAAGCTTTGTGCTTCTAAACGTTATCTGACATTTCCCAATTGCTCTCCTAAAGGTTGTACTACTACTCTCCCAGCAGTGTGTGAGAATGCTCTTTGTTTTTCTTTCTTCCCAACATTTGGCACTATCATGCATCTATATTATTGCCAGGTAATACCTGTGGAGTGGTGCTGTTTTATAATTTTCATTTCTGTGTTTATGTAGAGATATTGGACTTCTTAGGCTTAGTGGACATTCAGATTCCACTTTTAATGAATTGCTTTTCTGATTTAAAGTTTTTAAATACACTATCAATTAATATTTATATGTGATGTGAGGCAGGAATTTGCATTTACATGTGGATAAACTTTGATCCCAGCAATTTTTAAATAGTTCATTCTTTACTTACTAATATATAATGTGCATCCTGCCATGATTCATGGTTCCATACATTCATAGGACAATTTCTGAGTATGTAACTGTTTCACTGGTTTTGATATGTTGAATCATTTGAGAATGGGAGTGTTTGTACTCATTTTCACTTTTAAGATCAAAGGTTTGTACTTAAAATTAATATATAATATTATAGTTCACCCTTTGTGTTATAACTATTAAGAAAATGAAGCTATAGAAGAGCCTACATCAACTGGAAAAATTTCCTCATCCTTCTTTGTTGTTACTTACTCATCTCACCATCAACCCCTGGAAATCAGAAACAACTGATTTGTTTTCTGTCTTTGAAGTTTTACCCTTTCCAAAATGCCATGTAGATGGAATCATACACTATATGACTTTTCTTTGTGACTTCTTTTACTTAGTAATATACATTTAG
The DNA here is from genome assembly GCF_902686445.1 of Sciurus carolinensis. Lineage (NCBI taxonomy): Eukaryota > Metazoa > Chordata > Mammalia > Rodentia > Sciuridae > Sciurus > Sciurus carolinensis. The sequence continues at coordinate 128,677,561 of NC_062232.1, read as the reverse complement.
AATTTATTCCTGTTGCATCAGTAGTTAAATCAATATTATTGATTACTATTCCATTGTATGGATATATTGTACTTTGTTGATCCACCACTTGAAGGACATTAGGGATTTCTGTTGTTTTGTTGATTATTAATAATATGCTATAAACATTCATATAAGGATTTTTCAAGTGACATGATTTATATTTATTTTGGGCAAATACTTGGGACTACTATTGCTGAGTTGTATGATGAGGATTTGTTAACTTTATAAGACACCTATAAAGTGTTATTCACAGTGGACATACCATTTTGAATTCCCACCAGTAGTATATGAGAATTCTGATATTGTTCTAAATACTTGCAAGAATTTGGTAGTATGCATTAACCAAATAAGTCAAGGTTCAAATGTTTTCTCTCATAAGTAGAAACTAGAGGACTGGGGGGATAGCTCAGTTGGTAGAATGCTTGCCTTGCAAGCACAAGGCCCTGGGTTCAATCCCCAGCACCACAAAAAAGAAAGTAGAAACTAGATCAAAATGTGGGTGGGGGGATATCTGGGGAGGGTATCCCCAAGAAAACTGAAGGGAGATCAGTGGAGTAGAGGAAGGGGATTGAGAGGAAGGGAAGAGAGGATTTGTACAATATAATTGACCAAATTATGCTATGTACATTCATGAATATATCACAGTAAATTTTACCTATTTGTCTATCTATAAAGTACTGATTCAGAAAACTGTAAACAAATAGAAGGAAGATGAATAAAACAGAGGAAGTGGAATGGGGGAAGGAGGAGGGGAGGGAAAAGGAAAGTACTGGGGACTGAAGTAAAGCAGATTAAATTCCTTGCTTATATAAGTATGTCAAAATGAACCCCAATATTATGTATGAATATAAAACACTAGTAAAAATAAAACACTAGTAAAAACATAAAAATATACTTCTAATGCTATAACTGTACTTATAACTTGTTTGTTTCTCCTACTTGCATATTTGATGTGCTTATTTGTCATCTGTATATTTTGTTGGTGAAATATCTATTTAGATGTTTTGTAAAAAATTTATTAGATTGCTTGGTCTCTTATAGAATTTTGACAATTATTTATATATTCTGGATACATATCCTTTGTGAAAATAGTTCTCCCAATAATTAACTTTTATTTTGATTCTTTTAAAAGTTTCTTTGAAGTGGTTTTTAATTTTTATGAAGTCTAACTTCTATATTCTGTGATTATTGTGTCAAAATTAAGAAAGATTTTCCTTGACCCAAAGTTATGAACATTCTCCCTTATATTTTCATCTAGATGTTTTAGATTTTACATTAGGTCAATTTTCCACTTTCAGTTAATTTTTGTTTAAAGTATGAAGTGTGCATTGGAGTTCATCCTATGGCCTATGTCTGCCTAGCACAAACTGTATTACTACCATGGATGAAAAGCAACTGACCAATATGTGGACACATTTCTGAACTCTTCATGCTGTTCCATTGATCTGTGTGACTGTCCTTTCACCAATACCACACTGTTTTGATTTCCATGCCTTTACAGTATACCTTGAGGCACTGAAATCCTTTTTTGGAGTCCTCCAAATTAAGAATATATTTTAAAATTGTATTTCACAGTTTAGCTCCTTTTTCCTGCCATATAAATTTTAGAATCAACTTGTGAATTTCTACTAAGAAACACAAAAGAAACAAACAACAAAACAATTTATATTTCACTTGGGATTATGTTCAATCTATAAATCTGTTTAGGGAAAATTGACTCTGCCTTAGCCTTTTTACTTCCTCTTCACATGAAGTCTGGAAGATCATTCAGAGATGAAAGCCTGGGATCTTGCCAAGCCTTTCTTAGCATGTGCAGCCCTGACCATGTGCATGGCTTTGCAATTACCCAGTTAATGTAAGAGCTTTATAAAAGCCCTTGTCCACCCAAGTATTTCCTTATCCAACCTTTTTCTTCTAAGGCTTTTTAGTCTGCCAGTTGCTTGTCTTGCCTGTTATCTCTAGTCCCAGGCTGCTACCACCAATTCTTTTGTTTTTAATTCTTTTGACAAATATATCTCACAAAGCAACCCCAATATATAACATTCTGTTATATATTCCGTCAATTCCGTCAATTTCATTCTGCAGTTCCCTTTTCCTATATTTCCTCCTCCCTCCTCAATCTCTTTCTTCTCCTCCATGATCTCCCTCTTATTTTCATGGTATACCCCTTTTCCCACTTATTTTTTTGCTCTAGCTTTCACATATAACAGAAACAATTAACCCTTTCCTTTCTGAGTCTGGCTCATTTCACTTGGTATGAAGGTGTCTAGTTTTGTCCATATACAGGCAAATGTCATTATTTCAATTTTTATGATTGAGCAATGTTCCATTGTGAATATATGCCACATTTTATATATCCATTCATCTGTTGAAGGACACCAACCTTGGTTCCATAGCTTGGCTATTGTGAATGGAGCTGCTATAAACAGTGATGTGGCTGTATCACTGTACTACGCTGATTTAGATCTTTTGGATATACACCAAGGGGTGAGATGGCTGTAACTGGGAATGTGCAAAGTTGGGTGAAACACAGGCAAGCCATTGCATCAGTCCTTGTAGGACCACCATTCAGGTTGAAATACTCAACCACAATTCTTTAAGAATAAGATTTGTTAGGATCATTTAGGAACTAGAAACCTGCAACTGGAGTACAAAGCTGGGAGCTGCCACTTATCTGACCAAAGGCAGATGCCATGGTGCTCTTTTATTTCATCTTCACTTGGTTGTTAAGCTTTTGACTAGATTCTAGAAATGTATAAAAACTGATTCCAAGGGTCAAATATTTTCTCTCATACATGTAAGCTAGAGGGAAAAAATGAATTAATAAAGGAGATGTCATGAAAATAGAAGGGAGAGAAGAAGTAGGGCACAAAGGGGAGGGAATAAGGAATAAAAAGGGGAAGAATTGGGGAATTAGTTTGACCAAATCATTCTAGGTGCATGTATGAATATACCACAATGCATTCCAATTTTATATGTAATTATAATGCATCAATTAAAAATAAGTAAATAGAAAAAAGACCAATAGAGTAGAAGAAGAGAATCATGGGACAGAGGAGGGGAAGGAAATGGGTAGTACTGGGGATTGAAATGGAGAAAATTATGTTATATATATTTATAAATATATCAAAATGAGTCCCAGAACTATGTATAACTATAGTGCACTAAAAATTTTAAAAAATCTTGTGACTAACAAATTGTTGGTTAGTAAAGAAAAAGGTGATTCTGACAGTTTTTCAAGCTTATGGGTTTTTGTTTTGGAGTTTCATGCTCTACCAATTATGGGGACATCTCTCCTCTTTTATTCTTGATAGTGTCAATATTTTTTTTTCCTTTTGTTTTCTGGTCAGTTTGGGTAGAGTTTTATCATTTTCTTTGGGTTTTCCAGAGAACAAGTCTTTTTTTTTATTTCATGCAGATGTGCATGTGTGTGCACACATACACATGCACATTTGTATAAGATATATATGTATATTCACTTAATTATTAAAAGAGTAGATTTTAAATATTTCACTACAAAATGATAAAAATGTTAAATGATAGATGTGTTAACTTGATTCAGTCATTCCATAATGTAAACTTACATCAGAGCAAGTTTATTATGTCACTGCTTTTCTATATAGATTTTTCTGCTTTGTTTTCTACTGTTATTTTCTTTATTCTGCTTGCTTTGAATTTATTTTATTCCTTTATATCTTTATAGTTCTTAAAATGGTAGTTTATTGACTTTTGATTCTTCTCTTTGTTTACATAGTAACTTAATGCTATAAACTTCCCTTCAAGTATTTCTTTAGGTATATCCCAGGATTTTGAAATGTTGTGTTTTCATTTAATTCAATTCATCATGTTTTGTATCATCCCGGTGGCTTCCTTCTTTATTTCTGTGTTATTTTATAAGTGTGTTCACTAATTTCTGAATATTTTGAGACTCAACAGATATTTTCTGTTATAGATTATTTTTTTGTTCTTTTATGGTCACTGACTGTAATTTATATTATTTCAATTCTTTTAAATTTGTTAAGGTTTGTTTTAAGACCTATCTTGGTGAATGTTCTTTTGCACTTGAAAAGATTTAAATATTCTTCTGTTGCATGTGTTGGTTGAGGATGGTCACATCTCCCTTATGTTTACTAATTTTGTATGTACCTAACTTACCAATTTCTGATAGAGGAATACTGACCTGTCCAACAATAATTTTGGGTTTGTTTATTTTTCCCTTGATGCTGTTAGGTTTTGCCTCAAATGTTTTGAAGCCCCATCACTAGATACATACACTTTAGGCCTTATAATGCCTTACCTATAATTTAATTATACAAGTCTTTATCTTTTTCAATTTTTCTATTTTAAAATTTATTTATTGATATTAATATAGATGCAACATCTCTCTTTTGGTTAGTGTTTACACTGCATATATTTTCCATTGCTTTGCTTTTATCTATGCTTCTTGAAAACAGACTACGGTTGCCATTTTTTCCAGTCTGACAATTTTTGTTTAATTGATATGCTTGTCCATCTATATTTAATACATTTGTGTGATTGTGCTTAGATGCATCATTTTATTCTTTTCTTTTTCTTCCCCATGTTCTTATGTTTAATCTGCTTTCTGTTTCCTTCAGAAGTATGTCTTTATAATAGGGGATTTATCACTTGCTATACAGATTGCAATCTTTGAAAGTCTTCTTAGATTTAATATCATTTCACTTCCAATAAAGTGTAGGTCAATTTACCAATTAAATGTTAATGTTGCAGTTGTTTAATTTATTATATCAACATTCATTGAAAACACAAGACAATATTGCAGTATTTTATTTAATTAGTCAAAATTATAATTAACTTAAGAAGGAAATTATCCCTATATTTATAAATAATTTCAATCCCCATTTCCCATTTTTTTACTCCTAATAAACTAATTTTCCCCCTTATATTATATTTCTCTTTAGCCCAAGAAATTTCTTTAACATTTATTTTTCATTTTTTAACCAGGAACACATAACCACTGAACTACATCCTCAGCCCTTTTTCTATTTTATTTTGACACAGTCTCACCAAGTTGCTTAGCACCTCACTAAGTTGCTGAGGCTGGTTTGAACTCGAAATCCTCCTGCCTCAGCCTCCCAAGCCACTGGATTACAGGCATGCACCACCACATCCAGCTACAATTTCTTACAGAACAACTTTTCTAGTGATAAATTCTCTTAATCTTTCTTACTCTGAAGATATCTTCATGTTGACTTAATTCCTGAAACAAAATTTTGTTGGATATAAATTCTGAAATTGATGGTTATTTTATGTAAGCATATAAAATCTGTTGTTCCACTGTCTTCTGTCCTCTGTGATTCACGTTGATATATCTTTAGTCTTTCAAATATAAAATGTGTTATTTTTCAATACCCTCTTTCTGGATTTTTACTTGCATTGGTATTTAGCAGTATGGTATGATTATGATAATTCTAGGCATGATTTTCTTTTAAATATTCTGTTTGTTATCTGCTGAACTCCACTCTCTAAATATATGCCTTCTATCAAACTTAAGAAGATTTTCAGTGATTTTTTTTCTTCAAAAATAAGTTTTCTACTCTAATTTTCCCATTTATTCTGGAACTCCAGTGTTCTGAATGTGATATAATTTCTTATCAACCTCCCATGAAGTTCACTGAGATTTTCATTGGTTATGTCAATTCCAATATTGATACCAACCAGTAAATCTTTTATTTTGGTAATTATTGAATTTTTAATTTCTAAAATTTCAAGTTGTTTATTTTTATATTTTCTAATTTCACTGCTAAGAACTCCAAGTTTTAAAAAAATTATGTTTTATTTATATATTGGTTGTTTTAAATTATATGTGACAGTAGAATCTATATTGATATAATTTTACAACCATGAGTTATATCTTACTCTAGTTAGGACCCCAGTCTTGTGGATGCACATTATGATGGGATTCACTGTGTTGTTTTCATATATGTGCATAGGAAAATTGTGTCAGATTCATTCAACTGTCTTTACTCTTACTATCCCCTTTCCCTTCCCTTCATTCCCTATTATCTGATCCACTGAACTTCTGCATTTGGCCTTTGCTTTGGGGGATTGGCTTAGCCATTTAGTATATTTTCTAGTTCCATCTATTTACCTGCAAATGCCATAATTTCATTCTTCGTTAAGGCTGAATAATATTCCATTGTATATATATATACCACAGCTTATTTATTCTTTCATATGTTGAAAGGCATCTAGGTTGGTTCTATAGTTTAGCTGTTGCGAATTGAACTGCTATAAACACTGATGTAGCTGTATCACTGTAGTATGCTGATTTTAAGTCCATTGTGTATAAACTGGGGAGTGGGATAGCTGGGCCAAATGGTGGTTCCATTCCAAGTTTTCTAAGGAATCTCCATACTGCTTTCCAAAGTAGTCGCAACAATCTACGCTCCTACCAGTGATGTATCAGTGTAGCCTTTTCCCTCCACATCCTCACCAACACTTATTATTGCTTGTATTCTTGATAATTGCCATTCTGACTGGAGTGAGATGAAATCTTAGGGTAGTTTTGATTTGCATTTCTCAAATTGCAAGAGATGATGAACTTTTTTTCATAGGTTTGTTGATTTATTGTATTTCTTCTTCTGTGAAGTGTCTACTAAGTTCCTTAGCCCATTTATTGATTGGATTATTTTTTTAAAGTTTTTTGAGTTCTTTATATGTCCTGGAGATTAGTGTTCTATTTGAGGTACATGTGGTAAAGATTTTCTCCCATTCTGTAGGCTCTCTTCACATTATTGATTGTTCCTTTGCTGAGAAGAACCTTTTTAGTTTGAATCCATCTCATTTATTGATTCTTAACTTTACTTCTTGTGCTTTAGGAGTCTTGTGAAATAAGTCAGGTCCTAAGATGACATGATGAAAATTTGGGCCTAATTTTTCTTCTGTTAGGTGCAGGGTCTCTATTCTATTGTCTAAGTCTTTGATTCACTTTGAGTTGATTTTTGTGCAGGGTGAAAGATAGAGGTTTAAATTCATTTTGTTGCATATGGATTTCCAATTTTCCCAGCATCATTTGTTGAATAGACTATCTTTTCTACAATGTATATTTTTGGCACCTTTGTTTAGTATCAGATAACATATTTATGTGGTTTTGTCTCTGTGTCTTCTATTTTGTACCATTGGTTTACATATCTATTTTGGTGCCAATATCATGCTACTTTTGTTATTATTGCTCTGTAGTGTATTTGAAGGTCTGATATTGTGATGCCTCCTGCTTTACTCTTCTTGCTGAGGTTGCCTTGGCTATTCTGGGTCTCTTATTTTTCCAAATGAATTTCATGTTTTCTTTTTCTATGCTATGAAGAATGTCATTGGTATTTTAATAGGAATCACATTAAATCTCTACAGTGCTTTTTGTACTATGGCTATTGTGACAATATTAATTCTGCCTATTCGAGAGCATGAGAGAGCTTTCCATCTTCTAAGGTTTTCTTTAATTTCTTTAGTGTTCTGTAGTTTTCATTGTAGAGGTCTTTCACCTCTTTTGATAGATTGATTCCAAAGTATTTTTTATGAGACTATTGTGAATGGGGTATTTTTCCTAATTTCTCTTGCAGTGGATTCATTGCTTATGTATGATTCCATGGCTTCTTCTATTTCATTTCTTGAAATTGATCGTTTAACTTGTAAATGTCCTCCTGCATCAGTTTGGGTAGATCATATGTCTGTAGAAATTTGTCCATGTCTTCAAGTTTTTCGCTTTTATTTGAGTATAAATTTTCAAAATACTTTCTAATTATCTTCTGTATTTTAGTGGTGTCCAATTTTGATATTTCCTTTTTCATCAAAAATTTTAGTAATTTGTATTTTCTATTTCATTCTCTTTGTTAATGTGGCTAAGGGTTTGTCAATTTTATTTATTTTTTCAAAGAACCAACTTTGTTTTGTCAATTTCTTGCATAATTTCTTTTGTTTCAATTTCATTGATTTTTAACTCTGATTTTAATTATTTCCTGTCTTCTGCTGCTTTTGGTATTGATTTGTTCTTCTTTTTCTAGGGCTTTGAAATGTAGTCAGGTCATTTATTTGTTGACTTTTTATTCTTTTAATGTATGGGCTCAATGCAACAAACTTTCCTCTTAGCACTACCTATATAGCATCCCAGATATTTTGGTACGTTGTATTGGTGCTCATTTACATATAAGTATTTTATTTCCTCCTTGATTTTTTCTTTTATTCATTCATCATTCAATAGCATGCTATTTAATCTCCACGTGTTGAAGTAGCTTCTATTTTTTATTTTATCATTGATTTCTAGTTTCCTTCCATTATCTGATAGAATGCAGGGTAGTATTTCCATTTTTTGTGTTTGAGAGTTGCTTTGTGGCATAACATATGGTCTATTTTATAGAAGGACCCATGTGCTGCTGAGAAGAAAGCGTATTCACTGTATGATGGATGAAATACTCTGTTAAGTCTAAATCATTGACTGATTATTTAATTGTATAGTTTCTTTGTTTAGTTATTGTTTGGAAGATCTATCCAGTGGTGAGAAGGATATGTTAAAGTCACCCAATATTATTGTGTTGTGGTCTATTTGATTCCTGAAATTGAAAAGGGTTTGTTTGATGTACACAGATGCTCCATTGTTTGGGGCATATATATTTATGAGTGTTAGGTCTTGTTGGTGTATGATTCCCTTAAGCAGTATGAAATGTCCTTCTTTATCCCTTCTGACTAACTTGGAAGTTCAATTTGTCTGACATGGAGATGGAAATCCCTGTTTGTTTATGCACTCAATGTGAGTGGTATGTTTTCTCCCATCCTTTCACCTTCAGTCTGTAGATGTCTTTTCCTAGGAGGTGAGTCTCTTGAAGACAGCATATTGTTGGGTCTTTTTTAAAAATGAAATCTGCCAGTCCATGTCTTTTGATTGATGAGTTTAGGCCATTAACATTCAGGGTTATGATTCAGATATGATTTGTATTCCTGTTCATTTTTAATTTGACTTAGTTTCTCCTTTCATTGACCTTTCCTTTAGTGTAATTCTTCCCTTTGCTGGTTTTCATTTTTTTTTTCATTTCTTCCTCATGGAATATTTTGGTGAGAATGTTCTTTAGTACAGGCTTTCTAGTTGTGAATTCTTTTAACTTTTGTTTATCATGGAAAGTTTTTATTTCATGTTCAAATCTGAAGCTTAATTTTGCTGGATATAAAATTCTCATTTGGCATCCATTTTCTTTCAGAGCTTGAAATATATTATTCTAGGACCTCCTGGCATTGAGGGTCTAGATTGAGAAATCAGCTGAGATCTGAATTGGTTTCCCCCTATATGTAATTTGATTTTTTTTCTTTTATAGTCTTTAAAATTCTATCTTTATTCTGTATGTTTTTATCCTCATTGTAATGTGCCTTGGTGTGGGTGTGCTGTAATTTTGGGGTGCTGTAAGCCTCTTGTAGATGATTTTCCATTTCATTCTTTAGATTTGGGAAGTTTTCTGATATTATGTCATTGATAAGTTTGTGCATTCCTTTGATTTGTATCTCCACACCTTCTTCTATCCCAATCAATCTTAAATTTGGTCCTTTCATGGTGTCCCATATTTCTTGAAAGTTCTATTCATGGTTTCTTACCATATTTCTTTGTGGTAAGATTTATTTTGAAGAGTATGTATTTTGTCTTCATTGTGTGAGGTTCTGTCTTCTAAATGATCTAGTGTATTGGTGATACTTTCCATTGAATTTTTAATTTGGTTTATTGTTTCCTTTATTTTGAGGATTTCTGCTTTATTCTTTTTTATAATCTCTTCCTCTTTATTGATCTTCACTTCCTGCATTTTCTCACCAAAACTATCCTTTATTTTGAATATCAATGTAACTATGTATTTTCTACACTCCTTCTCTGACATTTCTTCTACTGTGATGTGTATTGATTCTATTGTTGGAACATTTTGGTTTGTTTGAGGCACTTTTTTTCCCTTGTGTTTTCATGTTGTTCGTGTGTCTTCTCATCTAGTGGTATGGAACTGAGGCAGTTCAGATTCTTCCCTGTAGTCTTACAGTGTCCCTGAAGGCTTCCAGTACCTTATCTGCAGGTCCTGGATGTTGTCCTAAGATAGCAGCTGCATATAACCAAACCTGTGGGTACTGTGACAAAGGACTTCCAGGCAACAGTGGGCAGCAGGTAATCTGCTGGTGGTCTGCAGGTGGTCTGCAGGCTAATAGCAAGATGATCAGTGGGTGGATGTTGGGTGGTGGGAGATGGGTAGGTCAAAGGTAGGTGATGGGCAGGCAAGAAGTTGACAAGTGGGAAAATAGCAGATGATAGGTGGTGGTCGCTGAATGATGTGCACTCAAAAGGCAGGCAATATACTGGCAAATGGCAGACAAATGGGGTAAACAGCAAGGGATCAGTGAGCAATGACAACTGCCTTGCAGAGAAACAGTATTTCCTTTGCTTGAATCCTGAGTTACAGAGTGACAAGGATGCAGCCTCCCTCTAGTCCGCCATCTTGGATCTCCTTGTTACCTGTATTCTTGATACTTGCCATTCTCACTGAAGTGAGATGGAATCTCAATGTAGTTTTAATTTATATTTCTCTAATTGCTAGACATGATGAACATTTTTTCATGTGTTTGTCGATCAATTGTATTTCTTCTTCTGTGAAGTGTCTGTTCAGTTCCTTAGCCCATTTATTAATTGGGTTATTTAGTTTTATGGTGTTCAGTTTTTTGGGTTCTTTATATATCCTGGAGATCAGTGTTCTAGCTGAGGTCCAAGTGGCAAAGATTTTCTCCTATTCTGTAGGCTCTCTCTTCATGTTATTGATTCTTTCCTTTGCTGTGTAAAAGCTTTCTAGTCAGAATTCCAATCGTTTTTTTCTCTTTGCTTTGCTGCATTGGTATATTTCACACTTATACCCCTTAAGAGATAGTCTAGGACTTGGGCCATGATTTAAATCCAAGTTCTTAGGTCAATTATCAAAGTCTTTTCTCTGTAGCTTTGGATCTTTCCTTTACCTGTGCTACTCAAGAATTAGCCTGAAATTTAGGTGGTAATTTAGATCTTGAGATGTTTTTATAAAAGAAAGTCTATGATTTGTGGGGGTTTATACACAGAATTAGTGGAACCTCTCCTCCAAGTCTGTACGCTTTCTGTCCTACAAGGGCACTTTTGCCTGCTTTTCTGGTAAGGTATTTGAGATTTTAATCAGAATTTTAGCTACTTGTGCCACCGTCCCACCTTGTAGTTTTTCAGTTTTTCTTTTGAAGTAAACTTATAAAAGAAAATAAGAAAAAAATAATATGAAAGACTTATTGCTTCTGGGATCTGCTTCTTCAAGTTTGAACTCCCCTCCATACTTCTCTTGATTTTGTTTGCCTTTCAGACTTGGTAGTTTCTTTTTTATTTTTTCTTTGAGATTGTGTAGTGGGATAAAAAGTCTTCAGTGTATTTATACTGCCATGGAAGAAAACATTTGATTGAATTTTACTTTTTTGTCCTCTTTTTGTCACTTTCAAGTGGTTTTGTAGTTGTTTTATCCTTATCTTCATTCCAAGTTTGACTTACGATAGTATTTTGAAGCTTATTCACCATTGGGATATGCCTGATCTACTCCTGACTCAGCAAGGTAATTGACTCAGTTCCTAATACCAAAAGAATGTCTTTGTATGTCATATGACTCTCTTACAGTCACATCCCAACTCAAGTTAAAATACATCTTCAAAAAGAATCATATTCCAGGCATCAGTTTGTTTACTTTTTCCTGATCTCTTTTTGAGAAGATCTCCAGTGCTAACCAAGTGCTCTACCTTCTTCTAGTCTCCTTTTCTTTACAGAGATTATAGTCTCTCCTTTTTTTCAATAGTCTCTTTTAATATGCTTTTTATTTTCAGGCCCAGAACTCTGATTTCAATATTGCTTACTCTTTTAGTTTATGTTTCATGATATTTTTGGCTTATTTGTTCTCAACAACTACATACTTCCTATTTTATCTGCCTTTATTTTGTGGTTGAAGCAGAGGAGTTATATTGAACTTTGAAGTTACCTATGCCCCCTTATCTGTAAACACCAAGCATGTCTTTGAAATAGCAGTGTATCTGCCCCTAGTAGTCTTTTCTAGTTTATTATGGCTGTGGAAAACACAATATTTTAATATTGGAATCATAACAAGATCAACTCATTTTTTCAGTGATAAAAAAGAAATACTAGCATAGTTCACTTAAAGTAGGACCTAAAACTAGGACTAACTGGTCTTCACATTCATATGTTAGTGGACATTGGACTAATTAATTTTATATTTAGGTTAAGAACCTATAGACCCTGCAAAAATGCCAGAACATACCTGTAACCTTTTGGAATGTTTTGAGTGTTTCATAGATTTTGCTGCACATCTCCACTGGCTCTTGGCTCTGTATGTGCCTCTAGAGTGGAGAAGACACTGTGTAGTTATTTTTTGGATTATCATTTGGCACTACTTAAATTTCCTCACTAATTTTTAAATAATGTTACAGTATGGCTCCAAAGAAATCCTACTAGCTTTTGGGAATGGACTGTATGAACTGCAGAAGAGGCTTTTCTTTGATGTTTTTCTTTCTTTCACACCTCTTATATTTCTATGTGAGTGGCTAGTTCCACATATCTTCTGTTTTTCTCTAGAATTACAAACCCACATACTTCCTGTGGTCTCTAGTGAACATCAATTTCATAAGGAAAAATTGTCACTAGTAAGATTTGAGGGCAAAAATATTCCTGGGCAGTATTTCTATTTATTTGTCACTGAGAGCATGAAGTATATCAACTATTCCTGATAAAAGTTGTATAAACCATTTTCTCCTCATGTACAAAATCTTCAATCTTACTTTTTCTGCCTTCTTCATTATTATATTAGTATTATTTCTTGTTTCTTCCAAGGATTCTATCTCTTTTATTTTTATTTGGTGCCTCTGATCTACTTTGATCTTAGAAACCAGTGAACCATGGATTCATATTTTTAATGTGCCTTATTTGTATCTATGATGAAACTTTTCATATTATAGATAAGTTGAGGATCAGGAAGGTAAATGTCTTAGTCAGAGTCATAGAGCTTGTTAGCAGCATTTCCACAGCTTGTACAAAGATCTTCCCAAATCAGATTCAGTAATTTATTTACTATATCCTGGGTAAGTGTTAGGTTAAATGACAAGTAATAGGTGTAAGGAAAAAACTAAGAGAAAGATTGAGGAGGGGAAAATCTAGAATGTGTAAAAGACAAGTGAAACCAGTTGAATAAAAATTGAAATATATGTTGGTGCTTTACAATATAAGAATTAAGTGCCATTCTGAGGAATAGGACAGTGAAAAATAATGAGGAATGCTGAGGATTATGACCCAAGAACCAATATTTTTATGGGATTTGTGAATAAAGTGGAGTGGTCTGAATGGTGTCTACTGTGCACCACCTATATCTGGATTGTAGGCTGTTTAAACAATATACACTTATAACCCAACACCAGGAAAGAACTGCACAAGATTTAAGAGACCTCAATCACCACCAATTTTTTGCTACTCTGACTAAAAGACCTGACAAGGACAACTTTAGAGGAGGAAAAGTTTATTTGGGGGAATGCAGTTTCAGAGGTCTCTGTCCATAGAACCTGGCTCCATTCCTCAGGACCTGAGGTGAGGCAGAATATCAGGACGGAAGAGTGTGGCAGAAGGAAGCAGCTCACGTGATCAGGAAGCAGAGAGAGTGTCTCCACTCTCTAGATACAAAATATATACCACAAACCATGTCCCCAGTGCCCACCTCCTCCAGCCACACCCCACCTGCCTTCAGTTACAACTCAATTAATCTCCATGAGGGAATTAATTCACTGATTGTGTTAAGACTCTCACAACCCAATCATTTCTCCTATAAATCCTCTTGCATTATCTCACACATGAACTTTTGGGGGATATCTCACATTGAAATCATTATATATATATGTCTTAGAAACCAGTGAACCATGTATTATATATATATATATATATATATATATCCATATATGTAGATAGAGGGATATAGATATATAGATATAGATAGAGTCAAAATTCTAGCTCAATGTCCTCAAAAGGAAAGCAGCTAGCTATTAGAATTTTGCTGTACTTTCCAGGGACTAGATACTTTTGCTGCACTTCCCAGGTACTAGATACTAGATAATGTGTCATAGACAAGATAATGAGAGATCTCCAGCCTACCAAATTGCAAAAGCTGTGAAGTTTGCCCAAACTGTCTACAATAAGGGGTGTAAGTCAGTAGCAGAGCTCATAATGGAACTCCAGATGTCTGGTAAACTCTTGTAATTTCTGCTTCCCTAAGCTACCTGCTTTTGATTTTTCCACAGAGTTTATCTGTGATTAATACTATTGGGGGTATCAATGATTACTTAGAGTATCTCAGTCCTGAAGGTTTATCAATGACAAATGGAAACACCATTAGCTTCAGAATAGAACACTTTAATTCTCATTTCTGTGGGATCTTGTCTAGAAGTCATTGTAGCTCATTCCCTAGGTCCATGTATCTAGAAGACTGAGATAACTAGTCCCATGGGAGCTCATTTCCAGTGTCTTCAAATAAGAAGTATATGCAACAATGAGTACTTATTTCCACAAATTCCTAGTGATGTAGAAGTGAGAAAGCAGAAAAGTTGGCTACTTGTTCCCTTGGCCAAAGTCCCAATCCTCAAAACCTCACTTTCTTTGGAAAAATGGCATTGTGAGGAATTTGAAGCGTGTTTCATGACCTATAATTGAGATAAAAAGGTATAGTTGACTTTTCTATATTATTTTTCTCATAATCATGTATCTAATGAAATTGTGACAAATTTTACCACATAACATTTTAGAGGGTCAATAACAAATCAGACCTCAGCCAGAGGAAAGAGAATGAAGAACAGTGAGGATATTTAAAACCATGTCAAAAGAGGAGACACATAGTCTAAGGAAGTTGGGACAGAGTCTGGAAATTAACAAGAGCAGATTTAGGGGTATAATGGTCACTTTAAAAGCCTCCCAAGGTTTTACAATCTCAGCCGGGCATGGTGGTAGGCACCTGTAATTCCACCAACTTGGGAGGCAGAGTCAGAAGCACTGCAATTTTGAGGCCAGCCTCAGCACCTTAGTGAGACCCTGTTTCAAAATAAAACGGAGCATACTTTGTTCTCATGGGTTCAAAGGGCAGTGCTAAGACGAATATGTATTTGAAGTTAAACTAGAAAATATAGGTTATTATGTGGAATATATTGAACAGAAACACAGTGATCATTTGGTGATTGACTAATATTTACACTTTCAGATCATCAGCAAGCAGAAATAATGTAAGACTGGTCCATGTGTTCTCCAACAATGATAGTCCTAATGAAGCTAAGGAAGTGTGTGCTCATATGTATGTGTACATATTGCATACACGTGTGGGTTGATTTGGAACCATCAAAGCATTTCTAATACCACAGTAAATTTGCAAAATGAAAACCTAACTCACCTCTTGTTTCTCAGGGTAACTTTGCAAGGAAATTAAATCCCTGAAGTCCATGAATAAAGAGTTAAGGAGCATCTGTAAGCAATGGTGAAAAAAGAAGCCCTGTTTATTTTCTATTAATTACTATTTCACACTTATCTCTATTGATAAGGCTGCAAACAGGGATTAGACCCTGAATTGTGACCCCTACCAATTTCAGTCTAATTCACTGGTGTTTGCATCCAGTTAAATGAAATCACAAAATTTCCAATTATTCCTTCACACAGAAGAGCTGGAGTGCTAAGTGGGTTCTGTCTTCTATGTTTGGGGTCCAAGGCCTCACACTTCTCTGTAAATTGTGCCCACCTGGTCTACTGGGTAGCTCATGTGGTCTGGCCTCTGGAATAGCACTAACTAGCAGTGATAGCTAGCATACACTGAAAACTGAATATGTTCTAACTCCTGGTATAAATACTCTCTCCTTAAATCCTCAGAGCAATTCTGAGGTAGGTACTATCATTATTCCAATTTTCCAGATGAAGAAACAAGTGCAGAGGAGTTAAATGACAAAAGGCACACAAAGAACAGTGGTAGAGCCTAAATTCAAACCCAGTTAGTCATGCTTTTTAACCACTGTATCTTTGTTTTGCAGGATATTTCTGTGTGTTTTCTTGGGTACCTTGCTTCAAGACTCTAGATTTCTTAGGCAGAAAATGAGATTAGCTATTGGGGCATGGTGGTCCCTGTGTGGAACAATGGAAGAATGTCAAATATCCCTGTGTTTACCTGGGCTTGGAATAGAAGGCCAGACACCAAAGGTTGGTAACATAAACTCAGAGCACTCTTTCACTTGGGTTGCCAGTATACAAGTAAAATCCCTTTTCCATGCCCTCTCACTTGAGGGATTTAGGGCTTATCTGGTGAAAAGAACATATTGTCTCTTTTTATCTCTTAGCATTATTCTCTCACTTTCCCATTCTCTCTTATATTTTGCTATTTCTCTACATATCTAGTTTGTTTTTTCAGTATGTCATTTTTTAATTAGGATGCCGGCATTATTTTTTGTATGAATTCTCAAATGGAGTTTTTTCTATAGGAGACCATTTTTATATGACTATTTAAATTACATCCTTAATTTAAAATACTGTAGTAAAGAAAGAGATTTATTATCTGTAATCTGCCCTTTAACATTTCTCTGCTCTCCTAAAATCCTTCTTCAATTTCTTCTTGGCTATCATTTAAGAAAAGAGTCAAACTTTGCAATAAACAGACTCTTGTAAACTTCCCAAAATTGTCATTCATTAGTCATTTCATTGGCCTGTGTATAGATAGCTGAGTCTAAAATCTTTAATTACCATGCATTCAGTTCTTGCCTTTTCCAAGAGCTCTGCTAAGCATTTTGGGTCTTTTTTAAAATTTTAGATTCAAGATATTTTATTAACAGCTACTAGAAACAGTAGGATAGCTCAATTAGATTACCAAATAAAAAATCAACATACAAAAATCAGTAGTTTACATATATTCGAACAATCTTTTGGAAGGTTTAATGGAAGAAAAGATTTCATATATAACAGTAGCAAAAATATTTTAATATGTTTGTCAATGGAAATGTGAGACCTATTACAAATAAAAATTAAAATACCACTGAAGCCGAAAACTATCCTTTCTACAAATAGAAGGACCATATTATTGTGTAAATTAATTTGTAAACTTAACAAAATCTCAGTGAAAACTTAATAGTTTTAAGCTATATCACCTGATGCTAAATTTAGTGAAAAAAATAAACACAGAAGTGGGACTAGCACTAAAGCACATTAAGGCATTTTTAAAAGGCTAAATAATTTAAGAGTATCATACTGGTCTAATAGCAAAACAGAATGCCCAGAAGTAGGTGCACTCAGATACATATAGAAATTGAATGTATAAAAGAGGACATCATCTCAAATCACTGGGAAAACGAAGTAGTCAATAAATGTTATTGGGATAAGTAAAGTAATATCCTTGCCTTACCTCACATACCATGATAAATTCCATCTGTACCAAAGATATTTTTAAAATAACACAACCATTAAATAATAAGAAGAAAACTTGAAATTTTTTTCTTTACAAGACTGGAGTTAGTAAGAACTGTCTAACCTTTCATGAGTCAAAATTCCCAAGTCATTAATTATTTCACTGGTACTTTTTGTTACATAAAAATCAAGTTTTTATTGAAAGAAGCATCATAAACAAACTTTTACAAAAAGACAACTAAGGGAGATATTTACAGCTCATATCACAAAGAACTATCCTTCCTAACAAGTAAATTGACAAAATCATAACCCTTTTGAAACATAAAAAAGGAAATAAAATTTGCTATTAATAAACAACAAGATAGTTAACTTCACTCATTAAAAAAGAGAAATGTAAATTAAAACTGCAGATGAAAGACTGTTTTCTCTCTATCCATTGGCAACAATCCAAAGTTAGCTAACATACTCTATTGATAGGACTCTGGAGGGGAAAGTGTTTTCTCATGCATTCTGACAGTGGTGTGTTAAAGTCACCCAGAATTATTATGTCGTGGTCTATTTGATTCCTAAAATTGAGAAGGATTTGTTTGGCATACATGAATGTGCCATTGTTTGGGTCATAAATATTTATGGTCATTATGTCTTCCTGATTTATGGTAACAAGCAGTATGAAATGTCCTTCTTTATCCCTCCTGACTAACTTTGGCTTGAAGTTCACTTTATCTGATATGAGAATGGAAATCCCTGCTTTTTTACTCAGTCCAGGTGCATGATATGTTTTTTCCTATCTTTCACCTTTAGTCTGTGGATGTCTTTTTCTATGAGATGAGTCTCTTGAAGGCAGCATATTGTTGGGTCTTGCTTTTTAATCCAATCTGCCAGTCTATGTCTTTTAATTGATGAGTTTAGGCCATTAATATTCAGAGTTATTATTGAAATACAATTTATATCCCAGTCATTTTGGCTTTTTTTTGTTTTTAACTTGACTTGGTTTCTCTTTTGATTGACTTTTCCTTTAGGGTACTTCCTCCCTTTGCTGACCTACATTGTTGTTTATCACTTCCTTCTCATGGAATATTTTGGTGAGGATGTTCTGTGGTGCAGACTTTCTATTTGTAAATTCTTTTAACTTTTGTTTATCATGGAAGGATTTTATTTCATCTTCCAATCTGAAGGTTAGTTTTGCTGGGTATAAGATTCTTCATTGACAACCATGTTGTTTCAGAGCTTGAAATACATTGTTCCAGGCCCTTCCTTGTAGCATTTAGGGTCTGGGGTGAGAAATCTGCTGATATCTATATTGGTTTCCCCCTATATATAATCTGTTGTTTTTTTTTTTTTTTCTTGCAGACTTTAAAATTCTATCTTTATTTCGAATGTTAGGTATTTTCATTATAATGCACTTTGGTGTGAATCTGTCATAATTTTATGCATTTGGTGTTCTTTAAGTCTCTTATAGTTGATTTTCCATTTCATTCTTCAGGTGTATCTAGTTTTATTTCCTCTTATCTATTCCTTTCTTTCCCTCTATTCACTTTTTCCCCATTCATCCTGTATTTCCCTCCTTTTCCTCAAATCCTTTTCTACTTATCTCTGTTCCCCCCTTTCTCCTCTCCTACTTTTTATCACTAACCTGCCAGATTTATTCTTAATGGGCTAGAAATTAAAGAAGAGGTTTGTTATCCATTATAACAGACTGATTACCAGAGCAAATTTTCCAATTCCCCTTTTCTGTAGCTAAAGTGTAACCAAAGAAAAACAATCTTGTATAAAGCTTTCAACAAGTCAGAAGCAGATATCCAGAACCCAAGTCTTTCCATCTAGCCCCCAGACTCTTTCTTATGGCCACTTCCTTTTGTACCCTCAGAATTAGAGCAGCCTCTTGTCACCTTCACTGTTTTACTAGTGTCATTAGATACTGGGCTGGGCTGAGGAGCAGAAGTAGGAGAAGGTAATTTTGACAGCAGATCTTTCTTTGTCATTTTATGTTGGGCAACTTAACACATGATTCCTCCAGTCCTATTGCACCCTTGAATTTTCTAATATCTCTCATCAACTGTCTTCTCATTTTTTTCCCTATAAGCTGAGTCCTTTGTTGAAAATGTATGTAACTCTCTTAAAATTTTACAATTCCATTGGTGTAGAAAGTTGTTCTGTATCTGGAATGTCCTGCCTATGATGTTGGATTCAAATATGATTATGATCTCTTCCATTATTAATTAATTGCATTTTATGTACACAGTTGGGCATTGAAGTCATTATGCCAAATGGTAGGCATAATGGTATTTGCTCCACCAGCAAATAAGCCTGGTAGTATGTGTGAGGAGACATATCTTTAGGAGTCATATTATGAGTTCTAAGGCATAAACTCTTCCCCTTCAAGTACAGAAATAGCTCTGAGGCAGCCTGTGCTCTAAGACAAGAGCCCAACTATTTAAAACACAACTCTAGTTTCAGAGACATGTTATTTGCTGATTAAGCTTTGGAGTAAATTGTTGTCTTTTGGTGAATTGATTATAGAGTTGATTATTACGAAATGATATAGTCTCTTCTGAAAGTGGAATGTTTGTGGATAAGTGCATTGGCCTTGAGTATAGTTTTGGAAAGTGAGAAATCAACAAGATATGAAATACATTGGGTGAGAATTCAGGACTGGATGTGTGCAGAGAATATGGTACATGTGGAATAGGCAAGTTCCTATCTCTCTTTGAGAGAAAAGAAATAGTATCCTAGGCTGCAGTAACTAATCTTGTGTGGGCTTCATCAGTGTTATCTCTACTAGGGTCAGGTATACTCGCTGGAGTGGGACTTTGGTAACTTACTGAAATGGGCTTTATAGTCTGGAGTAGGCTGATTTTCCTGTGCTCTGAGACATGCTGGCATACATAGGCTAATTGGATTGCAATGATATAAATAGCACTGATGGAAGCAGGAAACAAGAAACTTAATAGAGGGATAGCTTCACTTTCTGGGTATCTGCTATGATTTATTGTTTGTGTCTTTCCAAAATTCCTATGTTGAAACTTAATCCCCATTGTGATAGTATTAGGACGTGGGGCCCTTCAGTCCAGATTAGTCTATGAATAGGATTAGCACTTTTATAAAAATGGCTTAAGGAAATTTCTAAACCCCTTCCATTACGTGAGGATACAGAAGATACCATCTATGAGCAATGGGCTCTCACCATATATCAGTTCTGCTGGGGTGTTGATCTTGGAGTTCCCAGCACTGAAAACTGTGAGAAATAAATTTCTGTTATTTAGAAATTACCTAGTCTAAGGCATTTTGTTTTGCCTAAGTGGCAAATATGTGATTAGATTCAACAATTAATATAAAAAAATATTTACTGGGCACCATCTGAGTAACAAATCCCTACTTAGGTTGAGGGTATAGAGAGCAAAATGGGGTGCTGCCCTTCAGAAGCTCTTGGACTAGGTGGAAAGGATAACAAGTAAACAGTACAATAAAGAAAAATAAATGTAAAGAGAATGTATCAAGAGATATCAATTATCTGAAAATCTCTGTCACTTAATAAAAGTACATTTCTCATTCATATGAAGTCTATTGTGGACCCAGATAACTCACCAAGGCAGTTGTCCTCCATGTTATCCTCTGCAGCTCATCACTCCAGACTGTTTTGATCTTATGGCAGCACAACATCGATATGTTTATTTCTATGTCTCCATGGCATAGAGGACCTTAAAACAGATCTTAAATTTTCCAGAAAGAGAAGGACACAATACTTCTTCCTGCAACTGGAACCAGTCACATTGCTCCTCTCTACCTTAAATAGGCAGGGGAGAAGTAGTACTATCCTCCTAAGTTCCTAAAACTGGAAAAGAGCTGAATTTTGCAACATTTGTAACCTATCACAGGTATGGGTAAACCTAATATGAGAGTTCAGCATGAGTGAATACCAGGGATGTCTAAGGGCCTTCTCTAATTTTTGTTGCTTGGGGATTCTGCCATAATTCTCAGTGCTGTCTAAAATTATACTGTTATGGTTTAACTATAAGGTATCCCCAAAACGCTCACATGTGAGACAATGCAAGAAGGTTTAGAGGTGAAATGATTTGGGTTATGAGAGCCTTAATCCAATCAGTGAATTAATACCCTGATAGAAATTAACTAGGTGTAACTCAAGGCAGGTAGGGTGTGGCTTGGGGAGGTAGGTCATTGGGGGCATACCCTTGGGGTATATATTTTATCTCTGTTGAGGAACTCTCTCTCTCTGCTTTCTGGTTTCATGTCTCCAGATGCTCTCTTCCACCATATTTTTCTGGCATTATGTACTAACTTGCCATGGGCACTGAAGAGTGGAGTCAGTTCTCTATGGATGGAGACCTCTGAAACCATGAGCCTCCAAATAAAATTCTCCTCCTCGAAGTTGTTCTTGTCAGGTCTTTTGGTCACAGAAGCAAAAAAGGTGATTCAAACAGAAGAAAAAATTGATATAAGAAGTGGGGTTGTTGCTGTAAATAACCTGAACAAGCTTTTGAAGCTTTTTAGAATGTGTGGGAGAAATTTTAGAAAGTTTAGCAATGCAAGCTGGAAAAGTTTTAGATTGTTATAAGTGGACTTTAATGGGTTATTCTGGTGGGAACTCAAAAGACCAGGCTGCAGATCTGACTGTGGAGAGTAAAGAGTGGACTCATGAGGTTTCAGAGGAAAAGGAGGACA
Source organism: Sciurus carolinensis (assembly GCF_902686445.1). Taxonomy (NCBI): domain Eukaryota; kingdom Metazoa; phylum Chordata; class Mammalia; order Rodentia; family Sciuridae; genus Sciurus; species Sciurus carolinensis. Next base: position 128,655,390 of record NC_062232.1, on the reverse strand, counting down.
TTACTGGTAATTGAACTAGAGGCCATTTATGTTGTGTTCTGCCTAAGAAGTTGTCAACATTTTGCCCATGTCCTAAGACTTTCTGTGAAACCGAATTTAAAGATGATGGACTTCTTAATCTGGCATGAGAAATTTCTGGGCAGCATAGTATTCAGACAGTGGTGTGGATACTACTGGAAGCTTTTAGCCAAGATTGTTGTGATAATTAGGAGCATAAAGATTTGAAAAACTTGCAGTTCGGCCAGAAAACTATGAGTGAAACTGGGGCTGAGGAAGATGTAGTCATTAAAGACATTACAGTTCCTAAAGAAATGCTAAATAGTATCCAGAAACGGCAGAAAAAAATGACTTGAGGGAATCTCAGAAATTGGCAATACCACATCCATCTCAGGTTCAAGGATGTAAAAGTAAAAAATTATTTGAGACCAGTGTGGCACCCTACTTGCATGGATGGTGGGGAGGATAAGAGTTTGCTTCACCAAATACATCCACGAAGGCATCCAGAGGCTGCTACTGTGGTTTCTGGAGGCTTGGTTACTGCTCCAGATTGTGGCAGACCGTGGTGGTATGCACATGGTTCTAGTTCTTCAGGAATGCAAGATGCTGTAGTTAGGGGATCATGGAGACTTCCACAGAGATTTCAAAGGAAGACCTGGAAGGCTAGGTAAAGTGCAACAGGGTGAGATTCCTTGTGGAAAGCCCCTGAGAAGGAGATGCATGAAGATGAGAGGAAGAAGTCAAAGCTACTGGAAACCCCTGAGATTAAGAAATGCCGGTAATGTGGGAAGTTTGCTGAGGAAAGCTGCAGGAATCAAGCAGAAACAAGCCAACAGAAAGCCCAGGTAGGATGCAACCAACAAAGTCACAGGGGCAGAGCTATACAAGCCCTTTGGAGGCACTATGTCATGTGCTCCAGATGCCAGACATGGAACTACAGGACTTGTTTGCCCAGCTGTATTTTAGTCTTACTTTGGTCCCATCCTGACTTCCTATGCCCCTATTTCTTCCTTTTGTAATGCAAATATTTATTCTGTGCCTCTATATATTGAATACATGTAATTTGATTTTGATTTTTACAGGAGCTCATGATGAGAGTATACTCTGTGCATCAGAAGAGACTTTGGACTTGGACTTTGGGCAGTTCTAGAACTGTTAAGACTATGGAGACTCTTGGAAGACTAAATATGTTTTGTATTATGAAATGGGCATGAGTTTTTTGGGGCCAGGAACAGAATGTTTTGGTTTAGATATTAGGTTTCTCCCAAAGCTCATGTGTAAGACAATGCAACAATACTCACAAGTGTAATAATTGGGTTATGAAAACCTTAACCCAATCCGAGAATAAGGATTAACTGGGTGGTAATTGAAGGCCAGTAGGGTGTGGATGGAGGAGGTAGATCACTGGGTGCTTGCTTTTGGGATATATATTTTGTCCCTTGAGAGGAACTCTCTTTCTCTCTCTCTCTCTCTCTCTGCATCCTGGTGTCCTGTCCTGAGATACTTTTCTCCATCTTACCCTTCCGCCATGATATTCTGCTTCACCTTATCCCCTGGGGAATGGAAACAACCATTGATGGACTGAGAACTCTGAAACTGTGAGCCCCAAAATAAACTTTCTCCTTAAAATTGTTCTCTTCAGGTCTTTTAGTGAGAGCAGAAAAAAAAAAAAAAAAACCTGACTAAAATAGAAACCTACTTTATACCTGTATCTAGCATGTTCTCTGTGAAGGAATAGGAAAGGTGAGAAGTTCTTGAAGGGTTTTCCTATGAGTATGTGAAACATCTTTTCTCAGAACTAGCAAGTACTCTCTCTGAGCTAAGGTAACAGCCTTTCATGATACTCTGCTTTTCAACTTTTTTTTGCTCAGATGCAGTGACTGAAGTGAAGACTGACATCTATGTGACCAGTTTTGGCCCTGTGTCCGACACTGATATGGTAAGTTTAATTCCTGGGAAGACAAAAATGAAAAATGATGCAATAGATCTAAGGAAACAAATTGGGATTTTCCTACAGCAGGACCTTGTAGCGTGTTCTAAGAAGACATCTTGTTTCACATTAATTTTGTTCCTCACTACTCTAGGTTTAGCCAAATTTATCTTTTCCTGGTTTTCCTTACCTATTCACAAATAAAAGCACATACCCACAGCAGGAGAATCCTTCTCTTCTTCAACATAATACCCTTAAAAACTTGGCTTGGCTTCCTACATGCAATCAAATTTTCTCCATTCTTTCCCTTCATACTTTACCAACACCACACATATACTAGTACAAATAGATCATGTGAGGAGAGCATTTTGGTGGGGATTCTTGCATAAGCAGCTAGTGGTGTCATCCAAGAATTGTTCCTTTCAACTGAGCTTAATTCACTGAGGTCTTGAACTGACTGGAGTGATACAAGGAGTTTGGAGAAAGAGTCTATACCACTTTTCGATACTGATCCTTGTATAGATGTAGGCAGGGTGAGACCTTTGGAACAAGACTCAAGAAATATGGCAGGACACAGGAGAGTTAACAAGAATATTATTTGAACCACCTGCAAGAAGTGTTCCTTCTCCCATTATTCTCTTTTGCTGCAAAAGCAAAGAATACTGTGAGGCAATGAGGTGAGACACTTCACACTAATAGTTCACACACCAATACCTACTGATATCAGATATTTGATTAAATTATCATATAAACAAAGAAGTGATTATCTCCTCTCCATACCTGGCAGTTAATAGATGCTCAGTAAATTTTTTTGATCAAATGAGTGCCTGTTTTGATAATAAAAAATTTAATATCTGGAAAAATATTTTTTATTGCTTATGTATTTTTCTGTATAGCAGGGAAGAGGGTTCTTTTTGACCTGTTGGGTGTTTATAAGAGGTTGAATAGGGTAGTGGTAGAGTTTTTTTCCTGTAGATAATGCAGAGCCTCTGAGATTTGAGTAGGATTGTGAAAATATATGAATATTTTAGAATAACTTATGTACTGGTCTGTGTAGAATGGACTGCAAGGGGGAAAATGAGGCTGAAGGCAGATTTAGATATATTAATAAATACATGGCTCATCCATTAGGAGGAGATCTAGGAGTTAGAGAAGACTAGTTCTCAGGGAAGGAAGTCATCAATATATGTTATGGTTCTGATCTGGAGTGTCTCATGAAAACCTCATGCTTTGAAGCCCTGGTCCCCAATACAATAAGGCTCATAGGTGGAGCTTTTAGACAATTATTAGAGCTGTAACCTCATCAGTGGATTTATCTTTATAATGGATTATTAATTTGAATGGACTGCAGGTTGGTAAATGTAGGTAGGTGGAACATAGCTGAATGAAGTAGATCATTGGGAGATGCCCTTGGGGATTATGTTTTGTCCCCTACTCTCTTTTTCTCTATCTCTCTTCATTGTCTCTCTGTCTTGTTCCCCACATCCCATCCCTGGCTACCATGATCTGAGCAGTTTTCCTTCACCATATCCTTTTCACCATGATGTTCTGCCTCACTTCAGTCCCAAAAGCAATGGAGTTATCCAATCATGGAATGTATCTCTGAAATCATGAGCCCAAATGAACTTTTCCTCCTCAAAGTTGCTCTTGTCACGTATTTTGGTCACAGGGATGAAAGGCTAACTAACACAGTATGTGAGTGGTTAAGGGTAATGTAGACTCTCTGTGAACTCTTTGATAGCAAATACTGAGTCTTCATGATTTCCCAGGCACTTAGATCACTTGACACGTAAAGAGAGCTCAGTAAGTGCTGTGATTGATGAATGAGGAATAAAGAAGATGGCTATCTCTTAGGGGAAGCAAGGAGGCCTATATGTCTAGGTTGCCCCCTCTCAACCTGTTATTTAGTCATGCCCACAGCTTCAGGCTCAGGAATGCATTAAAATTGTAGCCAGTTGGCCATTCAAGGTAGTCTTTAGGGACCCAAGTCTACATTAAAGGATTCTAGGGACACTGATATGCAGAGTTCATGGGCCATCAGGAACAACCGATTTACCATGGATATGCACCTTCTTTCTGAATTGCTGGGAATTGATTATGAATTAGGATTTTTATAAGAAATTAACAGAACTACTCTTTCAAAACATGCACATTCGTACAAACACTCTTATTCTCATGTGCCAACAAGCACAAGTACATTCAGACAAATATACACCACAAATACATACAGAGTAATCACCACCAACACACTCTAAGGCATTCTGTAGCCATACACATGAAAACAGGTACCTAGATCTAGTGATACAAATGAACCATAAGTATAGTATCTTTCTCAAACAGCCCTTCTCCCTCCTCCTCTTCCACCCACGGATGTGAGAGGCAATGGAGACATTTCTAATAATTCAGATTTTCTCTCTCTTTCTAAGGTTCATGTTTCACTTGTTTGTTTTTCCTCATCATGATTAAGCCAAAGTAACAGAATGGCTCTTTCCCTATTAGGGCTGGCTGGGTTCTTGATTTGTTTCTAGCCAAACAGGGAGTTTTGTTCCAAAATACTTTTCTAAATAAATCGAAGTAGTGTTTTGTTCACAAAAAAAAGGAAAATTGTGGTGGAAGTTTCAGCACTGATTCATCACCACCCATAATCCTTTGCCCCCATAGCAATTCATTGACTGAACACTGGCTTCCTTCTCACAGGTACAGCTTCTTAAATTGACAGAAAGCACCCTGAAATTATGGGCCATGTCTGTTTTAGAACTAGATACTGAAGCAAGAATAGATCCTCAGTAGTAATATCAATTCTGTGTCCATGACCTCCCAGGAGAGAGATAGAACACTGATATGATCCCAATTTGAGTTAGCTGAGACCATACCACCTATAATAATCTACTATTAGAGGAGTTTAGATCATTTTGTCAGTCAGATGTATAGAAAGATTGCAGAAGGGTGGCAATGAGAGGAAGACTACAAAAATTTAGTACAAATGCAGCTTCATTGACACTCTTCAAATTGGGTCTGTCTACCCCTTACCAGTGAAGGTTGGTTTTTGATAAGTGGAGATTTTTTCAGCTTCCCAAGATCCTTTGAATTAGAATGTGAAGAGTAGGGAAAAGACTGAGGAATAGTATTTCATGCTCAGAGCCAATAATTGGAATGGAAGGTAGAAACAACAGATGACAAAAAACTTGGATGCTTTTCTGATCCAAACCAGCTTCTTTTTTAGCTTCCATCCTAGCTATCGATATTCTAAGTCCTAGGCACTGTTCCACCTTTTCTCCTGGTCCTTAGGCAAGCAGGGAGTATAGGGACTCAGGATCCTGGGTTACATATTCAACAGATAGACAACTGAAGATACCAATAAAACTAATGAAAAATAAAGAGTATAAAGAGAAATAATGTTAGGAGAATCAGGGAGAGGAAAAACCAGGAAATATAAAATGCCAATTCTAGATAGTTTAACATTACCTTCTCCCAAAGGATATTTAACTGTCTAGATCTTGCTAGGATAACAACTGCTAGCTATAACTTATCAACAGAGAAAATCCTTAGGGTATACAGTGGACAACCAAGTATTGATATAAGGAGATAATGCAATATAAGAACTAACCATCTAGCTTAATGAGGAAAATGAAATGGAGTCTTGGGAAATGAGAACCCATAAAAGACATTATAGTCATAATTCTTGAAAACAGATTCAGGTAACATACATTCTGGTCTGGCAAATGTATATGAAAATCATTCAAAGTCATCAAAATAGGCTAACACTGTAAAATTTAAAAATGGTGTTAATTACAAAGAAAGTAGCACACAGATTTCTTTCCTGGTGGTGGTTGAATAAAAATTATTGTACCTGTTTTACTCCCTAACAGCAGAAAAAGTGGCTATGTTCTCTTCAACTCTCCCTTGATGGCAGTCTGAGGCCCAGAATAGATTGGTCTATTTGGAAAGCCTCTTTGACTGTCAATTTCATCTTATTTCATAGTATACTGTATTTCCAGATGCAATACAGTAAAGGGTCTATACCTGCTGGTTTTCTTCTTAGGAATCCATGACCTAGAATCTCTGATATATTTTTTTTCTGTTTTTTTTTCTTTTTCTTTTTTTTCTGATATATTTTTATGTAACATAGACACAGGATGCATAACACCAATATGACTATTTCAAGGGCTAAATACACCTGAAAGAGTGGTATGGATTCATGAGTCCCCAAATTAGATAATGAGGGAAAGAAGACAAATAGCTGAGGGGAAATAGATGATCAAAATAAGGGGGAGAGTTCTGCAGAATAAGAAAATGACAAAGCGTTCACTGTAATGCTAATGTTAATGTACTTTGGTCTAATGTTAAGTACCTTGGTCCTCACACTCTGCTAAAAATGAATAAGCCTTGCAAACTTTTTCTGGGATTTGCTTTGACATATACAATATTGTTAGAGACTTGAAGCCATTCAAGTTCCAACACGAAGACAGAAATGGTGCCCCACAAACTAAGTCTCATCAATGCCCTGTGTAGGAAATGTATTAAGTGCCTCTCCCAAGAGGCAGACTTAGGCTTATTATCTGGAAGATTTGATTTAAATGCCTCACAAAACAACAGAATCCATTTGTCAATTTGGAGGCAATCATCCTTGGAGAGTATACAAGGGCTCAATTTGCAAGGAAGGGATTGATTGCATTTTCAGGATGGTCAGGTCAAAATCTGATTGCTTTTGGCCAAAGGTCATAGGATGCTTATAGTATAAATAATCAAGGTATGATTTTCCCAGTATTTTTGACTCTTTAGAGAATAAAATATAAAATGTGGGTACCTGTCATCCAACTTTTAAAAAGATTAAATAGATTAGTGTGAGTATTCTTTAAATATGTGCCACCTTTCTTATTTTGAAAAATAATCTTTAAAGAAACAGGTGACATCTCTGTGAATCTTACCTTGATTCCATTCTCCTTTCTCTCTCCCATCTAAAGATAATCATGATCATGAATCTGCAGTTTTCTTTTTGACATTCTATATGTGCTTCAGACTAAGGGATGTATATATCATATGCATCATAAATATCAGTTACTGGTTTCTGTGTTTTCAACCTTTTGTATAAAATGCATTAGAACATGTAAATCATTTTAGAGCTTATTTTAAAACCCTGTATTGAAAACTATTATTTTTGGTGCTTTTAATGCTAACTTATTTACTTTAACTACTATATATTATTACATTATAGTTTTCATAACTCATCCGTTTTCCTGTTAATGTGCATTTAAACTATTTACAGATTTTTGCTATTATAGAAACAATGATATAATAAACATTCTTATTATATTTTCAAGTGACAATATTTGAATTTTTGTAGAGTGTGTACTTACAGATAAAATTTGTGATTTGTAATGTTTGCATAATTTAACTTTTTTCAGATAAAGAGAGATATTCTTGTGATGGGTTTAATCAATTTATAATTCCACTAGTAGTGTACGAGAGCTTCAATTTTCCACACTTTTGCTGATATTACATATTTTCACCCTTTATTTTTTGACATTTTGATATGTATGAAGTGGTATCTAATTGATATATTTGCGTTTTCTTGGTTACCTTTGAGGTTAAGCATTTTTGATTGTGTGTGTGTTTAGTGACCAGTGTTACTAATAAAAATATGCATGGCTCTCCATAGAGCTGGAAACTCAACAAAGACCCTGTTTCCTCACGTTGCAGCTTTTGAATTAAAGTTTCCTTTGAGGTGTGTAGGGTGAGAAGGGGAGAGAATGATTGATCGATTGGTGGTACCTGGGTCCATAAACTGGTTGTAACTCCAAGAAATGCTAGATATTTAAGGTTTGACAATTTGAGCAGATGGGAATAATATATGATTAAACATAATATGGGAAATTTTACAATATTTCCTAGAAAAGCCAAACGACAACAGTGAACAATAATGAGTATGACATATCCACTATATGTTGCAATCCTAGTTTTCTAAGAGGTGTGCTTGTGTGTGTGTGTTCACTTATGAGTTTATTTAAAATTTTCCAACTCCTGTTTTTGCCACTGTTAAGATATAACAGTATTTTCCCTCTAAACTGTCTAGGTGGTTAATTATATTAATAGATTTCCTAATATTAAGGCAACTTTACATTGCTAGGACAAATCTAACTCGCTAATGTTATTTTATTTTTTATATATTTCTTATTTTGTTTTACTATTATTTTATTCATAGCCTTTGTATGTATGTTTATAGGTGTTCCCAAATTTAAGCGTTTATCACTACCTACACTGCTACTTCTCTGATCCAAGCCACCATCATTTCTTGCATGTCTACCTGGAAGAAGCCCCTAAGTGATTTTCCCATCTCTAATCTATTTTTAATTTTTGCACTAATTATTATTTTATTTTTATATATAGGGTACCATGTGATAAATCAGTATATGTATCAGTTTGACTTATTGCTGTACAATCTATTTTCCACAGGCTATTAGTAAGCCTTTACACACACAGTTGGCTTTATATATCCATGGACTCCATCCCCAAATTCAGCCAAATGCCAAGTGAGTGTGAAAGTATTTTTAAAAATTTGCATCTTTACTAAACACACACAGATTTTTCTTTTTATTATTCCCTAAACAATGAAGCATAAGAAAGTTTCATATGGCATTTCCATTGTATTAGGTATTATACATATTCTGGAGATGATTTAAAGCATACAGGAAGTTGTGTGTATGTTACATGCAAACACTGTAAGGGACCTGACATCTTCAAATTTCGGTATCTGCAGGGGTTCATGGAACCAATCCATCTTGGATTTTGAGGGATCAAAGTAGATAAGGTAGCATTTTAGAACCTCTTGAGAACCTCTTGTGCCCATCGATCAATACAAAAAATATTAACTTTTGCTAATTTTATTATTATAGATCCCCATCCTTTCCATTACTATTCCTCCCTTGTCCATTTTCTTGACTAAATTTATCAGAAGCTTTTAAAAATATCACTAGTGTTTTCAAAGCATGCTCTTTTTAACTTTTTTTTATCATCTGTATTATTTCCTTTTTTTTCTGGTTAACTAATTTTTGCTCTTAATTGGATCATCTCTTTTACTTTCCTTGAAAATACCTTGTGACCCTTCCTTTCCTTGTTTCTTGACATTTTGTAGTATGTCCTTCAATTTTAATATGTAAAAAATTTAGTTATTAATTCCTAATTTCATGCCTCATATTGAAAACAAATTGTCTCTAGGATATTAGATATTTATTGATATTGGCCTTATGGTTTAGTACATTGACATTTTTCTTTTTTGGTAAATATTTTGTGTATTTTACCGTGTGTTTAATCAGTAAGTCTATGTGTGTTTATTGGTTCATGCTTGTCTGTTAAGGTTGTTATAATTTTTTTATCTTATTCAATTTTTGATCTAATTGATCTTTCACTTCTTGAGAACCTATGGTTTGTTGATTTCTTCATGTAATTCAATTTCTGTCTTATGTATTTTGATTCTTTTTTCTTGGGAGGGTATACTGGGGATTGAACTCAGGGACATTCAACCACTGAGCCACATTTCCGGTCCTTTTTTGTATTTTATTTAGAGACAGGGTCTCACTGAGTTGCTTAGCAACTTGCTAAATTGCTGAAGCTGGCTTTGAACTCATGATCCTCCTGCCTCTGTCTCCTGAACCACTGGGATTACAGGTGTGTCCCAGTGTGTCTGACATGTATTTCGAGTCTAGGTATTAATGCTTTCAAAGATAGAGTTATATTTTCCAATTGAAATACTCTAGCTTTTAGTATAATTATATTTCATCCACTTATAAGATTGTCCTACAGTTTGTTCCACCTCTATTTTACAGCTCTACCACCTTTATTTTAATTAAGATCAACCAATGTATAATTCTAAGTTCTGTTTTTATGTATTGTATGTATAGAGTATATAGGTACATTGTTTATAATATTTCCATTTTATTTTCAGTAGTTTATTTATAGTATCTGATTTTATGTATTATTATCCCCAATTTTTCTATGCTTTATTTTTTTGTTTATTTGCCTTCTAAAAGATTGAAGGATTTTTTAGATTTTACTTGTTTCCTTTGTTGTTTTGTGTTTTTCATTCAGCTTATATGATATTCTTGAGTGATTAGCTTATATGCTAACACATATTGGACCTCAAGTCTAATGGTACTCAATATTTTCACTCTTCTCTCAACTTCAATAATGTATTAACTTACATATTCTTACTCTATCCTTTCATTTGGTTTACTTAGTTTTGTCCTGCATTATTTTAATAGCCTTATTATTTGTAGATAGACAGAATTTGTGTAGTTTACTCAAAACATTGTCAAAACTTATATTTGCTTTTCCTTGTTGCATATTCCTGTTAGCTTCATTTTCAACAACATGAAGAAATCCTTTTAGTAGTTCTTTATGTGAGACTTCATTCATCCATAAACTTATTCAAAAATGTGTATGGAGAATCTACTTTATAGCAGGTAGAGTTCTAGGTGCTGAGGATATAGCAACAAATAGAATAAAGTCCCTAATTTTGTGGGACTTCCAGGCTGTTGGTGTGAAAGAAATGATAAATAATGATATATTGAATCAGTATTATGAAGAAGAAAAATAGCAAATGATAAGAAGAGCAATTACTATTTATGATAGAATGGTCAAGGACTGCATCTCTGATGTGACATTTGAATGAGACCTGAAGGCAGTAATTGACCCAGCCATGAGAAAATCTGGGGTAAGAATCAGAACCTGTTAGTGGTAAATTCTCTGCCTTGTTTTCTTTGTCTAAAATTAACTTCTTGTTCATCTTGACCTTAAATTATAGTCTAGTGGACCATAGCATTCTGGGTTAACTGTCATTTTTCTCTTAGCATTTTCAAGATGCACATTTGATGTCCTTTGACTTCTATTATTGCTTTTAAGAAACCACCTATCAATCAAATTTTATTATCTTGTAGATTATATGTCATGTATATTTTGTTTTGAAATTCTCCTCTTTAATATCCTTAAATTTGCTATGTGCTGGCTTGGCTTGGATCTACTTTAATTTATTGAGCTCATTATGGTCTCAAAGCTAAGGATCCATATATTTCAACAATTATGAGACACTTCATCCATTAGTACTTTGATTATTGTTCCTCTTCCATTTTCTCTATCCTCTCACATTTAGAATCTTAATAGATATATGCTGAACCTTTTCTTTTTGTCCTCCATAAAATAATAAGACAGATTTTTCCTCTTTCATATTTTTATCATTTATCTGTCTGAAATATAAACTGAGCAATTTTTCCTCATATGTATCTTCCAGTTCATTAGTCTCTCTTCAGTAATATCTAATCTACTTTATATGACACATTTATTAAGCTTTAATTTCCAATGACTATTTTTCTTTTACAAAAGGTCAACTTCAAAAAGACCTTTATAAAATCTAATTTTTCTTTCTTACTTTTCCCCATAACCTTTGTAATTTTGATTGTACTTTATCATAAACTCAATTGTGATAATTATGTTATATGAAGTACTTGGAGGGAGTCTAATTTTTGTTATATGTTTTATCATCTGACTCTCGCTCATGACCATTTTCTTCAGTGTTCTGTTATTTTGGATTGTGAAACTATTTTCAGTAAGCATTTATTTGTTGTTATGTCCCTCCAGAGTGTTTTTGTGTTTGCTTCTGTAAGTTAATCTAGTAGTAGCTCCAGCCTGAGAACTATTTTTATGTTAATTTCTCAGAAAACTTTAGATCAAGCAGATAGTGTGCATTTGAATATCAGCATCACATAAGATGAGGTTGGAAGTTGCTGAATCTCTATAAAAAGGCTTTCCCTCTCTCCTCAACATTCTGTTATGAATCTTTGTGTTGTGGAATGATTTTGTCCAATTAATTTTATTTAGTTCGCCCTTTTGCTGAGGTTTGAAACTTTCAGGATCTTCACTTTATGTGGGAGTCTAGTTACAGTTTCTCATTTGGCAGAGTCCTAGTTTACACCCATTGTCCTGGTTATTTATAAAACCTCCTCTTGCTCTCAAAAATGTTCCCATTGAGACAATAAATTATATGATCTTTAGAATCTTAGGCAAGTATATGCTTGTTATGCTGAAGAATAAAAAGTTCAAACTGGTTAATTTGTGGGGGAGGAGTGTTTGGAGGATCTCTCAAAGAGGAAGGCAAGGGCCATATAACATATGTCAGGGAAGAGAATTAATATATGATCAGAAGTCATTAGGATGTTCTAAACCAAAGGATTTTAATAAAATTTGGGCAGCTTTTTTATTCCCAAACTGATCATCTATAGGTATCCCCTGTGCTTTGTGTCGTTTTGTGGCTAGTCAAGAATTTGGGCAGAATTTGCATTCAGATTTTGAGACTTGCCTTCTCAGTGGCTCTCTGGCTTATAAATACTCTCTAAGAATTTCAGCACATCCTTCAGTTCTGAACATTTCCTCTGATACATTAAGCTAAGAAGTTTTCAGACTTCTGTCACCTGAGTTTTGATGCATTGGGGAATTCTTTCAGCCTAAACAGCAGCAAACTCACAAGCATCATCCAATACAGTTCTTTTACTGTATCCGCCTGATTTTTCTCAGTCCCATAGTTTCCTCCATTTGTATGTAGTATGGTGGTCAGCTGAGAATATACTCAGTTTTGGAAGCCCATAATTACAGTGATTTTCTTGCTTCTAGGACTCTCATTCCTAATATTCCAGATTTCCTGCTACCTTGAGTCAGAAAGGCTCTTTGCCATAGATGCCAGAGGAATTCTAGGTTTGGGGAATTACCTCCAGGAAAGAAAAATCACTAATTCCCAAACTGAACACATGGCTATTGGCATCTTCCAAGTATGCACTCATTTTTGACTGTCTGCTTTCAATCACTCCACATTGCTTCCATGTAATATACACAGCTGTTCAGATTTTATAAGTGATAGCTATAGAAAGATGTGCTCAAACTATTTGTTGTACTGTTAACAAAACTTGAACATTTATACTTGTTTTAACTCATGTTTATATTAATAGGAAATTTGAAAAACATTCTTAATTTTTGTTAATTTTTATCCACTTATTTTTCTGTTCATGTACCCATTTTTCTTTCTGTACATTTGTTTCTATTTTGTTTATGTATGAGATTTAATTGTCTATTGAAGATAAGATTTTAACCCAGCTGACATATTGTTATTTTGAGGCTTAGATGAAATATATTAGAATACAAAGTTTGTTGTTATGGTTATTGTTATATTGGCCTTAGATGTTTATATGGGGTCATTCAAGAGTAAAGATAAGGTAAGGAATTAGTTCTATTAAGAGAAGAAAGTACTTGCCTTTTCATAAGAAAAAGTCTTGTGGTAAGCTTGTATGATGTGTGGAGTAGTGTTGGTAGTGATATTTCTAATAAAATAAAAGCCACATCAGCTATATTATCATTATACTTAGCAATCACTATGGCATTATTTTTCAGTCATAATCATTACCTAACTTATCAGTAATCTGTTAGTAGACTGCTGTTCCTCTAAATCCGAAGATGTAATTAATATTGGCTCATCAAGTCTCTTCTGAAAAATTGTTTTCTCTCTTTTCTGTCCCTAGGAGTACACCATTGATGTATTTTTTAGACAGACATGGCATGATGAGAGACTGAAATTTGATGGACCAATGAAGATCCTTCCACTGAACAATCTCCTGGCTAGTAAGATCTGGACTCCTGACACCTTCTTTCATAATGGCAAGAAATCAGTGGCTCATAATATGACCACACCCAACAAACTGCTTAGACTGGTAGATAACGGAACCCTTCTCTATACAATGAGGTAAGAGAATGGTTGCTCCTGACTAGAATATATTGTGGGTAGGATTGGGGTTAAAAGTAGCACATATTAGGGTATCAAAAATTCTTTCAAATTTATATATTAGAAATGAATACACACATATGTATATATACATACACAGTTCCTAACATATTTGCATGCATACATACACATTCTGGATACACATATAGAGAGCTGCACATATAAATAATCTGAGACTGAGATATACGTTTATTTTTATAAATGTATGCATACTCAAAGACACATGTAACATAATACACAGGCACATTCATACTTAAAAACACTTAGTTTCACATATTTACAAAAATATATACATAGGCATGAACACACTGATCATCAGAATATGCTAAGTTTAAGTAGGGAAAAATAATCCTATGATACACACTTGTGAGACTAAAATTAGATGATAGATATTTTCTGAAACATATGATATTTTATATATAAAAATAAAAAACAGCAATACTTATTTTATGTCACATTACCTGGGGATGCCGAAGAATTTGATATAAATGAAGTTTCCAAACAACTTCAGATTATAGCTTATTGAAATCTTCATAAAACATAAAATACATTTTATACATTTTTATCTCCCAGTGCATAGGAGCTATCACAATTTTGTGTTTTTCATGACTCATTATTGTCCTTGAATTTTACTGCCAAAAAGAATGTCTTTGAGACCAATTGCAATGCAATAAGATTTTTTGCTCCAATACTAAAAAAAAAAAAAAATTTGTTTTTTGCGTGTGCTCTTTATGATTTTGCTAGCTCTTCTGCTGTCACTTGTCACTCCTTGACACTTTCTCCCACATTAATGTGTGTTGATTTTGTGCAACTGAGTGAACATTTATTGAATAGATAAATGCAATCATTGAGTGTAGTTTCTATGGCTATTTTAAATTTATGGATTTGATATTTTGCACAATGAAACTCAATGCAAGTCCTGAGAATATATGAATTCCATCCCTCATTACTTCAAATTTGTTATTTACTGATGATTTCCTACAAGAATTTGGGAGACAGGAGGATGGCCAATGAAGAAATGATAAAAATGAATACTTAAAAAAGTTGAATGAGAGAGAAGGAGATGAGAGAGTAGAGAGAAAATGATCAGAGTAGAGAAGTGCTAAAGAAAACAATAAAAATGTATATAAATTGAATGAAGAAGAAGGAGAGGGAAAGGGAAGACTATGTGCAGTTTCTCCGTTTCTCCAGATTTTATACACAGTATGTATTACATATTACACCTGTATGTATGTGTATATATATATATATATATGACATATAACAACTGAAATTATATATATATATAATATATATATAATTATATATATATACATTATATATATATATATATATATAGAGAGAGAGAGAGAGAGAGAGAGAGAAAGAGGAGGGAGAGATATGAGGATAGAAGAAAAAGAGAATGTGAGAAAAAAGTTGAAACCCTGAGAAGATAATGGAGAAGATGGAGAGAAATGAGACTAAATATTAGACTGCCTTAAAGGGATGGGAGAAATTGATGAAGAGGACATAATATATGGGAAAAAGAAGAGAATACATGAGGAGTAGGGAAAGAAACACTGAAGGAGATGAGCAAAAGGGAAGGAAATCATGGGTGCAAGAAGACAAATGTTAATTCCATTTGTTCCTTTACCAAACGTTTGACTTCTAATACATTCATAGCCCTGGACTAGGTTCTGGGTACACAAATATTAATTACAGATGGTCTCTGTTTTTTTTACCATCACAATATAATAAGGGTGAAAAACTAATGAGATAATCACAAATAATATTAACTAAAATGCTAAAGATATAGGTAATTATGGGAGGACAGAGAAGTTATCTAATTCATTCTCCTGGGACAGGTTGAGGAAAGAATTCTTCAATAGGCAGCACCTAAGTTCCTGATTATTAGTATGATTTTTATATTATTATATATTTAGAACATACTCAAATATATTGTATGTAGGAACAGATGGCAGAGAGGACAGGTATTCTAGACAGAAAGCCAAGTGTAAAATTGCAGTGAATATAAGACATTTTAGATAAGAGAACGAATTAATAATTTTTCTAATTTAGTGTATGACAATGTAGTCACTGTGTAAAGAATGCATTTGAAGATGATAATTATGGAAAATAGGATACAGCACAATAATCTGAGTGAGAAGCAATGAAGTTCTAATTCAGAGAAATAGATTGAAATGGAGAAGAGATGATAAATTGAGGAAATAAGCAGTAAATACAGACCAAGAATGCAATCATAGAACACTACTATCATTAAGGCAGAGGGGGAAAAAGAGGAATCTATGAATGAGATCCAGAAGGACAAGTGAGGGAGATATTAATAGAATCAATACTGTGCTCTATCTTGAAAGCTAAGTGTGGTGGTCAGTACTGCCACTTTCTGTTTTTTCCCTATTCTCTTTTTGAACACTTGGTAGTATTATATTCCCCCTGGAGCCTTAAAGTTGGCAGAAAGAAATGACTCATTTGGGTTAACCAAATATGATGGTAAATAAATGGCGCATGTCAATTCTAAGGCACACAGGAAGCCTTTCAGAGCTAGTGCATGATATGCCATGTTGCCTTTCCTCATCACAGTGATAAGCATTATTCCAGATGGTTTTAGATCCATCATTCTATGTTCCTTATTGAGGTTGACATAGAGACAAATTTCTCCCACCAACCTCAGATAAACAGTATGAGTGAGAAATAAATTTTGTTGCTTTAATGCCGTGAGGTTTTAGAAATGCTTCTTACTGCATACTCATCTAACACATCTTGACTGATGTATCAAAGGTTCAAAGATTTTCAGAAAAGTGAGAATGCTCAATAGTAATACCCATAATAGCAAATAAATACAATAGTTAGTGCTATATAAGTACATAGTACTTAGTGTTCTAGGCTCTGTTCTGATTGCTCTATGATTATAATCTTCATAACATGTTTATGATATAGATGCTATTATTTACACTTTACAGATGAGAAAACAGAGACAGAAAGTGGGTAAGAAAAATTTCCAAGTTCACTTAGGCAGTAGCAGGTGGTTTAGCTACATTCATACTCTGGAAGTTTAGCTCCAAATGCATGGTCTTTGCTATTATTTATACATTTGGCAACATTATTGGCTATTACTAAAATATCAAATCACACACACACACACACACATATATATAGGTAATTTGTAGGATACTGGTGTTCTTCACATTATATTGTTTTAATGGAGTAACTAAGGTGAAGAAGGTTTTTAGGCCTGGGGATGCCAGGTGTAGTGGCGCACAACTATAATTCCAGTGGCTCCAGAAGCTGAGACAGGAGGATTGTGAGTTCAAAGTCAGCCTCAGCAACTTAATGAAGCCCTAAGCAACTCAGTGAGACCCTGCCTTTAAATAAAATACAAAATATGGCTTGAGATGTAGCTCAGTGGTTGAGTGTCCCTGGTTTCAATCCCCATTATAAAAAAAAAGAAGAAAAGAAAATACTTTTCAAAAGCTTGCTTCAAAATGAAGTGAAAGAGAATATAACAGCTACATTCAGGGGTAAAAGCAAAGATTGCCTTTGTTTTTGATATAGAAATTAATCCATATTTGTCAAAGAGTTGAAAGGAACTAGAAGAAAGATACAGATTGACAATAATCAGTATAAATAACATTTTTCTGACATTAAGTTTTCAGAGGAAACCATGAGGGATGGTATCAAAACCACAGAGTTTTACTGTGTACAAAAGGATATAAATGTTGAAAAGGTGGTGGAAAGGATAGGACAGTAGAGAGATATGAATGGATATAATTTATGAAGGAGAGTTTGGAGACAATAAAAGCATTAGTAGAGAAGTAGATGGAAGAGAGGCATTCTTGAACTAAAGTGAACAATAGGGAAGAGATGGAAGAGATAGGAATTCACAGAATTGTGGAAAGAATGGAGCAGAGTAGATGTAAACAGAGGAGAGGATCATGGAATGAGGTGGATGGAAGGTGGAAATGATGAGGAAGAAATGTGAGTGGGTAAATCAAGGAAAGCAAATGGAAGAGAACATAGAGGGAGAAGATTGCAATGGGCAAGGAAGAAACTGAACACATTAGAGATGGGGAGTACTAGGGGAGGAAGAATAGTGACTAAGTGAAGGAAACAGGATAGGGGAAAAACTGAATAATGAAAGAGAGGTTAGAAGATAGATTTGAGTTTTGGAGTTTCCAGAAGAAAGGAGAGGATGAGAATATTGAAATTTGAAGAAAAGAAGATGAAGATTTAGATCGAGGAAGGCAGAGGATGAATGAAGCAGAGCAATTGATTAGTTCCCCTGAACATACAGTGGAATGAATAGGAAGATGATAATCACTGAACTCTCCATTTTAGTCTGAAGTGGACAAGAAACTGAAGTGTAATGATCTAAGAGTCTGTATGGAATGCCCTTGTGTTTATTTTGAACTACAGAATAGAGGATGTACAGAAGTACAGAAGCAAGATGAAACCATTGTTTCTCCTACATAGAGAGTTCACCTTGGATCTAGGAAGGTGGCTCTGGAGGGCAATCTAGGCTCAAAACTGCACGATAAAAGCATGGCTCTTTTTTATGGCCCCACAAGTGATTCATTTTATGACCTTTTGTAACTCCCAGTCTGCTTTCTCCAGTCCTTCATTCTGATAATATTTGTAGCTACCTTATTAAGGTACATGAAAAGCACAAATTGGATAAGGTCTGCAGGATGCTTAGAATTTTTCAGAAAGTATTATTCTGTAACACCATATTATTTTGGCCCTCAGAATTCTTATCTGGATTTTATGGGAAAGTTACAGAAGGACAACTACCTAGAAAAATCTTACCAAGTGTTACTTGGATAGGTAACTAGGGCAGTTGAGAAAGCTTTGCCTTGTCTCAACTTGGGACCTCAGGACAACCATAAAAATGCAGGCCAAAGTTCACTACTTGCTGCTAACTCCATCATCACACATACTAAAATGAGAACAATACCTAAAAGATTAACAGCCTAACCCAAGATCCATACACAAATTTTTATTTTCTGTCATTCAAGTGCAGACATATAGGGAACTTTATTAATAACATCATATTTAGTGATAAGGATAAGGATAAACAAGTTAATATGGTTCTTTATACATACTACTTATAAAAGCTGCACAATATATAATAGAGTAAAAAAAGTCCCACTAGCTATCTGAATAGCTAATAAATAAATAAATCTGACTGACTTGAATCATTTATTCAATGCATTTACAAGTTCTTATCATGTTTAAGGCTCTGGGATATGTTCAGAGCTACAAAGACAAGTAATACACAGTTCATACTCTTAGGGATCTTATACTCTAGTAGTTGATGAGACACGTGCACATTTAGCTGCATAATAATAAAAAAATCACTTAAATAGAGGGAGGTACAAAACGTGATGAACTCAGGATCAGAAGGAAAGAAATTTACATGGTAGTATCAAGGAAAACTGCAAAAGAGGCAATCCATATCTCTTTAATATTGAAGGGAATGTAGTTAACTATCAAAGAGATGGGGAGCATGACTGAGGTATAGGAAGATATTCTTGGCAGAGGAAATAGCATGCACACAGATATGTACTCATAAATTGATATCATCCATCAGAAAATTCATCTCACAAGAGGAAATAAAGAGTACTACAGGAGTATCTAGCAGGGACAATAAAATGAGCCTGTGGGGATATCCACAATAATTTCCAGAGGAAATAACTTTTCAACTGAGATCTCAAAGATGTATAGAGGTAAATTAGATTCTAAAAATTGGGAGGAAATATTCTAGAGAGAGTCCAGCAGATAAGTAGGCCTGAGGAGTAAGGGAGGAGTGATTTATACATTGGGAGAACTAAATGAAGATCAATATAAATGGACCAGAAAACAGTACAGAGAAGGGATCTGGCATGGGGAGAGGTACTAGTACGCTATGGTGGCATCAAAATGATGGGAATCCACTGAACAAATGATTTCAGAGGAAGGAATCAGATTTTCATTTTAGATAGATCACCCTGGAAACAGTGTACAAGGCAGATTTGGTAGAAGGCAAGGTTGAAGATAAGGTTTCTAGCAAGAGGGCTGCCATAATATTAACCTATTAATACAAATAACTACTATGAATTGAACACCTACTATATACCAGGCACTGTATGTAAAACATATGCAATATTCACAATAACTATTCATTATAGGTATGCAGAAAGTGAAGCTTAATAATTAGAAATGAGTTGCTCAGGATGATGCTGTTATTAAGTAAATGTAGGTTTGTCTGACTCCAGGTACTGTTTTTCCCACCAAGTAAGGTTTTGAAGAAGGATATGGATATACAACATATTCCAGAAGAAGCATTGAACTGGACATGCCTGTAGTCCCAGCTACTTAGTACTATAGGAGGATCAGAGGTTCACCACCAACCTGGACCTACATAAGTATAGACAGTATAGTAAGATCTGTTTCAAAAATAAAGGTAGCATTGCTGGTAGTTGGTGCTTGGACAGAAGAAGGTGGGGTACAGGATATTGTATGGTTGGTTCTCCTAAGCAAAGAAGTTCCCTAGGAAAAAAGAAGTATACTAAGAATGGGTGAGAAGTGATTAACCAAGTGTTAACATTCCCATTGAATGAGGAAAAGTAGTTAAGATCTTGGAAAATGACAGTGATAAGGAAGGGTAGTGGGATATATGGCCAAATAGTATACATATTTGGAAGGATTCTCACATGATAAATGAGGGATGATAATCTCGACCTGACACAATACATTTATCTCATAGTTACATAGAAGCATTATATTTTGAAAGTGAGAGATATAATTTGTGCTAACACAAGTTGCTGAACCCAAAAATGTACTTCAATGTGATAGAAGTGCATTTCTCATTCCTTAATGTTCAAAACAGATGTTCTTCGTAGACAGGAGGCTCATTTCCAAGTGGTAATTTAGGAACCCAATTTCCTTTCATCTGGTAATTCTGTCATATTCAACACATGGTTTCCAAGACCACTTTACTTGTCTATATCAAAAAAGTAGAAGGTACATGGAGGACTGTATGCAGAAGGTGTTCACATATTGGGCCTTGAGGAGCATACTCCTTTTCCTAGTGACTTTTTGACTAGAATTGCAAGGCAAGCTGGGTAAAGAAATATTGCTCTGTGCCAAGAAAAAGAGGAAAATTAAGTGTCTAATGATTCCAGTTTTGTTTTTCATTTCAATGAAAAACTCTACTTGCAATATTGAAGGATCGACTGGAAACAGGGGTGTCAGTTAGTGGACCATTTCATAGTCCAGAGAAGAATGAGCAAAGGCAGTGGAAATTAAGAGTAAAGAAGAGAGAACAAATATGAGAGAGATTTTCTTTTTTCTTCTTTTTATTATAATTATTAAATGTATAAATTAATGGGTTTCACCATGACATTTCATACATGCATATATTTTGTTTTAGACATGTCTACCCTCCCTCCTACTCTCTGTTGCCTTCTTCTAAGAGACGTCTTCAACAGAACTTGGTGTCCAACTGGAGTAGTTTTTTAAAAGGAGCCTTGAGATTGTTCCTGCCATAACCTCCCTGGATGCTGAATGAATTGTGGTTCTGTTAAAAAGTAAAACAAAAGGAAAACCAAACAAAATGCCCAATGTTGAATTAGGTGCAGATATTTTGGAGAGGAGAAGACATGGTTAGACAATTTATAATTCTTAAGCATTTGCTATATGCTAAGCACTATACTAGGTGTTCCATGTTTATTTGTCACATTCAATCCTCATAACAATGACTGTGTACATATAGTACTGAGGCACAGTATAGCATTGTAATTAAGAAGGTGGTACTCAGGGCTGGGCTTGTTGCTCAGTGGTAGAGCACTTGCCTAGCTTGCATGAGGCACTTGGTTTGATTCTCAGCACCTCATATAAATAAATGAAATAAAGGTCCATCAAAAATTAAAATATTTTTAAAAAGAGGGTAGGAGTCAGTAAATTGCTCATGGTCCTTCCTCTGTAACCTGAGATAATTCATAACACTATCTGCCTTTTAAAATCATTGTATGGAACAAATGGGATGAAGCATGGAAAAAGTGTGACATATGTTATAGCACTCTCTGGAGATTTTGTTTTGTTGTTAATATTCCCATGGATATAGTTAGTAAACTAACTTAGAATAAAGCAAAGTCACACCAGTAATAAATGGAAGAGCTGGTATAGAAACCCAATCCACAGTTAAAGCAAATTTTTTTCTTCCCATCACAGCATACCACTTCTTCTAATATGGCAATGCTCAGACTATCAATTTTAAGTAATGAGTCTGAGGAGGACATGACAGGCTTCAGCTGGAAGTGCAGGTCTGGAACCCAAGAGAACTTTGACACAATGGGACTTTGTAAAATTGAATACATTGCACAAATTATCTTCCACCGTGTTATGTTACATGGTAATAGTATCCTATATTGAACCAAAAATCAAAGAAACTAGGCACTAGTTTCTCCATGTTGAATCATCAAGAGGAAAAGTGGTATTTTAGACCAATTAAGAGAGTGTTTCTGTCACATTGAGTTCATGATGCCTTCCTTTCTTTGATTATGTGATTGGGTCAGTTTGCTTATGTACTTGGGGTGTTACAAAGACAAATTAGTTGAAGGATGAATGCTGCATGATGGTAGGAACCCCCTCTCCAAAACTTCAATGGTAAAGCTCCTTTCTTCCATAGTTTAGATGAAAATGGCTTGCACTTGAATTTTCCTTATAGAAAGCGCCTCTGAAATGATCAGGAAACCGGGAAAGCATTTGGGCCAGATTGTTAGTAATATAGGATTTAATGTAATCAGAGCAAGTAAGCATCAATAGCTTTCTTTCACACAGTACTTTTTTTTTTGTAATCACTTTTGCTCTAGGGGATTCCACCCACAGTTCCTTATTCACTGAACTAGCAACTGACTCACATAGCCACACTTTGTAAACCTCACTCTAATAAACAGAAGTAAGAGCATAGAAGAGATGAAGTGGTTCATTTTGAGCTCTGAGAAAGCCTCAAATGAGGTGAGAAGCAAGAAATAGTGTACAAATTACTCTGTGTACTCTGTTCAATGACATCAACCCCTGCCCTCCAAGAGCTCACATCTTAGGAAGAGAGGACACATCATTCATGCCTCTATAAGGCATAATGGAAGTTTCATGAAAAGTCAACAATGGAATGTTATGAGCTAAAAATCATAGCATTTACTCACACTTGGGGACATGGACCCAGATGAGGCAGAGCTTCATAGGGAAACAGGCTTTTGCACTGGACACAGGGGAAGATTAATGTATTACTGGTAGTCACCAAATTTATTTCATTTTGCCAGTTCCAGGTGTAAATTGAAATTATAAGGACTACCACATCTCAAAAGCAGAAAAATCACCACTAGAAGCAAGAAACTTATCACTAGGCAGATTGAATTTGCTACAGAGCTTATTTTAAAATAAGGGGGATTTACAGATCAATAGAAGTGTCCCTCTTTTTTTAAAAAAATCCAACTATTTTAGATGCTACTCCTAGACAGAGTGGAGACCCTATGTTGTAGTGGCATGAACATCATGGGTAAGAATCAGGAAATCTGGATATGAGTCTCAACTCTGTCACAGATTAACAATGTAATCCTGGGCAAGACATTTCCTCTTATGGAAAATGGGTTGGAAATACCTTGTCTGCCTATCTTTCAGATATATTTTTAGATAAAGAAGCATTTATGTACCACGTACTATGTGCCAACCACCATCCTAGGATGGGAATGTAATGATGAACAGAGATCCCCTTTCAAGTTGCTCAGGCTTGTGCAAAACACAAACACACAGATACTGATAACCCTGTGTAGTAAGGACTAGGGTATTTGTCTAACGTGCTTTGGAATTTCTGTGAACTTGGGTAACCACTATGCCTACTGGGCACAGAGAAAGTATTACCGCAGAGGTAATATTTTAAGAAAGCGAAGTATGGGAAAGTACCAATGTCAGATGGAGCTATACCTCAGATAATTGTAATTAGTAATACTCAAACGTGCTTCCTCCAAATGCTAAATGCAATAGTAAAGTGGTCACCTTCCTTCCCGTGAACTGAGCCTCTTGTCAATAGCTTGATAATTTAAAAGGAAGCCTGCAGATAACTGGGATTCTTGTAACTAATGTGCTGCTTGGTTCGGGTGTTTAGTTGGGGTATATTTCAAGTGACTCATCCTGTACGGATAATGGCTATAAGTGATTTACTATCCTTTCTTTTTCACTGTAAATCCCAGACCCTGCCCTTTACTCCATGATTATAGAACCAGCCTGCCTGGCACCTCAGCTGCTCTTGAAATAGTGTTGTCTGTACTTTAGTTTTTAGAAAGAACATTCCTTGGAGTGCAGAGCAGATTGTTCCACTTCCAAAATGCCAAATTGACAGATTATCTTACAGAGGGGCCCACACTGAGCTCTAGAGACCCTCACCCTCTATGCAGTTTAAGCTGTTTCCTCCTACATTACCCTCAGCAGGTTGATGCAATACATATATTTAGTAGCCTTCAGCCTGTAGAACTCTAGTTAGTGTGGGAACTTATATTTCCTCCAGGGTTCCTCCCTGTTTTTGTCCAAGCTTTAAAAAATCAGGCAGGCCTGTAAACCCAGTGACTCAAGAGGCTAAGGAAGGAGGAAGACAAATTCGTGATCATCCTCAGCAACTTACTGAGATTCTGTCTCTAAAAAAAAAAATAAAATAAAAAAGGGCTAAGGATGTAGCTCAGTCTTAAAACATCCTGGGTGCAATCTCCAGTATAAAAAAACAGTATTCCACATCTAAAAATCTAGGAATAATTTGATGCTTTTATGTGGGGCATAGATCTGCATGACTCATTTTCATTCATATTAGTTTTACAGTTTTTAAAACTCTTTAACTGAAGTAAGCATGCACATTTTAAGATGTACAAATGTTATGTGTACAGCTCCACAACATTCTGGGTAATGAACTTGTGACGGAGTTTTTGTTAGAGGATGGGTAAAGAAATGGGAAAGTGGCTTAATAAAGCAAGGATTATTATCAAAATATGAGAAGTAGAACCTCATTTTGCAGAATGATCCCTTTTCCTTGGTCAAAGGTGAATGATCACACTTTTAATCCATTTGGCCTGCTAGAACAAAATACTCTAGGCTGGATAATCTAAAAGCAGCCAAGTTTTTGCTTACAATTTTGGAGGCTTAGAAGTCTAAGATCCAGACTTCGACAGATTTATTGTCTGGGTTGGCTATCTGCTTCAAAGATGGCACATTCTTGCTGTGTTCCTCACATGGCAGAAGGGGCTAACAAGCTCCCTTGGCCTTCTTCTATAAGTGCTATAATCTGATTCATGAAGGCAGAAACCTTATGACCTAATCACCTTCAAAGGTCTCACCACATAACACTTTCTAATTGGGGAGTAAGTTTCAACATATGAATTTTAGTGACACACAAATACTCATACCATAGCAAGCGGTAAGGACATGGATACTATTGCTTGTGAGTTGGAAATTTTTCCTCATTGTGTTGGTGCTTTTGTTGGATTCCAATCTAAAAGCAAATGGATGATTAAAAACAACCAATAAAAAATAAAAGCAAATGACTTGCATATGGTATCCAGTCTAGTTCAGGACACAAGACATATGCATATTCCAAAAACTCGTAAAATGCAAAGCATTGTATATATAATAAATGTAAAACAATAACTTGTTTCTTCATAAACGGTATAATTAGGTAGAAATTAATCAGCAAATCTCATAGTAGAATGATTTCTGATAAGTGTGCTTATTTTGAAAATGTACCTAGATATTCCCATTGAGGATGAGATAAGGACACAAAATATCTGAGTCATTGTAATTTGCATTAATTGCAAAGGAATAAAAGATAAATTATTTTCTTAGTAGCTTTAAGTCAATAGCAAGGTTTCTTAACCCAGAAAGATGGCATAGCATAAATCACTGGAGTAAATATTGAGAATATCCTCCCATTCTGTAGGTTGTTTCTTTATTTTGATGGTTTCCTTTGCCATGTAGAAGCTTTTTATTTTAGTATAATTCCATTAATTTTTGTCTGTGATTTTGAGGTATATCCAGAAAAATCATTTCACAGATCAATGTCATGGAGATTTCCCCTATGCTTTCTTCCAGTAGTTCCAAAGTTTTAAGTATTGCATTTAAGCTTTTAACTCATTTTGAGTTAACTTTTGCATGTGGTAAGACAAAGAATGTAGTTTCATCTGCATGTAGATATCTAGTTTCCAGAGTAGTATTTATTGAAGACCATCCTTTCCATATGGTGTGTTCTTGGTATCTTTGATGAAAATCAATGAACTATAAATATATCATTATTTCTGGTCTTTCTAGTCTGTTCTGTTGGTCTCTGTGTCTACTTTTGGGTCTGTACCGTGGTGTTTTGATTTCTAGAATTCTGTAGTATATTTGAAGCCAGGAAGCATGATGTCTTCAGTTTTTTTCTTTGTGCTCATGTTTGCTCTGACTATTTGGGGTCTATTGTGGTTCTGTATGGATTTTAAGATTTTTTTCCTGTTTCTGTAAAAAATATCATTGGTATTTTTATAGGACTTGCATTGAATCTATAGGTATTTTATTATTTTTTATTTGTCTTTTTAGATATATATGACAAAGTATATTTTGACATATTATATGTACATATAATATAACATTCTAACAAGTATAGGTTGTTTTGAGTGGTATGAACATTTTAATATTAATTCTTCCAATCCATGTACATAGGATAGTCTTTCATTTATCTGTATCATCTCCAATATCTTTCATCATTGTTGTATGATTTTAATTGTGGAGATCTTTCACCTCTTTGGTTAAATTTATTCCTAAGTATTTTATTTTATTTTTTATTTTCAGGACTGTATGAATGAGATATGTTGTCTTATTTTTCTTTTTCAGATAGTTCACTGTGTATAGTAATGCTACTAATTTTTATTATTTGTATATTAATTTTGTACTCTAAATTTCACTGAATTTGTTTACATACAGATTCTTTTGGAGAGTCTATACAAAGGATCATGTTGTCTGTAAATAGGGACAGCTTAAATTCTTCCTTCCCACCGTTCATTTCTTTCCTTCCTTTCTTTCCCTTTCATTTTCCCCTTCTCTTCACCTTTCTCCCTCCTTCCATTGTAATGGGTCATGCTATGAATTTCAATACTATTTTGAATAGAAGTGATGAGAGTCAATATGTTGGAGGAAAACCTGTCAACTTTTCCCTCCCAAATATAATGTCACCTCGTGGCCATCCCATATGGTCTTTACCCTATTGAAGTATATTCCTTCTGTATCTAATTTTTTTGGAGTTTATATATTTCTTTTTATTCATTCTTTTCATACGTGTACATAGGGTAATAATGTCTGTCTCAATCTACTGTTCTTCCCATCTCCACCCACCCTAATCCTCCCTTTTCCCCCTCTGCACAATCCAAAGTCCCTTCATTCTCCCCTACCCACCCCCCACTATGGATCAGCATCCACTTATCAGAGAAGACATTTGAGAATTTATATATTCTTGATAAAAGTATTTTTATCAGATATATTTCACAAATATATTCACAAACTTTGTGCTTTGTCTTTCATTTTTATGATTATATCTTTTTTAATATTGTTTTAGTTGTCAATGAACCTTTATTTATTTATATGTGGTGCTGAGAATCGAACCCAGTGCCTCACACATGCCAGGCAAGCGCTCTACCACTAAGTCACAACTCCAGCCCCGTGATTATATCTTTTGATGAATAAAAGTTTTGAAAGTTGATGCAGTTTAATTTATAGTATACTTTCTTTTATGGATTGTGATTTTGGTGTAGTATCTAAGATATTTTGCCTAACTCAAGATAACAAAGATTTATTTCCTATGTTCTCCTTTAGAAAATGTAGTTCTTAAGTTTATGTTTATGATGTATTATTGGGTGATTTTTACTTATGGTTTGAATCAGGGTCTATGTTCATTAAAAATATTATTATCATATTAACATATATTAATTGTAAATTTTAATGGAATTCAGTGTGATATTTCAACACATGCATATAGTTTTCCTGGATCAAATTCAACCTATCATTACCTACTCCACACACATCCTTCTCAACCTCTAAAAATCATGGCTGTATATTTAGCTTGATTCTTTTTTGGTAACCTGTACATACGAGAGAGAACACATAGTGTTTGTATTTCTGTGTCTGGCTTATTTTACTTAACATATTGCCCTCCAGGTCTTTATGGTTTCTTTATGGCTGAATAATATTCCATTGGATATATAGAACATTTTCTTTTTCCACTCATCCATTGATGGGCACTGAAGTTGTTTACATGTCTCAACTATTGTGAAAAGTGATACAGAAAACATGAGCATTTGGGTATCTCTTTGGTATAATATTTTCCTTTCCTTTGCACACATACTCAGTGGGATAGCTGGATCATATGATAGATCTATTTTTAGGTTGTTGAGGAACCTCCATACCATTCTCCATAATAGCCATACTAGTTTATATTTCTCCCAATGGTTTAAGGCATTCCTTTTTCTCCACATTCTCACCAGCATTCATTATTTAGTTTTTTGAGTTCCTTATATATTCTAGATATTAACTTCTTGTAATATATCTGGTTTACAAATATTTTCCCTTTCTGTAGTTTGCCTCCTCACTCTGTTGCTTCCTTTACTGTGTATAAGCTTTGTAGTTTGCTATTTTGACTATTCTAAGAGTCTTTGTTTCCATATAAATTTTAGAACCAATTTTTTTTACTAAAAGAAAAACTTCTGAGATTTTGAAGAAACTTGAATTTATAGAGCAATTTTGTGAGAATTGACATCCTAATGGCTTTAGATCTTCTAAATATATATTCACAGAATGTCTGAACATATCATCTGCAAACGAAGACAGTTTTAATTTTTGCTTTCCAATTTTTGTCTTATATTTCTTTGCTTGCCTAATTTTAGCCAACTTTTCTGAAATATTATTCATATATCAGACAATACCCCTTTCCTTTAACGTGCACAATTAAATTATTTATAACATATTTGCAATTGTGCAAATATCACCAATATCTAACCTCAGAACATTTTAGTCATGTCCTCAAAAATAACTTCATATTTATAACAGTCACTTCCTATTGCTTTTCTTTTTGGATTGGCTAAAATCTCTAATAATGTGGTGAATAAGAGATAAGAGACATCCTTGCCTCATAAAACAAGTAAGTAACAGTCCTTTACCTTTAAGTATGCTGATAGATGTAGGCTTTTTTTTTTCCAAATGCACTTTATGAGTTGAGAAAGTTACCTTCTATCTCCAGATTTTCAAGTTGAGTCGTGACCACTGTTAGATTTCATCTCCCTGCTTTATCCTTGCCATTTCAGTTTATCCTCTACACAGCTGCCAGAAAAATCCTAAAACTTTAGTCAAATCAAGTCATACGCTGAAAATCTTTCAATGCCTCCATGTTTCATTCAGAGTGAAAGCCAAAATATCCTAGAAGACCTTACACCATATACTCTATGCCCCATGGAATGTGATGTGTCCTGTACAGCCCACAGTAGCCTACTTGCTATTTGTTCAACACACTAGGCCTACCTACATCTGGGTCTTTGAATTTGCTACTCCTACTTTTAATACTTTTTCTCTGGTTTTAATCATGGTTTATTCTCTTGTTTGCCTCATCATTGCTCAAATGTCATCTATTCAATGAGATGCTTTCTGGACATCATACTAAAAATTTCAATACCTTCTTAATACTCTCTACCCATACTCATTTTTCTCCCTGGGGCATATCACTTTTTAATATACTGTACAATTTACTTATTTATATTGTTTATTTTGTTTTGCCCCTCTCAAATTTATGCCCTAAATGGACAATCTTAGTAAGTTCCCTGATAATTTACATAGTTTAGAACAATATCTTGGTGCATAGTAGGTGATCAATAAATATTTGTTGAATACACCAGTACATCAGGAAAATTTCAACCAGCTGTTTTCCAGAAATGTTGGGTTATTCTGGGCTATGTTGCGTTCCTTCCCTTCTGTTTTCTTATACATAAACTACATGAGGGGATAAGACTAGATGCTTTATATAAGGCTCTTCTAGTTTTGAAATTCAATGAAATAAGCTATATGCCCAGATATTGTGCTGTTAATGAACCATATTAAGATACTGTTATTTCATGTAACCCCAAGAATATCCAAACTCTATCTTGCCCTATGCAGACCTACTCTCTAAATGCTTCTAATACAAATATGTCTTTAGGAAAGAAGAGTTATCCAGTAATTCATTCATTCAGTGGGTGTTCTTTGAATACCTATAATATGCTAGGCTCTTGGCACATGTCAAAAAGAAAGCAAGATAAAAATACCTAACTTTATAGTAAGGAAAAAAAGAAAATAAATGATAAATAGAAAAAAAATTAGAGTATGTTTTTTGTTAGGTGCTATAAAAAAAAAGAAAGAGCATGGCAATGTTGACTATCCACAGGGTGGGTAGGAAACTGAGAAGAGGACAGGGAAGGCCTCATTTAGAAGGTGTAATTAGGAATAGACTTGAAGTAAGTGTGGGGATTAGTCATTCAGGCATTTGCAAGAACATTCTGGGCTGAGAGCATAGTGAATGCAAAAGCCATGATGTCAGAGAACTTGGCATGTTGAGAGAGCTAGAGCTAAGTGATTTATGCCTCCCAATACCCTGAACATCCAGGAAATTATTGAATAAATAGTGAATGGGTGAATGGGTCGTGTTGGGACAGGAGTTTATTGTCTATTTTTTTAAAAGATGAGAAAACTAAAGTTGAAAATAGTCCAATACCTAAATACAAAGTCTGTCTTATTTTTCCTCCTAAATGTTTTAGTGTGTTTCTGTGTCTATTGCTAATCTCATAGTTTACATTCCTTTCAACTTTTGATGGTATTGCCATAATAAGTCACCTTCCTGATCTATCACTCTGTAGGTGTCACCTTCCAGTCCATAATCCCATAAATTAAATGATGATTTCCATTTATTGTGACTGTCATTATTCTGAATGTCTAAGTTTTCTATCATTGATTTAATCGGACTAGGAAACAAAATTATTTTACATAGATTATAGATAGACTATTTGGAAGAAAATCTTAAATATTGTCATTCTTTGCATAAATGTCAAAACCAAGGCTAATAAACACACCTGTGAGAGGAAGTAGCCAGAAAATTAAGCTCAGTTGCTTTCCAGTCAACGAACCTCTACATAGCTAACCGGTCAGCAGCTCTAATCATGACTGATAGATGTAAAACAATTTCACAAATTATCAGAGCAATAACAGATATTGCTCAAAGCAGGGTAACTAAAGCATATATGCCCAGGTGTGCATTAACAACGGCTCCAGGCTGGAAGGCAGAAATCAAGTGCATACCCTTCAATAAATACTTACCCATCTCTTATATTCAGTATGTCCATCTTTAAGCAGTAAGAGTTTGAGACTAGAAGACAAGTGTCCTTTCAGCTCTAACTAATCTCTTGGATATTTACAAAATTTCCCATGTGTCTTTGACAAAAGTTCAATTCTCCAGACAGTTTGCAATATCCCACAAATCTGACCTTTATTCTTCACACCTCAAGGGGGTTTCATGACTCAAAAAACCAGACATAACAGAAATGTATTTCACTGAGAAACCTGCTCCTTGTGTTGGATACTGAAAAGATTCCATGAGGGTTTAATAAAGAAAATGTGTTCTCGCTCTCCACTTATATTATTATTTCCAAGATACTGCCTCTTATGAGTAATGTCAAGGGGAAATTACTTTATGTCTACCAGCAGTCCTTGGGATGTGGAGAATAAAACCACAACAAATAGATTATAAAGACAGGATGCAAAGGTAGTGATTTCTGATTAGGAGCAGAACTGATTTGTAATAACTTTCCTATCTACCTTTCCATCCACTTCTCTCCCATCTCATCTAAGTGCAGAGCAGAGAAAAAAAGGTATTTGTGGGAGCAGAGAACTTCACAAACCAAATCATGCTGTGTTCTTTCACATTGGTTCTTAGATCCTAATGCTCTCTGACCTCTGGTGTCATACTGTGTTCCCTTCTTGCCCTCCCTTGCTCCTTCCACTTTGCTGTTTACTTATAAGACCCCTTCTAGCTTTTTCTTCTCCAGGAAGCATTCTGACTGTATCCAGGCTACTGTGCCAACTCCTGCTCTGTGTTAATGAGTTAACTGCATATGCAAATATTAACTTTCTCCTCTTACACAGTAATCACTGGGAGGCAGTGGTTATTGCTCATGGTCCCTAATTCTTCCTTATTTTCTTGGTATTTTCCTATAACTACCTTACACATGAGAAATGTTTACTTAAAGGTAACCATAGATAATTACGACACCTCTCATGTGACTAAAAGATTCCCAAGGACGGATTTACCTTCAGATGAATAGAAGATAACTGATGTAGAATTATCTCTGGATTGGCACTCCAGTCCTCCAGTTGTATGATTCTGAGCAAATCACTTTAACTCTGTGGATTCTTGTCCCTGAAATAGGGATGATAATAATGCCTTCAATATGTGCTTCACAGAGTCACCAAAGGGAGAAAATGGAATAAATACCATCCTTCTTCCAGGCAACTAGGATGCCTATGTCACAAAGGTTTAGGGGAGGACCTAAATAGGATTACTGAATGTGAATGTGCTTTAGAAGTTGTAACATTCTGTGAATATCTCATGGGTTATTAGCAATGATCATTATAA
This sequence comes from Sciurus carolinensis, assembly GCF_902686445.1. Taxonomy (NCBI): domain Eukaryota; kingdom Metazoa; phylum Chordata; class Mammalia; order Rodentia; family Sciuridae; genus Sciurus; species Sciurus carolinensis. The sequence goes on along the minus strand of NC_062232.1, from coordinate 128,622,951 downwards.
TGATAATAATTGTACATTAACCCTACTTGCCTTTTTAGACATATGAATATCTGTATTTTGACAATAAATATCTTCTGGTATCTTATTGTCATCAACCAAAGAGACTTGCTACCTGACACTGTTACTGTACATTGGGATTGAGAGTGAGAAATGGAGATTCTGCACATTACTTACAGGCCTTTTTAAATTTATTGCCTCAACACAACACTTCCCCAATTGGTGACTTTGGTAGTTCCTAAAAGTGAGACGTATTCTGCTCAGTTTGATATACTGATGTCTCATTAGGCAGGAATTCTGGCCCCAAGGTGTATTTGGGTTCTGAAAAATTATAAGCATAAGTGCCTAAGTGAGAAAGGTACTGGGGGCAATGAATAGCATCAAAATTGACAACTAACTTCTCAATTTATTAGAAATTCAAGGGGATGGCAGCAAGTGGGCACATTATAACATGGAGCTAGATAGAAATACCTCGAAAGAGTAGGTTCTAAAGAACTCTGAATGTTTACTGTGCAGGTCTCATTTCTACCTAAGAGACAACTATCTAGGCCAAAGGAAATTGAGTCTCAAAATATGAGAAATAATTCAGAGGAAAACCTTGGCATAGATTATTTAGGCAGACCAATATAAGAGAGAGAGAGTATATGGACATGGCAAATCATACCCCATTCAGATTTCCATTAAGGAATCCATGCATAATCTCTCCTATGTGTTGCTTCTGTTGAAAAAGCGTGAGCTCTTCAGACTTGACCCCTGAGGATTTGAGGATTCTGATGTCCCCCATTACCTTTATGTTTTTTTATGAAGTGTGTGTGTATGTGTGTGTTCTCCAAGAGTCAACTCTTCCAATAAAACCATAGCAGTTCTTGTGATCAGAAGAACCTTCTTTTGGGTCTTTCTGTTCATAATCAGGATAAATATATTCTTTTCACACATTTTTCCTCTTCAGTGCAGTCTTTAAATTGGATAACTCACATAATAGCCTGCTGAGAATTATTTCAGAAATAATTAAACTGTGATCAGGAGTGAATGAGTCAGGATCTGGTATTTCCAGACTTCTTGGAGGGTGGCTAAGGAAGTACTATTTGACCAGATTAATTTTGTTTTTCTAAGGTGTGGCTCAAATATGATGTAAAATATGAATACTGAATATTGCTTTGAGAGATATCTAGTTCATTTAGTTCATCTTATGTGGTTATAAAAATTCAGTGAACCTAAATAAGTAAAATCCCCCGTCGGTCTTAAGAATGCTCCATAGCTGTCAAGTGGGAGCTGAGCTTCATGGTTAATAACATTTAATTTAGTTTTATTTCATTTTCTGTCTTTCCTTCTTTCTTTTAGGTTAACAATTCATGCTGAGTGTCCTATGCATTTGGAAGATTTTCCCATGGATGTGCATGCCTGCCCACTGAAATTTGGAAGCTGTATGTATTTTCTCAGTTATTTACCTGATCTTCTTCCAAAAGAAATTTAATATATCTCCTGTTGTTCCCTAGAAGTTTCTAAAGCTGAGGCCTTTTACTCTGGATGGTATGGGAGTGGGTCAGGATAGCAAAGTCAAGTAGCACGAACTCATCAGCAAGAGGAGGCAGACTTTAACAGAATTTTCTTTCGTAGCAACAAACCTTATTTCACCATTTTAGACTAATTACTCTGTAATATTGAAACATTGACTTCTGTTTTCTAAATTTCCCAGAAGACAGAGCACAACAGAACTGATATACAGTACAGGAGCAGCTTCCTAAGGACAAGATTTAAGAGAATGTGATTATACTTTTTGAAGTGTCCATTATACCTTTATCTTGATATACATCTGTCCAGTTCTCAACAGTAAATGGAAGACAGGAAGAAACTCTGGAGACTTTCTTATAATTTAGAGTATTGCTTTCCTTAGTAGCTGCAAATTTTACAGAGAAAAAAGTAGATAAATACTCCATTTTCAAATGAATTAGAAAAATAGAAATTGAATAAAAATTGAGAGAGTTTCTGGATCTAAGAACTGAAGAGTAAGTAGTTATATAGGAAGTCATCAGAGTAATATATCAAGATCTGTGTTCATCATGTGTAAATTAGATTTAGCTCTATGTTTTGAAATAGAAAGTGCTATTCAAAAGATTCAAATAATTATGTATGGCATATTTTTTCAACCATTAGTTTGTCAAGTATTTAAAGATTGTCTCCTGTGTGTCAGCTTCTATTCTAGAAGCTTGGAATGAATCCATGAATAAAACAAAACCTCCTGCCCCTGTGGAACTTATATGATAGCCGAGTGATGGTGAAAGATAAAATAAAAAATGAATAAAAAGTAAAGTATAAAATAGGTTGCAAAGTGAGAAGAACCTTGGGGGAACATAGAGCACTGAAGAATAAGGAGAATCACTCATGCCTAGATAGAGAATATGTGTTGCCATTGAAATTTAAAATAGAGTGATCAGGATTTCCCTATTTTATTAGGAAAAATATATAGAGTTGGGGAGGCTAGGGAAAGGATGCATAACAGGTAACAAAATGCACTTAGATAGGAGGAATAATTCTACTGTTCTATAGCATAGTAGGGTGACTATAGATATCAGTCATTTCATATATACTTAACAACAGCTTGAAGAGAGGAGTTGGGATATTCCCAGCATAAACAAATGATGAATGTTTGAAGTGATTGTGTATGCTAATTACTCTGATTATCCTGATTTGATCTTCACAAGATCACAATCATAATTCTTACAATTGTGTACATGTATTGAAATATCACACTGCACTTTATAAATGTCAATTATTATGTTGTCAATTAAAATTTTTCAAAAAGTGACATTTAAGCAGAATTTTTTATGAAGTAGAGGGGTTAACAATGCAGATATCTGAGGGAATAATGTTCCAGGAAGTAGGAACTGCTCAGGATAAAGATCAGAAAAGTATCTGCCTTGTTCAGAAAATATCAGAATAACCAATGTGGCTTCCCAGAGTGAGGGGAAAGCACGGGAATAGGATGATAATAAAGAGGAGGCCAGGTTATCTAGAGTCTTATAGGGCATCAATGGGCTTTGAATTAAATGCCAAGGGAAACTGGGGAGTGATTGGAATATTTTAGACAAAATAATGCAATTATCAACTTATGATTTTTTAAAATATTATTAGGGAGTTTTAAAATAAGTAGAGATAGGATATAAGTAGGAAGTCCAATTAAGTGATTATTGCAATATTTCAGGTGAGATATAATGCTGGAGAGATGATGGAGATCATTGAAATATCTCAAATGAACGATGCTGATGGCTTAGCTCACAGTGATAGTGATAAAAGTGATGAGAAGTGAACTGAAGGGAGATACAACATGATCCCATGATGCATTAGATGTGTAGCATTATAACAGAGAACTCACTGGTCACTTGGAGATTTTTGTGCTAATGCATTTGATACTGAATGAGATAAGTAATACTTCTATTCTGGATGAGACAGAGTTGATTTTTCATGACCATTAATCCCATAATAAACAACTAGAAAACCTAAAAAATATAGAATGGATAAGTATAGAAGAGACTAAAGTTCTAGAGGAAGTGGGAGAACCTCTCATAGATCAAATTGTGACATATAGTTTCTATCCCTGGGAGTATTTGCTAATTCTGGTCTTGGTTTGCAGCTTGCATTCATTTTGGCTCCATTAACAGAGGATGAGACCAAAAATTAACATGAAAAACATTGAAAAGCAGAGTTGCCTTTCCCACAGTTTCTCAATGTTAAAAACAAACAAACAAACAAACAAACAAACAAAAACAAAACAGATATGGCAGGTTGTCACTTTAAAACCTTAGGAGCTATGTCCTAGTTACAAGGGAACAACAGGGACACACTGTATTTAACCAAAACTATAATCCAACTCAGTTCCTTATGGGATTAATGTGAAATTCTCACACATAGCAAGGAAAGAATAAAGCCTCAGAAGAGAGGCTTCTGAGTACTCTATAGTTTTACATGCAATGTTTGGAATTCAATCAAGAAAGTCATGAGGGATATGAATAAGCAGGGCCATATGACCTAAAATGAAGATTTATATGGAGAGACACAAAATATAGAAAGAAAAACATGCAGAAGATACAGATATCAGAATTTATAGACAATGACTTTAAAAAATTTGGCTAATACATTCAATAAATGAAAGAGGAAAAGATGAAGAGAGAAGGGAAAACATAGACCATTTCAACTGAAAACTGAAATCTATAAGGAAGAATAAATTGGAAATTACTTATAGAAAAGTACAATATTTAAAATTCAGATTTCATGGATACATTTAACAAGTGGAAGACAATATTAGATACATGTAAAATGAGTAAATGGAAAAATAGCACATTTGAAAAACAAAATAAAGAGTAAGAAGCACGTGGGACACAGCAAAATAAATTGAAATGTGTAATTTTGTAGAAGAAAAACAGGCGTAGAAAGGATCAAAACAATCATGAACTAGTTAAGGCAAATCATTTTAAAACTGATGAAAATTATTAATTCAAAGACTGAAAAAGCATGCAAACACAAAGCAGGCTAAACATAAAGAAAACAATGCAAGAATAAAGTCAGATAATTTGCAGACAAATCTAATCCAGTATCAGTTATCTACAACTATTTTAAAGCTATAGTAATCCAGAAAAATAATTGTTGCAAAGACAGACAAATACACTGATGGGACAGAATAGAAAAGAGACATTTTGATTCTTGGTTCACATCATACACAAAAATAAATTCAAGACGGATTTGCAGATCTAAAAGTAAAAGTAAAAGGGTGAAAGGGAAAACAGTAAAGATTTTAGAAGAAAACTTAAGAAAATATCTTCATGATCTTTAAAGTGGTAGAGATTGTACTTTACACAATACTTTTTCAATCTCTTCTCCATTTCTCTTCTCTACCCTCTCACCACACACACACACACACACACACACACACACACACACAAACACAGACTAACCAATTACATTAGCAGAAAAAGGCAAATTCAAATCCAAAGTGTGTCAGTACTCAATCACTGAAATAATCAAAATTTAAAAAGACAGAAAACACCATATATTGGTGAGAATGTAGAAAAAATCTGTGCTGTCATGATCTACTGATAAGAGTATAATTTCAGCGGGACATGGTGGCACACACCTGTAATCCCAGCAGCTTGGGAGGCTGAGGCAGAAGGATCAAGTGTTCAAAGTCAGTCTCAGCAAAAGTGAGGCCCTAAGCAACTCAGTGAGACCCTGTCTCTAAATAAAACACAAAATAGGACTTCGGATGTAGCTCCATGGTCAAGTGCCCCTGAGTTCAATCCCTGGTACCCCCAAAAAAGAGTATAACTTCATAGGTTTTTGGAAAATTATTTGGTGGAATATAATAAAGCTGAATATACATATATCATATAAGCTTGTATCTCTAGTCCAGAGTTTATTTCCAAATTAAGTCAGTGTTTGTGTTAACTGAAAGGCACATAAATGATGTCTGTAGCTGGACTAATTTTAATAGAGCCACACTGTAAGCTATCCTAAAGTCCATTAGAATGAATTAAAAACCTGTGGCATATTTACACAATTAAATACTATAGATCTATGACAAGTGCATTGTACTTAACAACATGAATGAGGTCACAGATGAAATCCTGAGAAAATGCTAAACACAGTAGTGTATAGAGTGAGTCAATTTCTGTCACATACCAAAACAGGCAAAAGTAAGCTGTAGCTATTTGATGTCTTTAATAATTTATCTGTCATTGTTTTTAGTAGTATTTCCAAATTCCTGATGTATTGAACTACAGTATTCATAAGAAATAAGTTGAAATTCTAGGGAATTTTACTTCATTCAAAATTTATTTTTATTAGTGTATTATAGCTATACATAATAGTAGGATTCATTTTGACATAATTATACAAGCATGGAATATAATTTGCTCTAATATTATTCCCCAGTATTTCCCCCTACCCTCTCTTCCTCCCTTTCCCTATTCCCTTTCTTCTACTCTACTGATCTTTCTGCTATTTATATGTATTTTTAAATTAGTGCCTTGTAAATATATATAAAGGTGAGGTTCACTGTGGTATATTCATATATGTACATAGGAAAGTTTGGTTCAATTCATTCCACCATTCTTTCCTTTTCCCATCCGCCCTCCATTCCCCTCAATCCTCTTCCTCTACTCCACCATTGATCTTTATTCTATTTTCATGGGTCACCCTATTTTTCTTTATTTCCTTATTTTGTTCTAGCTTCTGCATTATAAGAGAAAACATTGGACACTTTCCTTTCTGACTCTGGCTTATTTCACTTAGCATTATGTTCTCCATTTCCACTCATTTACCAGCAAATGTCATAGTTTCATTCTTCTTTGTGACTGAGTAATACTCCATCATGTATTCATACCACATTTTCCTTGTCCATTCATCTGTCAACAGGTATCAAATAGTCTCCATAGTTTTCCTATTGTGAATTGTGCTTCTATCAGCATTGATGTGGCTGCATTCCTATAGTATGTTGATTTTAGATCTTTTGGATATATACTGAGAAATGGGATAGCTGGGTCATATTGTGGTTCCAGTCCTAGATTTTGAGGAATTTCCATACTGCTTTTCACAGTGGGTGCACTAATTTGCAGTCCCAACAACAACAGATGAATGTACCTTTCCCCCCACATCCTCACCAATGTTTATTATTATTTGTATACCTCCATCCTTTTTAATGTTCTTTAATAATTATTATTAAATTTAAGTTGTTAAATAAGAAATAGAAAGTTTGAAGTGTTTAAAAGAGCCTGCTAGTACATGGAGGGAACTCAGATTTATAACTAAAAAGATTAAGTAAGATAAATAAATAAATAGAAGTTGGAAAATGTGAGCAAACCTCCTTGAATAGTATTTGAATAACCACATTTGGATTTTTTAGCAAGTTAAATGGAACTACACAGAGTCACGAGTCAAAACTACCAGTTTAAGGATTTATTTTACTTTCCAAACTTGTTATTTCTTCTAAGAACATTCTCATGGTTTGTATATAGTATACTATTTATGAATACATATATGCACATATGTAAGGTATGTATAAGTGTATAGTATACTATGTATAGAATTTATTTATATTTAATTTTCAAGAGTGAATTACCATCAGGAGCATATAGGCATACTAGCACACACATATTAAACCAAGTCAACTTATAAGATTGTGACCACTTAAGTACAATGTACTCCTGTCCTGATACCTAAAAAATTCAAAACATTTGACTCAATGTGTCAGAGTTTTCTGCTGTTGCTTTTGACTCTGCATCAAAAGATTCTTTCAAATTAGCAGTGTCTCTTTAATACCATTAAGCTCTAATTCTTGCAAACTATAATACTTAAAAAATTGTCACTCATTTCTAAACTGTTTTTCTCAAGATTCAACATTCAAAATCAAAGTCTATCTCCATATTTATATATCCATCTCTCTCTCTCTCTCTCTCTCTCTCTCTCTCTCTCTCTCTCTCTATATATATATATATATATATATATAAATTTGTACATAAATACTAGTCAGAATAGTGGTTATCTTTTCTTTGTTGGAGTTAGTTCTTAGAAAGGAATACAAATGATGCTTCTGGGGTTTAGACAGAGATCTGTGAGCTTTTAGGTGTCATCCATATAGATAGCATTTAAAGCCATATGACTAGATGAGACTACTAAGGATATGACAACATATAGGGAAGAGGATCAAAGACTGCCTTTTGAGTCATAATATTATAGAGAGGCCAGAGAAAAGATAATAATTCAGCAAACGTGAAAGATAGGTCAGGTGAAATCAAGGGATTATTTTCCTGGAAACCAAAAAAAGTATATTAAGGAAGAGTGATTGAAATTCTTAAATTCTTATGTGGACAGTTAAAATTGAACTAAAAATTCCCTAGTGAGGAAGCAATTCTGGAGTGATAGAGTGAGGAATTCTGGAAATCTACTCCTGCATTAAAGAAATGAGATGATTGTCAAAACTTGCCAGAATGAAATTTCTTCAAAGTCTTGAAATCAACCAAAAGTTCCCAACAATCTGTGGAGTTTCACTCATGAAAAATGGCTTATTCCCATATTCTTCCCAATTCTGTAGAAGCTTAGAAGACTTTGTAATGGTTAAAGGGTCAATCCGTTAGGAAGGTACAACAATTATAAATATATATGCACCTGACCACAAGCCCCATGAAGCAAAACAGACAGAGCTGAGGGGAAAAAATAGACAATTCAACAATAATAATGGGCATAATAATGGGATTTTTCAATATTCACCTTTCAGTTATGCATAGAATAATTAGATTGAAGATCAACACAGAACTAGAAGACTAGAACAACGCTATAAACTAGCTATAAACTAGAACAACGCTATAAACTAGCAGACACTTAAAGCATTCCACCCAACAACATTAGAATGCACAGTATTCTCTAAAACACATTTCCTAGGGTTTGTGATATTTTAGCCTCAGATATTTTACCTTACCTTTATAACATAATGACTTAATATTTGTTGAATGAGTGACTGAATGAATTAAACAGTAAATAATCAGTCTGTGACAATGTGAGTTCAAAAGGGGTTCTTTCCCATTGGTGCTATCATGTCATGATTGTTTTTCACTTCCTATTTTCCTGAGGCCTGACCCATACCACGACTCAGGTAATAAAAGGCATTTGGCAAATCAACTAAAGAAACAGAGATCTTGTGCCATCATAACCCATAAAAAATACATTGAGGAGATAGTTCTGGGAGTGTAACAAATTCTAATTGTTTATAGATATCTTTTCTGAGTTATTCAATTACCCCATGTCCTACCTCAGCTCCACCATGACAATGGAATTATTGAAAGAAGGAAAGGTAGGACTCTATTGAAGGAAAGCTTAGGTGCTAAAAGAGCCAAAGGGCCTGGGAGAAAGAAGAGAAGAAAGAGAAGGTATAAAGGGGGAGAATTCTGTGCACCAGGGGGTGACATGAATTCCATCATTATCCATGAACTTGCAAATGCTATGGTATCAAGGTCATCTTGAATCCTTCCTTTATCTTCCTCTTCCTCCTTTTATTTTTATTAACTATCATGAAAAGCTATCAGTTATCATTTATTGCACTTATGAAATTTTCTGTCTCATTCAATTCAACAAAATTTCTACTATCAAACTCGAAGTTATAAGTTCACTAATACAAACATTTGACACCTTTTTTAATGCTGTCTTGGCTTCAGTTTCACTCTCTCCCACTAGTCATACATCCTGTAACTAGTCATTGATCTAGTTATGACTTCTCACTTTTTTAGGTATGTCCACAACTACTTGTAGACTGTGGAAGAAAATCCTTTTTGTTTAGGGTGTGCAACTAGGATATTTCATAATATTGCCTCATTTTCTACCCTGTAAGTCCAGTGATATCATTATTTCCTTTACTACTTCATGCACTTGCATAGTTTTTGCCTTTGTTATGTTGTTTTCTGGCTAAGATTGTCCTTTTTCATGTCCTAAATTTGGCCTCAACTTCTGAGTGTCAGCTACTAACATTCAACTCTGAGCAGGGACAATAGTACTTATCTCTGGTTTCCCTTAACACTTGCTATTGTTTTGCTAGTGCACACACTTCTCATGCTCAAATTGCCACTATCTTGGTTGTACTCTTTCCCCCTCAATAGATTGTGGACTCCCTGACATTGGTTACTGTGCCTTATTATTTGTTTACCAGTACAGGGTCAGGCTTAAAGCAGAGATTCAATCAAGTATCTTTCAATTTGTTCTCATTTTTCTCCTTCTCTCCCCCACTTTCTCTCTTTCATGCCTTTACTGCTTTGAACTGTATATTATAAAAAGATAATATTTTTATCCATAAAATGACTGTCCCCATAAATTATTGACAAAGAAATTAAAACTATTTTTTCTGCATGAAGCAACTGCCACTCTGAGCCCAGTGAAGCTTCTGAGATACTTAGTACACAATATATTTTCAAATATGCAGTAGGACCTGCTAGGATTTTGTGGGTTTAAATTGAGGAGGGTCTACTCTAGGTACTCAGCCTAAGTTAAGAAATCCGTTAAGAATGTTTTTTTTTTCTTAAGAATGAGAAAAAAACCTTCCTTCACTTACCCCTTCCTTGAGCAAACCTGCTGAAATTTTCACATTGTCTAAAATCCTGTGTATTCAGGTACAGTGGCACATGACTGTAATTCCAGCCGCTCAGGATATGGAGGCAGGAGGATCATGATTTCAAAGGCAGCCTCAGCAACTTAGCAAAGCCTAAGCAACTCAGGGAGACCATGTCTCTAAATAAAACACAAAAAGGGCTGGAGATGTAGCTCAGAGGTTAACTACCCCTGGGTTCAATCCCTGATACCAGCCAACCAACAAACAAAACTCTTGGGTAGATTAACTGGAACACTGCATTGCCCTTTAAACATAGTATTGCAACTGCCAGAATAGCAAAGGTAAGATATATACAGCTGCTTCTTTGCTTAGGCGTTTAGGGAACGCCAAGCATAGGTACAAGATGAAAGGCAATAGGGAAACAAATTAGAATACCACATCTCGTGAAAACACATTTCACTAATAGTATTGTGACAATACTCACATAATATCGAAAAATATTTTAGGTAATGGTATGAGTAAATTCCCGAGAAATTTTCCTTTATTCCTGGTGATAATAATTTAAAGAGCTATAATTCCAGGTGGGAGTCCTAGGTTCACCACAGACCTCAAAGGATGCTTTGTTTGCAAGGATGAATCACAAGAGATTATAGCCATGTATAGGAGAAAGTCTCTTGGCCAGTTGTTACAAATTGGGACTGCAGATATAATATATTTGATGTATACAGTGCTAATTACTTTTTAAAATATTTGCCAAGATTTTAAATTTGAGATATTGTCTCATAAAATTCCAGATATATTTGTCATTTTATGAAATTGGAAGATCTGATGACCCTGGGTTCAAATCTTACATGACTTCAATTGAATAAGCATTTTTCCTTTCTCCCTGAAAATAGACTCCAATATCAGTTGCTATTAATCAACTCACTTGCCTTCTTCCTTTACTTATAATTAAAAATTTCCAGTAAATTAAGAGGAAATAGTTCTTATATCTATATTTATCATTTAAAAAAATAAAAAACAGAATGAGGTGGCTATGTTTCAAAACAGATGGGAGAGTTTGTATTTCCTTATAGGAATGAAAAATATTTCTACAACGTTGCTGTGCATACAAAGTATGCTTTTGCTGAAGAGATAAAACTTTGTATAATTATTCAATTCATTGGAGGAAATTACAGTTGATATACAGAAATCTCCCCTTATCTAAGGGGGGATATATTCCAAGACTTCCAGTGGATCCCTGAATCTGTGAATAGTACCAAACTCTATGTATAGAATTTTTTCCTATATATACATATCTATGACAAAATTTGGTTTATAAATGAGGCATGGCAACACATTAATGATAATGAATAATAATAAAATAGAACAATTCTGCCAGTATACTCACTGTATAAAATTATATAAATGTGCTTTCTCTGTCTCTATTAAAATGTCTTATTATACTGTACTCACCCATCTACTTCTTTTGGCGATGTGAAATGATATAATGCCTACATGATGATGATGTGTGTGAGTGTTAGGCTACTGTGTAAGGGTTACTTGAGCACCAGTGCTGCAATATCACAATATTTGATCTGATAATCAAGATTTTTATCAAGTGAATAATGGGCAGGTAGCGTGTACAGCATGTACACACTAGACAAAGGGATGATTCATATCCCAGGCAGGAGGAAGTGGAATAGTCTGAGATTTCATTATGTTACTCAGAACAGTAGGTGAGTTAAAACTTATGAATTGTTTATTTCTGGAATTTTCCTTCTATATTTTTGGACTGCATAATTTGCAGATAACTGAAACCTTGGAAAGCAAAAGCACAGGTAAGGGGGAACTACTGCATACAAAATATTTACGGTTAAAATATTAATTTAAAAAACAGACTGAAAGTTAAACAGGTTTTGTGTTTGAATGTATTCTCTAAGTGTTGCTGCTAGGAAATACAGTCATGTCATTAGTAATAAGTTTTCCCAGGCATCAAAATGTTTTACAGATGAAAAATTATAAGAATATCTATGTATCACAACAAAAATTACGCATCAAAGTGGATTTGTTGATGTGTTGAAGAAATGTCTGAGAACCATGTACAGGGCATGCTATTTTGAAAAATTAAATTTCTTATGACATTTTATTTTGTAGCTTATGTGAGCACAAATATAAAAAATGCCATAGAAAAAAGGGACATGTCCATCAGTAAGCATAATGTAATTAGTATAATGTACACCTAGCACATGCAGAAAGGAAAAGCAATTTACAGACAATGAATAATCTGTTAAACACTGATAGAAATTTATTTTAGGATTACCTTTAAAGTTATATATTGGTAAGTTTTCATGATGCTACTTTCAGACAAATACTGAGAACAGTATTTCAGACAATAAAGAGAACAGTAAGCACTTTCACAAAACGTCCCAAACTTAGCCACTAGGACAGAACTTACAGAGTACTTCTCTACTTCAAATCCTTTGTAGAAAGAGGCCATCAATAACCAAGTAGTTTTTAAAAAAATAAAAAATAAAAATGCCCTAGAATTATGCTTATATTTTTCATGATGCTAATGATAATTTTGAAGTGAATGAAGAATTTTATGCATGGTGTTCATTATAAGCAAATCAGGAAAAGGTTTGCTTAGCTATATTGAAAAAAGCTCCTAAAAAGTATAATGTACATGCACTCCCATGTTTATAGCAGCATGATTCAATTGCCAAACTATGGAACCAGCCTGGGTGTCCATCAACCATGAATGGACAAAGAAAATGTGGTGTATATACACAGTGGAGTTTTATTTGGCCATAAATAAAAATGAAATTATGTTATTTGTGGGAAAATGGGTGGAACTAGAGACCATCATCTTAAGTGAAATAAGTCAAACTCAGAAGGTCAAGTGTCTTATGTTTTCTTTCATATGTGGAAGCTAGAGAGGAAAAAAGAAAACAACATGGGGTGGATCTCCTAAAAATCAAAGGGAGATCGGTAGAGAAAAAGGGACCAAGGGGTGGGATATAAGGAAGGAGGGGGGAGTGCTGGGGACTGATATTGGCCAAATTATATTGTTTTAATATGTGTATGTACAAATATGTAACAACAATACCCATCAATATATACACTTATAATGCACCAATTAAAAATGTGGGGAAAAGGTTAAAAAAATTATAATGTAAACAGGAATCACAGACTTGATATGAAATATGTATCCATTGTTGCTGAGATTTTCAGAGTCCCAGAATTTACATTTGTTTACTAATAGATTCACATTTGCTTTGTGGTGAAATGTTTAAATAGAGCATGTTATGAATATAGCAGTTGCCACCATCAGCTGGAGATACTCCTCTTCACTGACTTGAATAACACACAGCTCCAAGCTTGGAGAAAAAGGGTGAACAATGTGGTGAATACTTTCCCTTTATGAAACTAGGTGCCTGAATTAGGTAGGGCAAAGAAATCCACTGAGCAAAAGGTCAGTGTGTCTGAAAAGGAATCAACTCACTAGTTTAAGATACTGAAATTTCCCCACCATTTCCCTTACCTACACCTCTGTTAAGGTTAATCTGTACAAAATTGTGAACTTGATTTTGGAATTCCAAATACAACATTAGCACCCTTATGCCGAGGAAAAGGTGTCAGTTTTCTGATTTTCACATGAAAATGGAAATAAATGTTATGAAAGAAAATTATGATCATTAATTATTGCTATTTTAATTTGGATTTTTATTTTTAATTTAAAATACCACTAGTATGAATTTTTTGCTTCATCTCATATTCTCACCCATAATTAATTAAAGAAAATTTTATTACTTTTCTGGCAGTGTATTTTTCTTAGAACTAGCTTGATTCACTCATTTAATGTACCTTTCTGCCTCTCATGGACATTTGAGTTTGTGATGTCTCCATGAGATAACATTTTAGTCATTCCTCTCACTGCCCCTACTGTTTACCCCCAAAAAGAAGGAAACTTCTTGTCAGTCTAGAAGACTGTGAGTCATTGAAGAGACTATTCTGGGTTCATTTCTATGAACATTGCATGTATTATAGTAATCATTCAATGAGTGTTGGATGGATGAATGAATTACTTCAGTTGAAGACAGAAGACATACCCAGAACTCCTTGGGGGCACAAGTTATATTTAAATCTCATACAATATCAGTATCATAAATGATCATTTTCCTTTTCCTTTCCCTTCAATTTCATCTTGACTCTGCTCTGTCTTAGATGCCTATACAACAGCTGAAGTAGTTTATTCTTGGACTCTTGGGAAGAACAAATCTGTGGAAGTAGCACAGGATGGTTCTCGCCTGAATCAGTATGACCTGCTGGGCCACGTTGTTGGGACAGAGATAATTCGGTCAAGTACAGGTATTTTCTTATTTTATTTAACAAATATTTGTGTAACATATGCCACATGCCAGTCACCGTTCTAAGGGCTTATAGCATTCTTCAAAACTATGTTGTGACAAAGGAAACTGAGCCAATGCTGAGGTGGCAAGTTAGTAATTCCAGTATAGGTCAGGCATCCAACCAGGAGATCCAGGGAGTAGCCAGTAGCCAGTACCCATGGAATTATTTTCCTAAAGGATCACTGACTCAAAAAAAACTTGTTTGGAAAAATCTACCAGATCTTTTCAATAGCTAGTTCTTGCATTTTAACAAATGGAACTGGAGACTTGTTTTTATGCTTTTTTTTTTTTTTTTTGCAGTGCTGGGGATCGAACCCAGGGACTTGTGCTTGCAAGGCAAGCACTCTACCAGCTGAGCTATCTCCCCAGTCCTGGAGACTTATTTTGTAGCCTTACATTTTGTTCATTTGTAAACTGGCCAGTTCTAGTGACCCAAGGAAGAAAGTACCACGAAATCCAGTTAACGTTAAAGTGTTTGGCAAAATGGAATACATTCTAAGGTCCACATATCACATAATATTTTTGCTGTGAAAAGTTGTGAGTTTTCAACGTTAATTTTTCAGCAACATTTGTCTCTGTGAATCACCAATTATAAATAAAGTAGTACATTTTTGTCTTTTATTTCATTATCTGACCATAAGCTGTGATCTCATGATGTCATAGCATGTCATCTTGTCTGCCCCCTGTTCTCCTTCCATCCCAGGACCAGGGGAGGGTATCTGAAAATGGAAAAACTCCATTTCAAATGGATTTGAGGGACAGAATGGATTTAGAAATCTGAAATTAGGTGTGGGGAAGGCTATTATTGACAAAGGCTACAGGTAAGAGAAAGCATGTCCTAATGTGGCACAGCACACCCAAAAGAGCTGGGTTCAACACAGCATTTAGTGAGGGCCTGCCCCTAGCAGCTGAGATTTCCATCTCCAGGCAGAATACTCCCTTCAGCAGTTCACTTTTCTTTCTCAGTCCCTCTTCTGCACTACCCAACTGACATCAACTTTTAAGATCAGTTGTTTGCTATTCAAATAGCTTCAGGTGCCATTTCATTTATTAAAACCACTGTTCCATCTTTATCACATGGAGAGTACACATGCATGATAGGAAAATTAAAATTAAAACTACACAGAGGAGCCAATATTGGAAACTAAAATACAGTGAGTCCTCTATATCACTGGGGTCTGAGTCTGGTACATTGAACCAAGTACAGATAAAAAAAAAAATGAAAAAAAATTACATCTGTCCTAAACATGTATAGACATTTTACTTGTCATTATTCGCTAAACAATACAGGATGAGAATTATTAACATAGCATTTATGTGATATCAGATATTAAAAGGAATCTAGAGATAAGTTAAAGCACAGGGAAGGACATGCACAGGTTTTATGCAAAAATATGCAGTTTTATGTGAGGGATTTGAGCACACAGGGATATAGTGGGCTAACTGCACTCTTTAATTCCACTTTCTAGAAAAATCTACTTAGACGATTTTAGTACACTAACTGATTATTGTACATTTTGATATTTAAGAAGATTCCCTTCGCATTTTACAAATATGCTCTATATGAGTGGATACATATCATTGATATTGTTTTATATGCTGTTTTAAAATTAGTTTTATATTTTGAACATGTTTTTGTGTTGCTAGATGTAATGACTTACATGTACACAAAATTTAGTAACAGTATATTGACAATTAGAATGACCACATGTTCTTCATTACCAATTTTGGTTATTTCAAATAAAAAATAAAATGCCCTCTTCCAAGGTCAGAGAATTCTTGATAATGACGTGATATATGTTGTTGAGAGTGGGAAGTGCAGTGTTTCATTTTGAAACTCAGCAAAATAACATCTTCAGTGTTAGTGGCCTCATGTATATGGATCATAATCTATTTAACCAATTATCTACTATTACATTCTGCATTTTAATGCAATGAACAATACTGTAAAAACCCTCTTTTTCCATATATCATTTTGCTGCTGTGTAATTATCTGCCTAGGATACAGACAGAAAATTGAGATTGCTTTTCACAAAGTGGACACATTTTTTAAAATTTAATACATATTGACAAACTCCAGCTCTGAAAGGTTAAACAATTCACACTCCCATTATCAGTGTCTGAGCATGCTGGTTCCCCCTTACCTTGGCAACATAGGTATTAGGGATTGAATTATGTCCCTCTAAAAGATATGTTGAAGTCTTAACCTCAATACCTCAAAATGTGACCTTATTTAGAAACAGTGTCATTGCAGATATAACTGGTTAAGATGAGATCATCCTGTACTAAGGTGGCTTACTAATCCAATATGACTGGTGTCCTTATGAAATTAGGAAATTTGGACACAGACACATGCAAAACACTATGTAAACATGAAGGAAGTAACAGGGTGGATGTTTCTGTACGTTGAGAAATGCCAAACATTGCTACCAAACAATCTGAAACTAGCAAGAACCAAGGAAGAATTTCCCTATGAGTTTTAAATGGATCCTGGTCCTACTGATACCTTGATTTCAGATTTCTATACTCCAGAACTATTGGTCATTAAGTTGTTTTGATTAAACCCCTGGACATGGTGGTGAAATTAATAATGATCAAATTTTGAGCATATAATATGTGCCAAGCACTGCCCTGAGGATATGCATTTTCACTTATTTATACCTTTAACAACACTCTGAGGTGGCAGTATTATTATTCCAGGTTGAAAAATGATGATATTATTTCTCTAATTAAAGGTTTTAACCACTTATGCTTTACTTTTAGTGACTTCTTCCATAGGTATAGTGTGATGATACTGGTATTCTTTAACTTTATCCCTTTATAGATTAAACATAGATTCCTTACTCTGAAGCATGTGAGTATGGAACCCACTCCAGTTACTCCTTGCCTTTCCTCTCCTCCACCAGTTTCACCCTACGTCTTGATAGCTAGATATAATAGTTACCTGTATTTCCTGTTCAATCAAAGTTTCTCTTATATCCTCATCTCTTTCTTGCTTCCTACATCTACCAGCTAAAATTTTGCTTTTCACTGTCAAAATATATTAAAATATACATTTGGTTCTTGTGGTGGGCAGAAAAATGACCCTCCGAAGATGTGCACATCCTCATTACAGAACCTGTGAACGTGTAAGTTTACAAGGCGAGGGGGATTAGGGTTGCAGATGGAATTAAAAGTCCTTATCAACTGCTTTTGAAATAAAGATTATCCCAGATTATCTAGGTAGACCTAATACAATCACAAAGGGTCCTTATCAAGAAGACCAGAGTCAGAGAGGAAATGACTTAGAAGATGTTTTGCTGCTGGATTTAAAGATAGAAAATGCGGCCACAAGTCAGGAAAGACTGGTAGCCTCTTACCTAGAACTGCCATAAAAGAATGCAGCTCTGTCAACAGTATATAAAAACAGCACATGCCACCCCATTAATATATACAATTTTATGTCATATGTATCATTTAAAAATTTTAATTAAAAACTTTGATTTTCACAGAGTCTCATTTTAGACTTCTGATCTCCAGAGGTATAAAAACATAAATTTGTTGAAATACCAATGGGAAACTAATACAATTCTATACCCATAATTAATCCTTTTACACTTACTCTACAGATTAATTTTAAAAATTTGAAAACCAGCAAGTGGACTTTGTGTTAGTATGACTATAAACATTGTCTTTTGCAGAATTGCATTTATTTTGGAGGGCCTCCCATCCACTTTAATTTTCCTATTTTTCTATAAAACAATACTTTCTTTTGGCTAGGAGAATCAATATTTTTTTATAATCATTGTGACTCTGGAGGTAGGGACAGTAACCCTTCTATGTATAGACCTTCAGTTAATGACCGTTTTCCACCTCTGTTTTTGAGACACTCCCCAGTTGTCCATACAGTCTTGAAGCCTGCATCCTCTTTGAGTACTGCCCACCAGGCCTCTCCAGTTGGCAGCACCCCATCTGCTTCCCATCCACATGGAGGCCTGCTTGTTTGCTGGCTTCCTCCTTGGGCACTTTCCACATTCAAAGTTGTGTTAAGCCCTTTCACTACATGTTGTCATCTTTCTTATGGGATTGTACTATTTTACTCTCTTTATCTTTGGTTAATGGAAATCTTAAGAGGAGGAGGAGTAAACTTTAATCTGTGTTCTCATTATGGTATCATGAACAGGAAGTTCTAGGTTTTTTTTAACCTACACTTTTAGTACTTTGTTTCCATTTTTTAAAATTTACACAGCAAATCATTTGGAAGTCCCTTTGGTTTATACTGAGGTAAGTTAATCTATTATTAAAATATCCTTTAGCAAATAATCTCATTTTTCCTCATTGATTTAAGATGCTGGATTTAAAGTTGGATGAAATGGTGCACGCCTGTAATCCCAGCAGCTCGGGAGGCTGAGGCAGGAGGATTGTGAGTTCAAGGCCACCCTAAGCAATTTGGTGAAGCTCTGAACAAATTAGCAAGACCCTATCTCAAGATAAAAAGGGCTGGGGATATAGCTCAGTGGTAGAGTACCCCTGGGTTTCATCCCTGTACCCCCCAAAAAGATGATGGATTTATCATGTACTAAATTCATATACATACACATGCACACACACACACACACACACACACACACACATATACACATAGGTACATGTCTGGACTTATTTTCCATTTCTTCTTTTTCTCCCCTCCTCCTCCTCCTCCTCCTCCTCTTTCTCTTTACCTTTTCCTTCTCTGAAGATCAACTCCAGAATGTGGTATGCTATATAAGCTCTCTACTGCTTAGCTACACTCCCAGTTCATATTTAATATTTTCTTTCTTTGCTGTCTATTCTCTATCTGTATCACATTATTTTAATTAATTTAGATAAATGCTTTCAAACTCATTTGAAATTAGTGTGTGTATATGTCTATACACATGCACAAACTACAAATATAACATTACTATGAAGCTGAACAAGCCACTATTACCCATAATATTATAGAGGAAGAAGAATAAGATGGGTAGATTGGACACAGATGTAGGTGGGAGTCCTTTTGCTGCACACTCAAAATTTTTAATATAGGAACCATATCAGTATTATTATTTTACCATATATGAATATTGTTTCCATTGTCACTACAAGTTATGGACATTCCCTTATAAATCTCAAATATGTTCCTCCATGTAAGGTCTAGCATATGAGTGGCAAACTCTGCCAAAGAAAGGACCTACAATATATAGATATTCTGTTTGGTATTATTGACTTCCTCTCTAAATGTTCAGTATGAAGTAACTATAAGCAGAGAGCTTCTGCTTCTTGCTCCAGACTCAAATATGTGTTAAATAAGTAAATGAAATTCTTCAAAATCTGTCATTAATTGCTGACACCATTCCCTATTTTCAGCACTAATTATATTTCTCCTCATTTAGCAAATTATTGCATTAATTTTATAAGAGGATAGTATACATGCATGAACTTGTTTTTCCATCTTTTTTAGAAATTTGATCATTCATTAGAGTAAGAGTTTGATTGTTATTGTTCTTGTGTATATAATCTCCAGATGTGTAGCATAGGACAGACTGGAAAAGACACAAAAAGAAATCAGAGAGATGGAAATAAAAGAATATAGAAGTCAAGATAAAGACCATGGAATAGAGATAGAAAGCTGGAGAAATATCAAACCCAAATTTAAGAAAATATATTCACTCAAGTTATATGACAAGTTAATCCTCTTGTGTATTTCACATCCTTAAAAATTAGCCAAATTGAGAATATGTTTTACACTGTATCTTAAAATACTTCACATTTCACACAGATGGAACTTAATAGGCTGGAATAAAAAGACAGAGGGAAAATTCCCCAAACCACTTTAAAGGCTATCCTTCATAATAACAAACACAAAGAGAAGCTGCAATAGAGACAAGGAAGGAGGGAATAAGACAGTCAACTTTAGGAAAATGTATTCAGTTATGTAAATCATTAATTTACTCAGCTGTTCTCCATTTCTGATCCATAGATAATAACTATTTGTGAATACACATGAATTAGGTTTTATATTGTACCCTTGAATATTTCACACACAACACAGATGGCACTTAATAAGCTGGGGCACAGGGGCAAAAACAGGATGAGTAAAGTGAGAAAAAAAATCTTCCAATCTGATTAATGCTTCAGTTCTCACTTTGGCAGAGAAGAAGATGTGAAGAAAAACAAAATATAAGAGTTGCATTTTAAAAAGCGGATTCAGTTAATTGATGTAATGGATTAATATGCTAAGTTTCCTAAAGTTCACTTGTAATTTTCATCCATAGAAACTATCTTGACTATGAATACCTGTGAATATGCAAAAGTACCTCACTGTCCTGTTCACTATTTCTGGATCTAGATAGTCTGCAATAAAAGGGAAGAAACAGGGGAAATCTCCCCAATCTGATTAAACGTGTGAGGTCTCTCCAAGGAGACAGCATGACAAAGAGAAAGAAAAGATACAAAAGGAGAGGACTGGAGAAAAATATATTAGTCATGCAAAACAAATAATTAAAATCTGACAAGCCTTTGAAAAGTACATTCGATTTGCCTTTCAGATCCATAGAATGTAATTTATGAATGATACTTTTTATATTTTGTATATTAAATATTTCACATCAGAGATAAGATTAATAAGTCCAAATTTCAGGGAAAATAAATGCTCAACTCCTTTTCAGTGGGAAGAGAGAGTAAAGGAAAAAGGGACACAGAAAGAGAGGAGTAAAGATGGGCAGGACAGGACAGACAGAGATGTTGAAAAAGAAGCAGAGAGAAAGGGAAGGGTAGCTCCAAAATTATAATGAGGAAAATGTGCCATAGTTTTGTATGAGATTCATTGCTAAATCAAAAATAAGCCTATGTGTATTTTTCATGCCCATGTAAACAAACTGAGATGTGAATACACACACAATATGGATTATATACTGAACTTTGGATGACCAGATGGTGCTTCCTAGGCTTAGGTAAAATGGAGTGAGGTAGAGTAGGAAAGTGGGAAATTGCCTGATTCATGAATAGTGCCAAAATGAAATGTGGAGTAATAAAGGTGAAAAGTGTGAAACTCTGATAAGAGAGGCACTAGTGTGGTCATATTTCATGGATCTTTGCAGCCTAATTGGGGGAATTTGGCTTTTGATCTTTGTGAGACAGTAAACAATTAGAGGATCTCTACTAGAAGAGGGATAGGATCTGAGTTTCTTTCTGGAAACTCAGGGGTTATCTATCCCATGCCTTTTCCTAACTTCTAGTGATGGATAGCAATCCTTAGGTCTCCTTGGCTTGTGGATGAACCACCCCAATCTCTCCCTATGTCATTCTGTGTATCTCCCTCTTCTTACTCCAGTATGGCCTTGTTTTAACAAATTATATCCGCAAAAGTGCTAATTTCAAATAAGGTTAAGAATTCACCACAATTCAATCCATAACACGTAAAACACTACTGACAAATCCAAAAGAGTAAGGATTGACTACTGAATTTGGTCAAGTAATAATTAGTACATACCTTAGAAGACTGTTATTTGGCACAGAGTAAAATCTCAATAAGCATTCACTCTTTTTTTTTCCACAGAGCAAAATAAGTTTATTTGTATTCATCAGCAATGAATAAGAACTGCAACTTACAAAACATTTTAACACAGTTTAGAAAATATTAAGTACATTGGGATGAATCTAAAGAAATAGTTAGAAATCTTTTTTATTGATTTTTTTAGTTATACATGACAATAGAGTCCATTTTAATATAAACTTCGGTTGTGAAGCACTGCAGATCAGTCCCCTGTATTCTGCTATGTAAACTTTTGGCTTTCGACCAAATGAATCAATTACAACTCATGTCTCTTTTGCCTTAGTATCTTGATCTACAAAATTAGGATAAAATAGCACCTATGTCATAGGGTTGTTTTAAAGATTAAATATCTTAATGAAGTTAAAGTGCTAGGTGAGTGCCTGTCACAAAGCAAGCATTGTAGAAGAGATTATTGTTTTTTAATATTATTTAGGTTAGAACATGCATTTATTTGACTGAGCTGGTGTCAAAATTGCTCTGATCAAGTTGTATTGGCACCCTGAAAATACACTATTTCATGATTATTAAAGAGCTCTGGGTACATGCTTGGGAGGTGCTAGGATATCTAGTCTTGAATATAATAAGGAGCTTTGTGGACTGAATTAGGGCCAAACTTGCTCTAGCAATGTTTATGTGACTATATACTGCCTAATTTTACTCTCTCTCCAGGAGAATATGTTGTCATGACAACCCATTTTCATCTCAAGCGAAAAATTGGCTACTTTGTGATCCAGACCTACTTGCCATGTATCATGACTGTGATTCTATCACAAGTGTCTTTTTGGCTCAACAGAGAGTCTGTCCCTGCCCGCACAGTCTTTGGTAAGTGCTACTTGTTGGAGAATGGGGGAGAGACATTCCATGGGTAGCCAGAATATGGTAGTCAGAGGAATGGTTGAAGAACCATTTCTCGAGGTGCAGGAGCAAGCCCAGCAGTAGTAACTAAGCCATCAGGTTCTAGAATTTCAGGCAAATGAATTCTTCAAAAAGGAAGCAGGAATAAGAGGAGTGTTTCAGTAAGATTACTGAAATTCTGCCTGCCTTAGTCAGGTCTGTCCCAGGAATAAGGAAAGGAACTGAACCTTCAGTGGAAAAGAGAGGTTTTCAGTGCAGACTGAAGAAGGTAAAGGGTGAGAAATCAAGCTGACAGTAGAGAAGTAATTTGGGGCTTTTGAGAGAAACTTTTTTTGGTGTGAACATCTGACTATGCTGCTTTTCCTTTAGCCTTTTTGAAACTATGAATTAGCTGATACCCAGTAAATGCTACAATTTGAAGACTTCTTTAAAAATACCTATAATCAGAAAATTTACTCAGTATGAGTTTTCTGATGTCTAGGAAGAGATTTACATATCATTAACACTTTTTCCCCACAGACATAAAGCCTACAAAATATTCTCTGCCTGTTTCTCCTGCTGAAAGATTTTTAGGAGACAATATAGTTAATTCTTTTAGGCTACTAGACCACCTCTATGGTCCCACACAGAAGGCATTTCTACCAATATCCTGAAACTCTACTGTGTCATTAAATAAACGGTAAACAATGTTTCAGAAATTAGTAGCACTGTAGGTCAGGTCTAGGAGGAGAAACAGTGGAGAAAAAGGAAAAAGAATTTGAAGGGTTTGATATCATGGAAGTCAAGAAAGGAAAATATTTAGGAAGCAGGGAAATATCATTTGTGAGTTTATGCAGGATGAATTTACAAACTGCTGGGTATTATGATATACTTGCATGTTAGTTATCTTGGAAAGAACAGTTCTATTGAAGTGGAGTTAGCAGAAGCTATGTGGGAGTGGGTTAAAGGTGCTCACTTTTGGAAATATAACAAAGTAGAGATCCTGAAAACTATTCCTCTAGAAATTTCTAGAGAAGCGAGATAAGAAAACATTCTTTTAAGTTACCATCTAACCTCAAAAACATTAAAGGAAATACTTAGAGGCCCCATGGAAGAAGGAGTTGAAAAATGGAGTGTAGTCACATGAACTGATACTCTGTAGCAGGATGATGAGTGAAGGGGTTAGTGGTTTGGGTAAAAAAAAAAGAGTTTTAGTTTGAAGATTATTCAAGGAAGGCATGGGGCCTGAGTAAAGGTAAGGGTTACAACTAAGGCTGCGGTACACTAAATAGTGGCCCCCAAAGACATTTATGTCCAAGTCCCTGTAACTTGTGAATGGAAGCTTATATGGCAAAAGTAACTTTGAAGAGGTGATTACATTCAAGATCTCGAGCTGGGAAGATTATACTGTATTATCTGGATGGGTTCTACATGCAATCGCAAATGTTCTAAGAGTGAGGATATTTGACTACAGAGAAAAAAGCAGTATGATGATGGAAATGGAAACAGGACAGATTGGAATATGCTCTCCTGTTGGCTATAAAGAAGGAGGAAGGGATCCACGAGACAAGGAATTCAAGTACTGTAGTTCTGGAAGATGGAAAAGTCAACAGATGATTCTTCTGGAGACTCCAGAGGCAGTGCATTTCTGCTGACACCTTGACCTTAACCCAATGAAATTGATTTCATACTTCTTGTGTATCAATAGATTTGTGTTATTTTGCCACTAAATTTGTGGCAATTTGTTACATAAATTATAAGACACTAATACAAAGGTGCTTGCTATAAATTCAATACCATCAAAGGGCCATAACCTCAATGTAAGAGAGCAGTAGAAAAATGCACTTATCAGTGCTTTTTTATAAAAAGCATTTTTATTTTTGCCTGGGCTCACTGTGAAATATGGGATTCCTTGAGAATTTATTTTTTAATTTAGACTTAGCCTCATACTAATTTAGAATTCATATTTACAGTAACTGCATTGATGTGAAAGCCTCCAAGTTGAAATGTTAATTTAAAAAGTGATTGCAGAATTTTTATGTAAGAATGCAGAGCCAAGAATAGCCAATATTCTCCTAAAGAAGAACAAAGCAGAGACTTTCCCCATAAGATGTTCAAAATGATTGAAAAGCTATTGTAATTAAGACAGTGTGTTACTGGCATAAAGAAAAGAAAATAAATAAAAAATAAAATGCTATAAAGAGCTGAAAAATAGATCCATGCCCATGTGTCTGGAGACCTGATTTATCACAAAGATGGCACTATAGAGAATTAAATTAAGGTTGGTCATAGGCTTGAAAATAAAAGCTAAAATTATGATGCTCTTAGAAGAAAATACAAAGCAATATCTTTGCATCATTTGGTAGGCAGAAATTCCTTATTGCATAAAAATCAATAATACCAAAGGAAAAGAACTAATACACTCAGCTTCATCAAATTTAACAATTCCTGTTCATCCAAGGGTAACATTAAGAAGATGAAATGGCAAGTCGTAGACAGGGGTAACACTGTGCATATGTATAAGACTTACAAAGTATATATATTCCAAAATATAAAATGCTCTTACAATTTAATGATTAAAAGACAAAGAATCAAACTTTTAAAACAGGTAAAAGATATGAGCAACCATTTCATCAAAGAATGTATGTATAAATGTCCATAAGTATATGAAGAGATCCTTAACTTCACTTTTATCAGGGAAACATAAATTAAAAATTCAGTGACATCACTTTAAACATATACATGGTAAATTTAAAACAATTGGCATTGTCAGATACTGGAGAGCTTCAGGAATTATTGGAATGGTAAGACACTACTGGTGGGGATGTAAAGTGGAAAGACCATTCTGAAAAATAAGTTTGACTGAGTCTTACAAAACTTAAAATGTATTTACCCTATAACCTAGGTATTCTCTACATATATATTTGCATTATTAGACACAGACTTTCAAATTGCCATGATTAATATGTTTAAGTAGATTAAAGAAATGTGAGAATTCTGAGAGATACATGGAAATTAAATGAGAGACTGACAGAAGGACAGTTGGAGAGAGATACACACAGACAGAAAGAGACAGAGATAGAGAGACAGGCATACAGAGAGAATATTGGAAACTGTAGAACTGAAAAATAAATTAAATCTCAATGGTTTAGACATAGTGGAAGGATAATCCATGAACTGGAAGATAGGACAGAAGAAAATAATCAAAAAGGACAGAAATGTAAAATACATAGGAGAAAAAAGACATAAGTTTTTTTGAGATGGCCTAATGCAGGTGTAATTGGAATCCTACAAGAAGAACAGTGAGAGACTGGTACTGATGAAAGTGCTAAGAGCTATTGGCTGACCACTGTCCAACCTGAAGAAAGATATAAAGCAGGGGCAGGATAAGGGAAGAATAGTGGAATGCCTCTGACCTAACTATCCTAAGTGCATATATGTATATACCACAGTGAATCTCACCATCATGTATATCCACAAAACACTAATTTAAAATAGAGATAGATAGATAGATAGATAGATAGAAGAAAGATCAGTAGAATAGAAAGAAGGGAAAAGGAGGAGGGAGGAAGGGAGGGAAAGGGGATATACTGGGGACTGAATTAGAACAAATTGTATTCTTTTATAATTATGTCAAAATGAATCCTATTGTCATGCATAAATAAAAAGAACCAATAAAAAAGAAAAAAACTATAAAAACAAGTAGGATAAATTAAAACATGAAAACAAGGACACATTATGGTGAAACCTCTGGAAACAAAAAGCAAAGAGAACAAAATGGTCTTAAAAATAACCTAGAAAAAAACCACATTGCCTTTAAAGTGATAACAAACACACTGACAGCTGACCTCAAAGGAAACAAAAACAGGACATTTAGAAAAATAAAATAAAATGCTAAACATTCATCATTGCCATTAGACCCCAACTCAAGTAAATACTAAAGGTTATTCTGCAAACAAAAGGAGAATCATTCTAGAAAGAAGGTTGAAGATGTATTTAAAAACAAGAATAAAAATAAATCAAAATATGAGTAAAGGTAATGTGTATTGAAAGTATTAAAACAAACAAGTGATTTATTAGGTCAATAATATATTTAGAATAAAATACAAGACTATAATATAATCTATATGAATTGAATTAGTGATGCATGAAGATAAAATGCTCTATGGGCTTTCACTATCAGGGATAAATGTACCAATTAATATTTAATTTTCATAAATCAAAGATGCATGTTGACTGAAACTCTCCTATATCTTCTGGGAATTTTAAGTGTTACAACTACTTAAAAAACACTTTGTGTCATATAAAGTTAAACATATGGTCAACATATGATCTTGCATTTCCATCCCTAGGTATTCACCAAGAAAAATGAAAGCATGCCCTCATACAAATACTTACATGTAATCATTCAAGCATCTTTATTTATAACTGTCAAATATTGGAAATAATCCAGATATCTATTAATAAATGTCTCTGAATACATGAACAAATTATTTTCTATTAATACATTTTCTCTGAAATTAAGAGGAATAACTAAAGATAAATGAAACAACATGAATGAACCTAAAATATTATGCTGAGTGAAGGAAGCCAGGGAAAAATAAGTTCATACTATGTATTTTAATTTCATTCCACTTATCACACATGCAGTTTGGCTACCACATGTAATCAAGTAAATGAACTAGAAGTGCTTAAAGGAAGTGAAGAATCAGTCAGTTCTACCTGAGGCTTTCCAGAAAAGCTTTCTAGAAGAGTCTTGAAAGAAAAGCACTGGTTGACAGGCTGAGTCTCTTTTTATAAATGCTGAGATCCATTGCCTATCCATGAAGTGTTCTAAAGGCTTGATTGAGAGTCTTCAAGGTCTGACCAGCTAAGAGCTCTCCATAAGATGACAGGTCTAATTAAGTCCTAAAAATCTCTACTAAGTCATAGAAAAGAAATGCATTTTGCAGTACTGTTCTCCCCAGCTAAGTACATGCACAATGCTGTGAATGTGGCAGGTGGAAAATTGTGTTTGCTGATAACCATAAATGAAGCAGCTTCTTTTTTTCTTGAGTTACTCCTACCTTGGTATGATATGAAGGTTACTGAGTCTTGGGTTCATTCTCAGAGTTTACCAGATTATGTATTCAAATTATTTTAAATAGGTACTAGTTATATGCCTGGTTCCTAATGTGTCTAGAAATGTGTTTTTTCTAATCAGCTTTGATGACTCCCTACCGAGTTTGTGCAAAGTATTCCTTTAGGGTCTCTATTTAAATTGCAGTCTTTTCTAGTCTGCATTCTCATGTATATAAGAAGTATATAAGTAAGGTTCACAATGGAGCAAGATAGGAATGGAAACCCCAAGGCAGCAGCACATATGGTTGATTCTCTGGATAGAATTATGACTTCATTCCTTGTCATACTTGATCCAGGCTCAGAAGGCTCATATTTCCCATCCTCTTCAGCATGTCAGCACTTAGAAACAAGTTGCGATCATTCCTTCTTCTTCAAGACTAAATGATGTAGATCAATTGAACTAAAAGAAAGCTCTGGATTTACAAAAAATCACAAGTCACAGATTTTGTAATAGAGACCTAAACTGTGATGTGGTTATAGGACCAAAAACTGCCTTATCAAAATCTTGAGGAATAGAGACAATAAGTAATACTTGTGGATGGGAAGGCCCAGAGAGATTAAAGAAATTGCCAATATACAAATAAGTGACAGCACTCAAGAATTCTAAATTCTGGTACAGTGCTCATTAAGATTAAATAATTATTGCTAAAAATTAAAAGACAATGATGATAATATTATTGTTAACAATGCAATTATAAGTTCACTATCAAGTTAATTATATAATGACAAAATCACTATGGTAATAACAATAACATTAATTATACAAGCTATAATTTATGGAGTAATTACTCAGTGTCAGGTTTTGTGCTATAGACTATAGATATCATCTTATTCAATTCCCCAACACATCTCCATATCTTCTGGCATTATTATCTCCATTTTATATGTGATAAAACTGTGGCTTACTGGAATAAAACACCTCATTCATGGCTGTATCACTAGTAAGTGGGATTGCCAAGATTTCTGTCAAGCATGGTCTAAATCCAAAGCTGATATTGTTAACCACAATACTATGTGGTTCATATTGATATCTAAAATATGAAAATATTAAATAATTTTAAATATAAGTTAAAAATTAATAAAGGAAAAAGTAATCAATTGATCTAAAACCAAATTCTGACTTTACAAAAACTCACAAGACACAGATTTTGTAATAGAGACTTAAAGTGTGGTGTGGCTACAAGACCATTTTCCACATAGTTGTTTTGTTATTAGAAGAGAGTCTGGAATTAAGAAAGTCAAAACTGATTTTTTAAAAAAATTATTTTTAGTTGTGGATGGACACAATACCTTTATTTATTTATTTATATGTGGTGCTGAGGATTGAACCTAGTGTCTCACATGTACCAGGCAAGTTCTCTGCCACTGAACTACAACTCCAGCCCCTCAGACCATGTTGTGAATCTCGGACTCAGTTCTGGGCTGTTCAGAATAGAACCACCAAGATCAGGAAGGCAGTGGGCAAGACAAGTTCATAAGGAGAACATGGATCTCTATACTCATTCTGGAGATAAGCAGATTCACAGGAAATCAGAGGTCCCATTTTCAGGTCTCTGAAGGTCTGTTCTGCAAAGGAGGGAGTGGAATTTTTCTTCTTGTTGCAAAAGGAACTTTAAGATTAGTCAGTAGGCTGGTAGTTAAGAGAAGGCAGATTTCGACTCAAAAGTAGGTTTTTCTAATTTGAAAACTCTCTTACAATCAAACAAACTACTGACTCTTCAATAGACATGTTTAAGTAGAGGTTAAGGGACAATTGTTACAAGTACTACACAGAATATTCCTATCTCTGTGCCAATTGGGATAGAGTAACTCTGAGGTGGACCCATCTACCTAGCTTTGACATCTCTGTATTTTAGTTTAAATGAACCATTTTGAATGGAGTAAAGCTCCTTTCAAGTAGGAATCTGGTGAACTCGTCAAATAGACTCTCAATGTATTCTAGTTGCAACTTGCTCTCATATTATCTCTCTACAGGTGTCACCACTGTTCTCACCATGACTACCTTGAGTATCAGTGCCAGAAACTCCTTACCTAAAGTGGCATATGCGACGGCCATGGACTGGTTCATAGCCGTCTGTTATGCCTTTGTATTTTCTGCACTGATTGAATTTGCCACTGTCAACTACTTCACCAAGCGGAGTTGGGCTTGGGAAGGCAAGAAGGTGCCAGAAGCCCTGGAAATGAAGGTGAGATACAGCAAGGGAGGGGCTGAGAAACACCCCCTGAGAGAACTGTATTGGGACCAGGAGTGAGCAGCCTATAGCCTGCAGGAACTGGGCAGGGCTGTGTGCTATTCACTGGGGTCATCAATCCAATTCTCAACTGGAGTGCTTCTTGGCAAGCTGGAGTTTTTTCTGGGGGCAATGAAAAGAGAGCAGGTACTGAGGAGGGTTTGTATCTTGATCAAATGTAAGTGTGATGCTGCTAGACTCCAGGAAGACCCATTGGTGTTTACAATGTTTCCTAGAGGCTTGCATTCTATCTTAAGTCTAGTGAAAATCTCTGGAGCCACCTCTGCACCTCACTTTTCAGTATATTTACCTCGCAGTCAAACCAAACCAATCATCATTCCTTTGGTTTTTGCTTATTGCTTTTGTTGTTACTATTATTATTATTATTATTATTATTATTATTATTATTACTATTATTATTTGGTAATGTGAATTGTACCCAGGGGTGCTTAACCACTGAGCCACATCCCCAGCTACTTTATATATCTTATTAGAGGCAGGGTCTCCCTGAGTTGCTTAGGGCCTCTCTAAGTTGCTGAGACTAGCTTTGAACTTGCAATCTTCCTGCCTCAATCACCTGAGCTGCTGGGATTACAAGCTGCACCACTTTGCACATTGACTTTGTTTATTTTGTATTCTCCATTGAAATGCTCATTCCCCCCCACCATGCTTGGTGAGAGTCAACTGAAATGGTACTTTCTCCATAGAGCCTTTCTGGAATCATCCAGAGAGTTTTAACTTTTCTGTGGGAGGTTACTCCTGATATTAAAATGATTTGTTTATATTAAAAGTAGGTGTCTGGTTCCTTGTTAGACTGTGAACAACTTGCCAGGGATTTATCCTTATCCTTACACAGCAGACTCATTGTACATGCTGAATAAATGTTGGTAAACCAACTAATGGTAGGCATTAATTATGAATGTTGAATCAAGATTTTTCTTCCCTTTGTTCTTTAAATGAGTTAAGATATCTAAATCTAGATAAAGATTATCAAATATGGTAGAAAGAATTGACAGATGTGATCCCAGAACTGTTTCAGTACTTGTCAAAGAATCACAGAGAAGAGAAATGGTAACAAAGATTTTTCAAACTGGGGAAAAGACATTTTCCATAGAGTACAGAATGGTGAGTTGGCAAAGTTTTGAAACAGCCTCAACTTATTTAAACAGAACTTATTAACACTGCTATTCTATGTACTGCCTATATCTACACAATCACAGGAATGTTGGGTTCGTTTTATTAATATACTTAGTCAATTCATTACTTCAGTATGCTTGAATATGTTTGCCTCTCTATGTCTTGATTTATCAGTTATAAAAAAGATTCCAGCACCTTGGAATGCTGAGGCAGGAGGATCAGGAGTTCAAAGCCAGTCTAAGCAATTTAGTGAGACCCTAGGCGACTTAGTGAGACCCTATCTCTAAATAAAATATAAAAAGGGCTGGGGATGTGGCTCAAGTGGTTAAATGCCCCTGGGTTTAATCCCCAGTACCAAAAAATCCCCAAAACAACAACAAAACAAACCCATATCCTTGTTATTATATTCTCTTTCTAGAAGCCCAAATTATGCATATCATAGAGCTTTTTTTGATCTTTCATATCTATTATTTCTTTTCTAATAATTTTAGTTCTTTGTTTTCCATTTTATTTTCACTTAATTTTTTAAAGTCTTTCATGTCCCTGACCTTTTTCAACATGATAATTTGTCTTCAGTTATCACTTGAAGTTGCATTAGAGGTGTTCTTTACTAGCCCTACTATGTGTGAAAGTGACTGAGAATGAGCAGGACAATAGTGAGTAGTTGAGAATGAGTAGTATCAAGTTCAAAATTTGAGTAGAATTTTTGTCCATATAAGTGCTTATGAGTTTTACTCCCAATAGTGATTCTGCTTCTAACCAGCAAGAAGTTTCTCTTGCTTATAGGAAAGTGCTCTATTTATGGTACAGTTGTATGTATGTGTGTATGCATGTGCCCAGTGGTCTACATTTGGTTTTGTATCATTTAATTTTCCAGTCCCTACCTCCTCTGACAATCTGTGGTGGTCAAAAAGAATTCCAGGATATTTGCACTACCAGTATGACACTGATTTTATTTTAAAACAAAGATCATTTTTCATCTCTCAAGCCATGCTTGCCACTTTTTGAGACAAAGGTTATAAAAGTATTTAAGTTTCATCAAAAGATAAAGTTATAGGGCTGAGGATATAGCTGAGGTAGAGTGCTTGCCTACCTTGTGCAAAGCCCTGGGCTTAATCCTCAGCACTTCAACAAACAAAACAAAAATAAGAGAAGGTTTTAGTATCTTTTATTTGCCTTATTGTATTTGTTTGGTTCCAGAGAGAAGGGAGTAAAGATGTACTAACTCTGGCATAGTAAACTTAAATATTCCTAGAATATATTATTAAACAGATATTTTAAGAACAATTAATAGAATAAGGAATATACAACCTGAGTTTGCTAAGAGAAATTTATGACAAACTAACCTTATGAGCCTTTATAAAAGTTTAATGAACAGATAGATCAAGAAATGTCATAGATTTTATCAAGTAATTTGAATAACTTTGCATTATGCTCTATGGTGAATAGAAAGTAGTTAAAAATAGTTATCATTAGGCTGATGTAATTGGTTGACAAATTGAAGTCAAATAGAATTCACTGATGGATTGATATTAACCTAATAGAGGTCCCTGAGAATAATTCATGCTTTTTAAAAATGCTTCAAATGTTGTCATCAATGACTCAGGTAAAGGCATAAATATAAGGTTTAAGATTCACATTTATAAAGGAGCATTAGTGAATGTTGTTTGGAGAGGAGTATTTCTGAATTAAAAATCAAAAGAATATCTGAAGTTTGAAAGGACAGTCTAAAGTTAAAAAGATCAATATTTCTTAAATCAAAAATTCTGGGATGTAAAATCTTAGAAACAATTGCACAGTAGAAATGTAATGTTGGGAGATGGGGAGCAAAGTCATATTTAATGTAAACTTACCATGTAGCACAACCTTTAAAAATTGTGATTTATTTGGTTTTGAGTTAAAATGTATAACAAGTGAGATGATAAGACTATTTTATTCTGTATAGGCTGACCTATGTGGAGTTTACTGTTTCAGTCTGATTGATATACTGGAGGAGGGGCAAATTCCTCAAGAGGGTGATTATTTCTATTTATAGATATTTGAAAGGCTACCATGGATGTCTTGTGAAAAATGAGATTGATTTGAGTTTGTTTTGTGTGTGTGTGTGACCAGGAAGGGGTACAGAAATGGTGTGAAGATAGAGAACTAGAATAGACTGTTACATATTGTTGAGGTAGTTGTCAAAAATATAACCATTTTTTCCACCCAAACAGTGTTGAAAATGAAATTTATAAAAAGAACAAAAGGATGGTCTAAAACTCTTCTGAAAAGATGAAAATCTCAGTCTTCCTTCTTAACCTGTTCCCATGGTCAAAATATTTACATTCTCTACAAGAAGCAGATTATGATGTTTTAAAAATAAACTATGGAATGCATAAAATGGATCTATAATATGAAGATCCTATACTTTGAATTTTTATTGTTTGTTCTATTTAGTTTTACACGACAGCAGAATGTATTTCACTTCATTGTACACAAATGGAGTACAACTTTTCATTTCTCTGGTTGTTCACGATGTTGAGTCACACCATTTATGTAAGATCCTATACTTTATACTGCCACAATGTGTAGGAACTAACAGTGAGACTCAGAAAAATGTGTAAAGTACAGTTGAAATGAACATATTAGAATTTAATCATAGTTTAGCTTGTTTTTCCTCCTTTGGAGAGACTTATTAAATCTTATTTGCTTTATAAGTTATAATGAGTGAGCATAAAAGTTTTAAAATAATATGATTGATTTTAAAATTTATTTCTGATCTGTATTATGGTCAGGGATTAGATAAAATGTGGGAGGAAAGATTCTATAGGAAAAATGGAACAGATGGAAATCAAAACTCATTTTCAAATGAAGCAAAATGAGTATACTATAATTATACTCTGAAAAATATATGAACTCTAGGTTTTTGAAGATCAACTGTATATGTTTTATAACTGCTTATTCTGACATTACCTCTAAAATGACAGTAAATTAATAAAATAGGTATAAAGCCACAAAAACCAGGAGAGCTGGAAAATGTCAGTCAAAGAAAATATTTTAACACATCTTTAGAAAATTGAATGTGAAAAGTAAGAATAAAATTATTTATCAAGCTGAAGTAAGACAACCCAGGAGAAACTCAATGTTCAGTTATGTCAGGCACAATAGAGAACAGAAGTGCAACTAGGTGGATTGGTTAAAAGCATGTACACAGATTTTTAAAACTTGAGAGCCTGTCCAGCATATGAAATTATTAATCCAGATGTATGCTCTACAGAATGAAAAGCAAGATTTCCCTTCTGTGTTAATCAGCATTTCATCACTGTGACAAGTACCTGATTTCATTTGGCTCTTGGTTTCAGAAGTTTCATTTCATGGATAGCTGGATCCATTGCTATGTGCCTGTGTTGAGAAATGATATCGTAGTGGGTGGGCATGGCAGAGGAAAGCATTTAACCTCATGGTAGCCAGTAAGCAGGAGAGAGAGAGAGAGAGAGAGAGAGAGAGAGAGAGAGAGAGAGAAAGAGAGAGAGAGAGAGAAATTGAGAAAGGAGCTAGAGATGAGGAGTACCCTTCCAGAGCACGCACACACCCAATGATTAAATTTGTTGTTGTTTAGTTGTTGTTTTTCATTTTTTTATTTTATTTATTTTATTTTCACAGACTGCACTTTGATTCATTGTATACAAATGGGGTACAACATTTCATTTCTCTGGTTGTGCACAATGTAGATTCACACCATTCAAGTCATCATACATATACATAGGGTAATACTGTCTGTCTCATTCCACTATCTTTCCTACACTTCTCCCCTCCCTCTCATTTCCCTCTATATAATCCAAAGTTCCTCCATTCTTCTCTCACCCCCAGCCCCTCTGTTATGTATCATCATCCACTTAACAGAGAAAATATTTGGCCTTTGGTTACAATGATCAACTTTGGATCACAAAATCAAATTGCAATGTAACAGAGGAACCAAAGATTTAAAAAATAAAAGACAAGAACATCAAAAGGAATGCCTTGTCTTGGAGAGAGAGAACAAAGATAATATCAAGAATTAAAGAGAAGGGGCTGGAGATGTAGCTCAGTGGTAGAGTGGTAGGCCCTGGTTCCATCCCCAGCACCACACATGCACACACAAATAAAGAGAAATCAAGAAAAACAATTCAATTTGTATCTTAGATTTTACCATAACTTTGTATAAACTTTCAATTAAAAAGAATTAGATGCTATATTAAAAATCAAAGAATAAAGACGAGTTCTTGAAATTAAAAAAAAACTTGCCAAAATAAAAATTTTATAGTGAGGTAGAAAAATAAAAGGAAGAAAGTCACCCAATAAGGTGGGGGCAGGAGAAGGAGTTAAAATAAGGGTAAGAGACTTAGGTATGAAAAGTAAAGTAAAAGACTTTGGGAATCCAAGAAATTCATACAACTCAGAAGTTGCAGAATATATGAACAGAAAAAAAAAAGAGAAGGAAGGAAATTAAGAAAGAACTAACAGAAATTTAAGTCATATGTCTCCAGACTCAAAGTGTTCTTATGGGTCTACATAAAGGCAGATCATTATGAAATTTCAGAAATCTATGAATAAAAATGATAATATAAACTCAATCTAGAAAGAAGACAAATATTATTTACAAATAAATAATTAACAGAATGACATCAGATTTCTCAACTACATTAGATATTGGAAGACAGTGAAGAGTAAATCTCATAAACCTGAGGAACAACTGATTTTCAACCTGTGCATAACCAAAGTATCACTTAAATGAAGAGATACAGTAGTCATTTTCAGGCCTTCAAGAACATAGAATGTCATCTCCCAGGTATCCTGCTTTAGGGAAATATTGGAAGATATATTCTATTACCATAATATAATAGAGCATAAAAGAAATACAGAGAAAGAAATCTCTCAAAGTGGAGATATGCAAATTGCCTGACAAATAATTCAAAATTATTGGTTTAAGAAGACTGAGTGTACTTCAAGAAAATACTGAGGAACAATTCAGTGGTATCAGGAAAATGATCAATGATCAAACCTATCAAATTAACAGATATTAAAGTATTTTGTTAAAAAATCAAATTTTGAAACTGAAAATGCAATGAATAAAATGAAAAATGAAATAGAACGTCAACCATAGAATTCAACAAACTTGGGGTGGGGAGATAGCTCAGTTGGTAGAGTGTTTGCCTCGTAAGCATAAGGCCCTGTGTTCATCCCGAGCACCGCAAAAAAAAAAAAAAAAAAAAAAAAAAAAGAATTCAACAAACACAAGAAAGAATCTGTGAACCTAAGGATAGGTTATTTGAAATTATAAGTCAGAGGAGAAAAAAAAGTATGAAGTATAAAAAGCAACAAAGAAAGCTTATAAGATTTATGTGGCAACATCAAAAGAGCAAATCCTGCCGTCATAGGAGTTCAAGAAGAGAAACAACGGGGGATAAAGTTATTTTAAATAAAAATGATAGCA
Organism: Sciurus carolinensis; assembly: GCF_902686445.1. Taxonomy (NCBI): domain Eukaryota; kingdom Metazoa; phylum Chordata; class Mammalia; order Rodentia; family Sciuridae; genus Sciurus; species Sciurus carolinensis. Next base: position 128,586,152 of record NC_062232.1, on the reverse strand, counting down.
GAATAAATTCGAAATCTGAGGAGAGAAATAAATATCCAGGTACACTATCATAGGCCTCCAATCAGATTCACTGCAACAAAACAACGTTGAAACACATCATAGTCAAACAATTGCAAATCAAAGTCAGAGAATATATTGAAAGAGGAAAAAAACCCAGCATATCACATGTAAAGGAATTCCAATATGTCACAGTGGATTTCTCAGTTTAGATTTTATAGGCCAGGAGAGACTGCAATGATATATTCCAAGTGCTGAAGGAAAAAAAATGACAACCAGGAATACTGTATCCAACAAAGCCATCCTTCAGAAATGAAGAAATAAGACTTTCCCAGACAAATAAAGCTGAAGTAGTTCATCACCACCAGACCCTTCTTATAAGAAATGTCAAAGGAAGTTCTTCAAGCTGAAAGGAAAGATTGCTAATTACACAAAAACATATGAAAGTATGAAACACACTGGTAAAAGTTAAATTTAGAATATTCTAATATTCTAATACTATAATGGTCCCTATGAAAGTGAAAAGATAAGACTTAAAATAACAGCTCTGATAATTTGTTAAAATATAACTTTTGTAGAACAATATCAAAATGGATTCTACTGTCATGTATAATTAAAAGCAATCAATAAAATTCTAAAGCAATAAAAGATAACAATATAAATGGATACAAATAGTGAATTGAAAAACATAAAATTAGTGGAGACTGGAGTACAAAGTATAGAGTTAAGTTTTTATCAGTCTAAAATAGCATGTTATAACTATAGGAGGTTTAATATAAGTCTCATCGTAACTACAAGGGAAAAAATTCAACAATGATAAAACAACCTACCAGATGGGAAACACTATTTGCAAACCATGAGTCTGATGAGGTTAATATCTAAAATATATAAAGAACCAAGACAACTCAATAGCAGTAAAATAAGTAACTCCTTCTCACTACTAAAACTTTTGCTTTGATTTCCTTCCTTGACAATGTCAGTAAAAATTACAGTGACCGATTAATATATGTTTTGGTGGGAATGGTGAGAGAAATTAAAAGGTAATTTTCCTTTCCTAAAAATATTTGTGATTGAATTGATTGCTGTTTCTCCTCATCTGTAGAACACAAAGTACCTATGGAGCTAAAGAAAGTGTTTGTTGTTCCAAATGATTATTTCAAAGACCTGCTCATAACCAGCTTATAACATGAAAGCTTCTAGCAAAATCAGGGCAGTGGTTTTGTTTTTCTTTCTTGGTATTCCTATGAAAAAAGGATTACTAAACAAATTAATAAGTAAGCAGGCAAACAAGTAAAGTACTATTCTATTTAATAGCAAAAGCATTTAGCAGCAGGACTCTATTCACAAAATGACTTTGCTAATTATAAATGAGTCTCATGTAGTATTTAGAGCATTTACAAGGTTCTCAGAAGCCTTAGAGTTTGTCCCTCCTTCCGCTTATAGCAATGTGATGCAATCCTCGAAGAGGCAAAAAAAACATTGCTTTTAAAATGTCCTGTTGGTCAGACTGTTCATTTACTTAAATCGAGCCCCACTTATCTTTGATGCTTGCCCTCCCTGATTAAAAATACTGAAACCAGCATAGGCTGGCAGAACATGGCATAGAGAATCTTTTGAGATTTGACCTCTGCCTGTCTGCACACCCTCAGTTCCTGCGATTCTTGGCCATCCACACCGTGATCCAGACTCTACAAACTCCTTGGCATCCATCACACAGTGCCCTTGGTCTATGCACTGGCCTTCACTGCATCTTCATCTGATGAGTTCCTGCTCATCTTCTGTGAGCCAGACTACAAGCCCCACTGCTTTCTCTAAACCATTTTTTCCGATACCTCCTAGTTTTTGTCCCTCCCTTTATTGAACTCCCAAACTGTTAGAATTCTGATTATATTCCATGACAATGTTCACAAGACTCTCTCCCACGCTGAACTGTGCACTCCTAGAAGACAGGGACTGCAGCTGTCTTATCTTTTAACCTTTCCCCTTAACCCTTCTTGGCCCAGTAGACATTTAGTAAATATTGAGCAAAAGTTATTAGGATCAGGAAGGTAAATAGCAGTGAGGTTAAAAGGAGAAAAGATAAATTATGGGAACCCTGAAGCTGAGAAGAAAAGAAATAAAAGAGATTAGGAGAAAGGGGCAATAAGAGAGGGCAGGAATAGAGAGAGCTAGGAAGTAAACAAGTAGGAGATGGAGGGGGAAAGAAGTAAAACCTGCATTCTGAGAAGCAAGGGTAACATCAAGAAAGGAAAAGTGAGGTGTTGGAAATTGAAGCATTTATGAGCCAAAGAGGGATGGAGGGACGAAAAGGTCAGAGTGAGGAATGAAGCAGCACCTCACCTATAACCCATGAGCCAGGCCCCTGCCTTTGGCTGTAGATGAGGGCTGCCCTGCTCCCTAAGTTTCTCTGTTCTGATTCAGCCTAAACATTGTCTCCTCTTCTTTCTTCAGCAGCAAGGGAACCCCAGTAAGGTTCCATGTAACGTGAATGCATATATGTGAGGACGAATGGGCATGTGTTTGCTTACTCCCCACTGCCTGTTTTGGGTGTTTTACTCTGAAACCTAAGCCCAAAGGGCAATGCCATAGCAAGGCCTCATCTGTCTCTGCCTTTGCTGTCTCAGAAGGGGTCATTTTCATAGCCCTTTGGGGAGGCTGTGTCTCCTGCCTGAAGTCTGGCAAGAATAGAAAACCTTGGTGTGCTCCCAACCTTGCTGAATAGGTTACTGTGCATGAAGGTTGGAATGTTTGTCATAATGATGCATGTGTATATACCATAGCATTTTTGTGCCTTTATGGCGAAATGACTTTTCAGACTCACCAAGCTCTCTTCCTCACAGAACCTGTACCAGTTGATGATCATGTTCTTTTGGAGTTATTTCTCTGGTAACTCAAAATGTCTCGTGTCTATAGAATGCAGCACGGTGCAGCCATGGATAAAAGTCAAGAGCCCAGGTTGCTAGTGTGAGCTCTGCCATTTAGTCTGAAGCTAAGTTTTCTCATCTGTCAAACTACATATATATAGGGCCCCACATATGACTGACAGTCCACAGTTTACCTGTGGTTGCTACCACCATTCTATCCTCTGATCCTCTCAACAAGCTGCCAATTATTTTGATCCTCATTTTACAAATGAAGAAATGGGAGCTCCAATAGGAAAAGTGACTTAGTCAAAGTCACATGGCTAATGAGCCAGGATGATGTCAGTTTTCTGTTTTCAAACTCATCTTCAATTATCCCTGACAAAACCTGGCTACTTATTGGCTTCATGGCCCCTGTTTTTAATTTCCCTCAAGGTTTCTCCTTCCTGTAGCCTCTGAAGGTACTGTACATAATTAATTAATTAGCTTCGTTTTATTCTCCCCTCCTCCACTCTTCTCCCCTTCCCAACCTCTAGAAGAAAACACCAGCAGCACCAACAAAGAAACAAGCACCACCTTCAACATCGTGGGAACCACCTATCCCATCAACCTGGCCAAGGACACTGAATTCTCCACCATCTCCAAGGGCGCTGCTCCCAGTGCCTCCTCAACTCCAACAATCATTGCTTCGCCCAAGGCTACCTACGTGCAGGACAGCCCCACCGAGACCAAGACCTACAATAGTGTCAGCAAGGTTGACAAAATTTCCCGCATCATCTTTCCTGTGCTCTTTGCCATATTCAATCTGGTCTATTGGGCCACATACGTGAACCGGGAGTCTGCTATCAAGGGCATGATCCGCAACAGTAGATAGTAGTGGTGGTGGCCCGGCAACCAGAGCACTGTATACCCCATGAAGCATCCAGGCATTTAAACCCCAGGGCTCCCCTTCATGTGTTTCAGGGTTTTTCTTTTTAACCCCCTTCCAAGCTGTGACTCTCAATTTATATTTGTGAATCTCAATGAAAGTCTAACAACAGAAAAATTACTTGTCCCTCTAACATTGCTTAGTATTCCCCCATCAGAGCCAAACACTGCCATTTGTCCAGTTGCTCATCTTAGTCTGCCAGTCTCCCCCAACTGAGGGCACTGCATGTATTTATTGCACTCTGCCTATTGCAGAAAGAACTAGAGACTCTGCTTCCTAAAGTGGGAGCCTTGGCTGTTTGAGAGGTACAGACTGAGGATATCCGTTGACTGGTTTAGACCAGATGATTCTGACTCACTCAGGAGCCAGGCTGGGCTATTACATATAGTCCTGTCTGACACCTCTTTTGCCCACAGCATAAGAACCAACAGTAAAGGCAGAAACCAGTACTAACCTGTGTTCATCATCCCTAATCCTTTTCTTGACTTGGAGGTTAGTGGGGACAATTAAGGGCTCAAATCTATCAACCATGTATGGTCAAAATAAAACCAAATGGGCCAGACTGGCACCAACGTGGATGTGGCCCTGCCAGGTTCAGTCCTTCAGCAAAGTCGAACCCTGCTGGTATCTCTCTTCTCCAGGAAATTTCTCTTCAATGCTTTGACCACCTTGTAGCCAGCTGGACACTGATTAGTTTGAATTCATTACTGACTGAAAATTCTTCAGGAAAAGAGATTTTTTAAAAGTTAAACCAAAAGATGTTAATAGAAATAAAAACATCTAGATCAAATGCTTTTACAAGAATTTGTAAAAGATGGGAGAGATAAGAAACTTGCCTCCTTTGCTAAAGCAATAGTCAAATACTGGATGGGACAAGAGGAGTTGATGGTAGTTGAGGATTGAAGACTGATACAAGTGAAAAGGTCACTGGCAGGTGCAAGTCAAGTTTTTCCTTCCATATCCTCCAAACTCCCACAGCCTTGTCCAGTCTCAGGCACTTTGCTCCCACCATGTCAGGCACTTCTGGTCCTCTGCAAAATGCCAGTTCTTATGAGGGGTGAACTGGTGATTCATATAAGTGTGTCTAGTTAACTTTTGGGTCAACTAAATCATTAACTTTATTACCAGTTTTATAATGAATTATTTATAGGCCATTTAATCTCATTCATTATTAATTTTAATGTGAGTAAAAGGGACAGGCATAAATACCAAATTTTTTATAAGATAGATAAACTGAGACCCAGAAGTTGGATATTATCTAGGCTCCCTACAAGTAATTTTAATAAAGAACTATCATATGCCTCTCTCCAATGGCCAAAAATGAAGAAAGAATTGAGAAGTCAGGACCACTTTGACTCAGAATCAGCATGATTTCAGTAAGCTTTCTGGGTCATGAGCACAGATTGTTTGGACACCAAAAAGGTCTTTAGAAAGCTAAAATGTGTCCCCCCAAGAAGACCATTGTAATAGTCATGGTTCAAAGGAATGAGACTGTCTAAGTCCACAGCCCTAGCCACTTTGAATTGAATACTGCACTAGTGCAGAGTATCCTAGATGTCCAAAGTGAAGCCACAGATGGCACCACATGCAGATTCTCCCTGCCCGCCCCTGAACAAAGCTCCTAAGGGGTGTATCATCAGCTGCTGGTTGCCCTTTCATCTGTCCTTCCCCCATCCCCTGCTTCCTTGCCATTGCTGGGATAATGCATGCCAGTCCCATTATTCCTAAGACTGTGTCTGTAGGTAAATTTATGACTAGAAGAGTGTAGTCTTGTTTGATATGGGCAGATGGGGGGTGGGGTGGGCGGGGCTGTTACCGATTGTCAAGGATTTAGAATGAAAGCTTGACTTTTGCCTCTCTGTAGAATTGTGTTTCCAAATGCTTTGGTGCAATGTTTAGCGGCTGTTTATTAAATCCTTTCTGAATTGTACTTGGGCTGGAGAACTTTTATTGGTCACTCTTTGCCTAACACGGACAGTACTATGCTCTTTTACCTCTGTCCTGGTGCCACCCTTATTTACACTTCTTAACACCATTAGAATAAGCTGGAAGAAAGTTATCCCAAAGCAAGAGCTCCATCACAGTGATGAAGCCCATGTGAAAACAGCTTCCATCTGCTCAGTGGTCTTATTACCCACTGTAAAAGAAAAGGAAACAGCTGAGTTGCTTCCTGCTTTAGTCTGCTTTTTTTCAATGCTGTGACTAAATGATCTGACCAGCACAATTATAGAAGAGGGGAAGTTTATTTGAGGGCTCACAGTTTCACAGGTCTTTAGTCCATAGAAGGCCAGCTTATTTCTTGGGGCTCAGAGTGAGGCTGAACATCATGGTGGGGAGAGGGTGGTGGAGGGAAGCAGCTTACTTCATGTTGATCAGGAAGCAGAGAGAGACTCCACTAGCCAGATACAAATATGAATATATCCCAAAGCCACACCCTAATTCCCACCTCCTCCAGTCACTCCCTACCTGCCTCCAGTTACCACCCAGTTAATCCCATCAGGGTTTAATTCACTGGTTAGGTTAATACTTTCACAACCCAGTCATTTTTCTTCTGAACCTTCTCACATTGTCTCACGCATGAACTTTTGGGGGACACCTCACATCCAAACCAGAACACTTCCTATGTATATTCACCAACTCTCCAGGAAAAAAGAAAGATATTTTCATTGCATTCTAAAGGCTTTCTCTTTTCCATTGATTATTATTTCCCTTAGGCAATAGTTCTCTCAGGTAGTATTATTAGGTAGAATGACAGTGAGTGTTGAGAAATAGAAGATGACCCTTATCTTATACAGTTAGGAGAAACCTGGGGAAAATCTCAAGAGATTTACTTGAGAAAATTACCTGACTCCTAAATGATGGGGGAATCTCCTTGAGAGAGAATTTCAAATCTATAAAAAGGGTTTGCTCATTTAAAATAAAAGAAGGGACTTGGATAATCTGATCCTTGATGCATATTCCAGCCCTGTGATCATGAGATGGGTGTGTTATTACTACAGTAATTCCCAGTCCCTGACAAGTTCAATCACATCCCCAAAACAGCTTTGCAAGACACAGAAGGCAACCTCTTATATAAAATCGTCTAATTACCAATATTCAAGTGTTGTTTCCTTAAGAACCTTCTGAAACCACCTTGCCTCTAAAAATTATGCCCCTAGTCTTGGGAAAGCTCAAACTATTCCATCAGCCCTGCTCCAGGAGTACTGGTACTCTGAGTTGGAGTATTTTTGGTATTAGGAACATGAGAGAGAAATCCCAGCAGATTATTGAAGGTATCAGTCTAGAGACTGCTAGAGGGCTGTGTAACATAGTAAACAGGAAGTGGTTTCTGAATAACTGAATGCTTACTGCAGGGTGGAGGATTTCTTCTGTGGTGTTTGAGAAGAGACTAGCCAACCATGAGCAATGGAAACTAATGGAAATAAACAAATGCAAAGTGCAGTCTTTTAAGGCAGTTCTAGAAGCATCCCAGTATTTATAAGTGTGCTCTACTTTAAGCCACTTTAAATAGCTTATCCTAATTAAATAACTGTTTGCTTCTATGGATTTTTAAATCTGTGGGTTCATTAAGGATCTATTAGTACCTGTTGCTAAATCCTGAAGGCAGGAAAAGGCATGGCTGAGCACTAGACCCACTAAATACATCAGATATAATCACTGGCCCATCCAGTATGCATCCGTTTTATGATACCCTTCCCCAGAATGGGCTTGGGAAGGAGACACCCTGAAAAAGCTGAATCCTTGCAAAAGGTCCAGCAGAAAAGAATAGGAAGGAGACTGAAGGAGTAAGGATGCCAGTGGGGGAAATGCTGTCAAAGGGATCCAAGAATTCGAGGTAGCCCTTTCACCCAAAAGCATTATTCAGTGACCATCTGCTGGAGTGAGGTCAAAAGTACCTTGCATCTGTTGATGGAAAAGCTGCCTTCTGGGACTTCCTACCTTTTATTATCCTTTTTTTTTTCTTTAAATATCTTTTATTTAAGGTATACAGAATGATGTTTTTGGTAAATACACACATAGTGAAATAATTATTAAAGGTAAGTCTATGTACTTGAGTTTTGGGGGTTTGTCCATTTGTTTTGTTCCTTTTTTAGATTCCCCATATAAGTGAGATCATGTGGTACTTGTCTTTCTGTGTTTGGTTTATTTTGTTTAACATAATGATCTTCAGTTTCATCTATGTTGTCACAAATGACGGGGCAACCCACCTGTTCCATCTCCTTTCTGCTTCTGCTCTAATAATTTAGTATCAAGGAAAAAAATCACCGAGAAAAATGGGGACCTGGATTTCATCCCAGGTTTAATCTCATTACAGTTGCTGTGTAATGTTGGGCAAGTCCTTTCCCTGAGCTGAGACTTGTTTTCCCTATTAGTAAAATCAGATCATGATCAGAGCCAAATTAACAGAGTATCCTTTCCAGCAGCTTCCTGGTGGGATGTTCTGTCTCCAGCTATCACCACATTTGGGTACCCACCCTGATTCTACTGTGGCCCTCACAAAAGCCTACCCAAGCTACCCAAACCTCATCCTTTAGATCTCTGTGATACAATTCAGATTGGTGGGCAGTTTCAAAACAATTTGATTAAATACTAAGGATGTATGGAGGCTAAACCAAAGAATACATGGTTATATTCATACTTTTAGCAGTGAACCCTCAGCTCCCCAACCCCACCCTCCTATCCTTGCCCTGCTTGTGTCAGGGTCTCATGTGTTTGATGAAATGCAAGATTATTAGTTGCCCAACTCCAATCCATACATTGGGAAAGTTGGATCTCAAATTGAGGAGATTATAGGGATCCTAATACCAGGAAGGGGGACCCCAGCTAAACTTAGAGCACAGCATGGAAACAAACACCTCTTCTTTTTTCCTTCCAAACATTTAACTCAAGAGAGAACAGAAAGGGACTCCCTAACCTTCTATGACAAAATAGACTTTTTAGTGGGATCTGCACTTTCCTCTTCTCCTCTGTCACAGAAAAACAGTAGCTTCCCTTCAGTCTAAGGCCAATTTCTTTTCTTATGGTTCATCTCTATTGTCTCCTCAAAGAATGTTAATTGTGTTATCTGCTCTCAGTGAAGCTACTCTTGCTGAGTCACCACTGCCCTTGTTACTAAAACCAAAAAGCGTTTTCAGTTATCTTACTTGACCTGTCAACAGCATTTGACACTCTTAACAACTACTTTATCCTCGAAACATACTCATTGGTTTCCATGACTCCACAGTCTCCTGATAGACCCACTTTTTCCCCCTGCCACCTTTCTGTTTCTCATATTTTCCTATTAAACTTCTTCCCTCCCCTCCCTTAAAGACTCCCTACAATGTTTTCCCTGTTCTTGTTTCCCTTTCCACATTCTCCTTCAGTGATTTCTTCTCTCTTGATGACTTCAGTTATATTCAGATAACCACAAATTCCAATTATCTTTTATTGTGTAATAAACTGCTCCACAGTAGAATAACCCCTTATTATCTTCCCCAAACATAGGTTAAAAACATGGTCAGAAGACAACAAGGATGACTGTTTCTGATCCATGATGTCTAGGACCACAGATAGATGACTAAAATAAGCATAGGGCGATTTCACTGACTAAAATATCCTGGAATGAAGGGTTCACTTCCTGCTCCATATGGTAGGGGATTGTATAGCAAGATGCAAGCATGTTAATTGTCCAGTTCCAGTTCTGTTCAGTAAGGCAAAAGTTGGGTCCTAGGCTGAGAAGATGAATGAGGTTCTTGGAGCCTGACTAGAGAATGGGAAGCCTTGCTCACATGTCTGCCAGATGAGCTATTAAAGCTAAAGGACAAGTTCATCTGGGACTATTGACTTGAGAATCTCTGCATGGTTTTTTCATTGTGGTTTCTCTCAGAATGAAATCCGGGTTCTGAAGAGAACTCTCCAGAAGGAGTCTCTGAAGAACAAATGTTCCAAAGAACCAGATGGAAGTTGCATGACTTTTAATCTCCTAGCTTGGAAAGTCATGCAGCATACCTAAGCTAAGGGTAGAGTCCAGAGGAGGGACAAAGAGAGCCAAATACATTGCAGGTGTGTATGAAAGTCACCATACCTTCTTTGAGGTGGCTACTGCCAAATTGATGTCTTTAGCCTCCATCTTTCAAACCAATTCTTCTGTCTATTAATAGCACAGTTTTTGTTTCCTCAACCCTCAAAATTCTTCCTTTGATCATTCCTTTATTACTCAATAGAAGCATCGTTAACTCAGATGTTTAGGTCAAAAATCTAGGAGGTATTCTTGATACCTCTCTCTCATGTCCACATCCAGCACAACTGAAAATCTTGTAAGCTCAGCTGTTACATAAGCCCCATTTTCCATTCCCCTCCTTTGCACTCCCACTAACAAACCAGCCCAGGCTTCCGTCATGAGGTTTCACCCAGATTACTAGACTTTCTTTTTAAATTATAAGCCAGGTTATGTTTTGCCTGTTTAATATCACTTAATGGAACTCAGCTGAACATGGAGTAAAATCCAAAATTTAACCCTGGCCTTAAGTGTTTTGTGATGTGATCCTGCTTACTGCTATCCTCAGTCTGTCATGTTTGCTTCTTGTCTGCTTTCACCTGGCTAACTCTTGCTAGTCCCTCAGTTCTCACCTAAAATGTCACTTATCTCATACCCTTGTCCCTCCAGACTAGATGCTTTGTCATGCTATGTGCTTTCACTCCACTTTTTGCTCACACTAACCCAATACTTACCTTGTTTCATTGAAGTCTTCCAACAGACTAAGCAGTGTGAGAGAGAGCTGTCCTTGTGTACCATAATATAGGGCCAAAGTCATAGTCTATACTCAGCAAATACTTGTTGAATAAAATAATTTCTGAACTATACCGTAGAGGATGATTCAGAATTTGCCAGGCAGAGAAAGAAGAGCACTCATGACATGATGTATAAAGTATCACATATGTGAGAGACCAGAATGAGTTATATGACCAGAATTATTTGTCTTAATAGTCCAGACATTCTGTACAATAGGATGGATGGTAAGTGTAGTGACTCTGGACCTAAAAAATGGTATGAGAAGAATCACAGCCTTTGGGACAGGAGTCCCCTGTGTTTCTCCTTTGCTAGCAAAGCAATAAACCATCTTTTTCCTTTTTCTCAAAACTGTGTCTTTGTTATTGGATTGGCATTGGGAACAAGGACTAAAATTTGGCAACAAATTTGGCACTCCAGATGGGACCTGAGAGCAGCCCCCAGTCCAGCTTTTTTGGGCAGATCTGGCACTCTAAGAAACCCTACTTCCATGCTGAGGATATGAGGTGGTTGGTGAGTTTATTGAGAGCCAACCGCTGGAGAAATTGGGAGATGTGTGAGTTTGCCTCTCACTGACCCAGAGGAGCTGTTCCTGTGAGTGAAGGGAGAGATTGAGGGACTATCCCAGCAGCTGCCAAAGCTCTTTTTGCTTTGGAGAACTCCAACCTTCTCTCCCTGAACTGCATACGTTACTCCATCAATTGCTCTACTTTGAGAAAAAGGAAACTGAACTCAGGAATCATGACACCCTTGGCCATTTGCATGACCCTAGGTATGCCTTCTTCAGTCACCTGCCATCTGCCACTGTGGACCTCTGGACTGCTATGATGCTAAATGCCCTTAACTGTCAAAGCCCCACCTGATAGAGAACAAGGACTTTTGGTTACTTTCCACAACTTCCCTTCAGCAGGAAGTAGCTTAGAGATGTTGTTGCCCACTTTCCATAGAAATAGAAGCTAGAAATTAACAGTGGGGAAATGTAATAGGGGTTCACTTGATGTTTTGACTATATCCCTTGTTGCTTTAAATTTACATGTTTTCTTTCTTTTTCCCAAACTTTTCCCTAATCTTCTCCTCCCTGATCTTTTCCTTCCTGATCTCTCTGCTCTAATCTCATTTTCTCTGAAAAACCTCTTAAAACCACTGTTTCCCATGATGAGCAGAATCACAGCCTTTGGCACAGGAGTCCCCTCTGTTTCTCCTTTGCTAGCAATATAATAAACCATCTTACTCCTTCAAAAAAGGATGGTATGAGAGACACAACATATCTACCTGAGAAGTTGGCCTCATGCCATAATCTTGCTGACTTGTGATCCTGGAAGGACAGGTCTGACTCAGAAAGTTGATACTAACATACATGATCTGCTTTGAGAAAAGTCACTTGTTGGTCTCTGAGATTGGTGTCTCCTTTCCAAACCAAATTCTTTCAATCCCTATCCTTATATTTTTCCTTCCAACCTTTCTGTTCAACAAACACATTCTCTCTTGCTCTCCTAAAGTCCATGAATCCTTTATCAGATCACTGAAGGGCAAAAAAATGAACAGAACTTCATGAAAAGATACTAATAACAATTTTAAGTCCCTTTGCAGGCTGACCAGTATTGTCATAGTCTCAGGATGACCCTTAAAGTTGAACCAGGATGACAGTTTAGGACTTTGAATTCCAGCAAATGAAATGTTATGCCTTTAGGTGTCATGCTTGGTATGAGCCCCAGGATCTTCATACCTTTCAAACTGGTACCACTTCCTGAAATATGAGGCTATATCCTGCCTCTTGATGGAGGGAGATCTGGGGGTGTTTTTTGAGTGTGATTGGTAAAGTAAGACCTAGTGAACTCCTAGTATAACTAGTTTCATTCAGTGAAGTTCAAGATCCCTGTCACTATATTCCCTTAATGCTGGAGTCAGGAGCATTTGTTTCTGACTTGAAGCTGTGTGGTCACTTCAAGTCACACCATGCTGAGTTGATGTATATGATGAGCTATAGCCAATTTTTCTAGGCTTCTGTAATGCTAACAGGTACCCTCAAATTTGTTAAGGTAAGTAGGAAATGGTATCAAGGCTGTTGATCTGGTCAGTGGTGGCTTCTTCTGGGAATCAGTTCTCTTTGATTTTGGGTAATGGTCATCATATAATCCCCTTGAAGAAGACCTGATGACAGATGCATCATGGTCTGAACCATGGGCAAATGGCCATCATCCTCTTGCAAGCATTAATTTGTGACCATTGAAAACCTTTGACTGGTACTGGCCTCTGAATATCCCTTGAGAAGAATGTGTTACTAACATGGACTTAGGGAAAAACTGGTGGTGGTTGGAGCAATAGAAAAAGACACAGGTACTGGGAGGCTAGAATACTGAATTTTCTCTGAGTTGTAAAATTTTACCAGTTGTGTGACCTTGGGCAACTCATTTAATCTTTACATAACATACATATAAGAAAATTTTTCCAAAGACAGCTGTAAGGATTAATGAACTGCTACACAGGAAGATTATTGGGATCTTTAACTGCTGTTGCCAAAGCAGGAGATAATCTTCTAAATGTGAACACTGTTCTTGACTTGGAATAGGCCCTCCACATCCTTAAGTCTCAAATATTCACCAGTATAATGAAGATATTGAGCTCTGTGATCTTTCAAGACCCTTCTGAGCTTGATATTCCATGATTCTATCCAAATTTATCAAAGCTAAAATCAACTGCGTTTTGAATACAAAACAGTCTGAATAGTTTTTAACTGTTTACACAAGGAAATGTGCAGTGTGCATTTTGGGCACAATGGCAGCAAAGTAGACATTGGGTGGAAGGAAAGCCAATACTCTTGAAGTCCCAGAGTCCCAATGCCTGGCAGGGTAAATACTGGCTGCCATGCTTCTGTTTATCCCTTGAGCTGTAATCAGATAGAGCAAAGTGTAAGGTATTATCACAAATCTTAAAACAATTATATGCTTCCAAATATGAGTTGGTAATTTGTGGCTATATTTTAATTTTTTTAATGTCTTGGATATTCACTGGGAACAAAATCTCTTCCTGAGGAAAAAATGTACTCTGAGGGGAGGAGTGCTACTGGCTTTATAATAGAGCAGAAAATACATATTAAACACTTGACATGTAGTAGATACTTGATTCTTCTTTCCACCCCTTTCTTTATCTCTCCATATCCACAGACACCAGCACAGTACCTAAAACATAGTAAAAGTCTCAGGAAATGACTGTTTAGTGAGCAAATTAACATTATGGGGACACTTTTCCTAAAATACTAACCCAGAATAATTTGGGAGAAGATGAAAAAAGTTACAGAGGGATATGGAGTCAAATTAAGGATTGGACTGTAATGGGCAGAGATAATAGCAACAAGACTTACTGAGTGAGCCTGGGCTGTAGCTCAGTAACACAGCACTTACCTAGCATGTGTGAGGTGCTAGCCACCACATAAATATAAACAAATAAAATAAAGGTATTGTGTCCATCTACAACTAAAAGAAAGACTCATTGAGTGCTACTAGGTGCCAGTCATTAAGTTAAGCAATGACAACGACTCTTTGGAGTGGATATCATTATTATCTGTATTTTATAGATTATGAAACTGAAGTTTAGGAAAGTCATGTAATCCCTTTAAATCCCCACAGGTTGGACAAAGTTCAATTGCATTTATCTAGCATTTGTAGTTAGGAAAATCTTTGGGAATTGCCCCAACTCTGTGAGTCTTTTAGGACCAGGCTCATTAAATCAGGGAAGAAGGAGATACTGCCATTCTAGTGCCTGTCTATGGGTGTATGTTTGAATGAGATTCTTTTGGAACCTAGATGTTGTAGTAACTGTGGAATAGGTTAGAGTAATGTTTATACATTGTCCTCTGCAGAGTTCTATTTAGTCTGGGTTAGTTTTTTGCCAGAGGCCAGCCTCTGTTGTGCTAAGTGTAATAAACAGAAGGGAATAAATTCATTCAGCAGATATTTAATGAGAGCCTCAATGGCGTGAGTGCCAGCCCTATACCAAGTGCTGGAGGTTCTACAGCAGAGATAGTCATGGGCTATACTCTAAGCAGGGAGAAATGTGGAGAGACTGTAAAAAAGGCTGAACATTGAGTCTTAGGGACTCGGGAGCATGAATGGGAGCCCTTAACTAACCTGAGGTGCTCAGGGAAGGGCTTCCTTGAAAAACTTACATGTAACCTGTGACTTAGGTGGATGAGTTAGCCTGTCCTGGATGGATGGAACAGCTAGTCTATCTTTTTCCCCAAATGGTATGAGGATAAAGGAGAAAGGCAGAGAGAAAAAGAACAAGAGAGAGGGAGAAAGAGAGAGGGAGCACAAGTGCAGAGCACAGTGGGTATGATCAAGCAGAAAGAATGCTGTATTCACCTATTGAATTTAAAGACACTGGGGAGGCTGAAGGAGGAAGAAGGGTATTATTTGAGGCTGGAGAGGGAGACAAAGACAAATCACATGTAAAGGGCTCTGTAAGAGCTGGGAAAGACCCTTAGACTTACCCTCACAGCAAGAGAGAGAGACAATAGATATTCAGCAGGAGAGTACAGGAGTGCTAACAGTGGTGGAGTAGTAAGGAAATGCTCTAGTCTGAGCCTTGGATTAGACAAGAAATCTCTGGTTTCAATGAAAGAGTATAAGAGAGAAGTGTGACTAATTCACCTGACCTTAAAAAGGAGATTCTCCTAGTTTATCTGGGTGGGCCCAAAGTCATCACAGGGGTCACTATACTGGAAAAGGAAAACAGAAAGGAAAACCAGAGTGATTACAGCCTGAGAACTCACTTTGACATTCTTGGCTTGGATGATGGAGGAATAGGGCCAAAGAGACAAGGAATTCAGATGCATGCTAGAAGCTAAAAACCAGAATAAGTGTATTCTTCCATTGGGTCTCCAGAACTAATAGTACAGTAAGACTTATTTCAGACTTTTCATTTCAATAACTGTAATGTACTAAGTTTACATTGTTTAACTAAATCCATAGTTACTTGTTATAGTGGCCATAGGAAACCAGGATGCCTTCTCTTACCTTTATTGCTTTGCAGGGTCCTAATAATTGTAAAATAACTGAGGCCCACTAATCGAATGTGAGATTTAATGCTGAATTATT
Organism: Sciurus carolinensis; assembly: GCF_902686445.1. Taxonomy (NCBI): domain Eukaryota; kingdom Metazoa; phylum Chordata; class Mammalia; order Rodentia; family Sciuridae; genus Sciurus; species Sciurus carolinensis. Next base: position 128,570,501 of record NC_062232.1, on the reverse strand, counting down.
AGCTTGGGCAAACATTAAAAAAACAGAATATAAGGTTTCTATTCAAATTTGTTTAGAATCTGGCTTATAGTGACAGGAAGTTCATTTCACAAGTATCTATCACATATATAGCCCTGTGCAAGATGTTAGGTATACAGCACAGAACAAAACAGATAAGGTTGAATAGCACTGACACAGGGAATTTTCTAGTAACATGCAACAAGAATATTATCTGCAGCACAGATATCCAATCCTTAGCTTTGTATCTTTAGCAAAACCCTATTCTAGTTCAATGATTTTGTTGGCAGTGATGTTATACTCATGTGTAAACTAAGAGTAAACTTAACACAGAATAGGCAAGGATTTAATTGCCTGGGAAAGCCATGTAGGAACAGGAAGAAATAACAAAACTTGGGATCTCAATAAATGAAGGGTCAAGGATAACCAGCTAAAGCATTCATAAAAGAATCCAAAGTCACAGAGGCATCTAGGGGACTGGAGGGCAATGATACCTGGAAGGTAGTGCCACACTGGGAGGGAGCAGAAAAATTGGTGGGGCTGAATATCTGAGGGTCTGCCTGATTCCTCAGCATGCTGTGCACCTGTCCTAGCTCCCACACACATGGTGCTAGGAAGACCATGTTTTAAATATTGTTTATCTGGCTGTCTTTCAACAGATCATGAGTTCTTGTGCAGAGATTATTTATATCTGCATTTGCCAGATCCTTGCAAGTGCCAGGTACAGATTAGTCAATGTCTCTGTTTCTGGGAGGAGTCGGGCAGAGAGACACACAGAAACTCTAAGTCACAGTGTAAGATACAGAGAACTTTGCAAGAGGATGGGGAGCTAAAAATGGAGGCAAGGGTCATCCTTTTTGATCTTTTGCTCTGTTTTTGCCAGACTTCCAAGTCTTCTCACTCACCTCCTTGAGGATTGACAACTAAATGAAACTCACTTGAAAGATATCTTCAGTTTAGTCAGGAGAGGAATCCTAGAAGCTAAGGGTGTGGATGCAGCGGCATCAGTATTTAAGGTCCTGTTGGCAGGCCTGTGAGACGAACATTTAAAAACCCCAGAATATAAGGCTTCTGGCTTTGGGAAAGGATGCTTACTTCTTTTTTTTATTGTAAACAAATGGAATACATGTTGTTTCTCTGTTTGTACATGGAGTAGAGGCATACCATTTGTGTAATCATAAATTTACATAGGATAATGGTGTTTGATTCATTCTGTTATTTTTTCCCTTCCCTCCCACACCTCCCACCCCTCTTTTCCCTCTTTACACTCCTTCCTTCCTCCATTCTTGCCCCCCTCCCTAACCCTAACTCTAACCCTAACACTAGCCCCTCCCACCCCTCATTATGTGTCATCATCCACTTATTAGCGATATCATTCTTCCTTTGGTTTTTTGAGATTGGCTTATCTCACTTAGCATGATATTCTCCAATTTCATCTATTTGCCTGTAAATGCCATAATTTATCATTCTTTATGGCTGAGTAATATTCCATTGTATATATATACCACTGTTTCTTTATCCATTCATCAATTGAAGGACATCTAGGTTGGTTCCACAATCTGGCTATTGTGAATTGAGCAGCTATGAACATTGATGTGGCTGTATCTCTGTAGTATGCTGATTTTAAGTCCTTTGGGTATAGGCCAAGGAGTGGGATAGCTGGGTCAAATGGTGGTTCCATTCCAAGTTTTCTGAGGAATCTCCACACTGCTTTCCAGAGTGGCTGTACTAATTTGCAATTCCACCAGCAATGTATGAGTGTACCTTTCTCCCCACATCCTCGCCAACACCTGTTGTTGCTTGTATTCTTGATAATCGCCATTCTAATTGGGGTGAGATGGAATCTTAGGGTGGTTTTGATTTGCATTTCTCTTATTACTAGAGATGTTGAACATTTTTCCATATGTTTGTTGATTGCTTGTAGATCTTTTTCTGTGAAGTGTCTGTTCATTTCCTTAGCCCATTTGTTGATTGGGTTATTTGCATTCTTGGTGTAGACTTTTTTGAGTTCTTTATAGATTCTGGAGATTAGTGGATGCTCACTTCTTAAGTAATCTTGTAGGGCCTCAGTTTCCTACTTACAGCAGACCCAGGGACCAAGAAGAGAGGGGCCTAGGGACAAAATCTCAGCAGACTTCTCTGAAATCTTGGTAAAATGAGAACCCTAAGTTTGCCAACCATTGCATTCTACCAACCAGGAAGGTAAAGCACATCTTTACATGTCAGAGAAAGAATTCTCAGGGAACATAGAACTGGTGCTTCCCTTTCTTTGACTTCCAGAAAAACTTTAAACTGAAGCCAATGACTGCTTCATTTTATGGCATCCACTCAATTTATTACCCTTATCACATTTGAACAACATTTTTCTATAATATAACTTTCATCTGATATAAACACATAAAGAGATAAGCACAATTTTTAGACAGAATGAATCTTGAAATTGTCTTATAGGTTGATTAAATCAGCAAATCAGGGCAAAGCTGCTTCATTAATGATTCTTTGTTATCACTTGGAAAATAAAGACAGTGAACCACCCGTCCCCCCTACACCCACATTCACTCACTGCCCCTTCCCTTGGTGGATCTCATGTTTCCAGCTAGTGGGAATTTCATTTTTTCCCTGGGAATTCAAGACAGGAAGAATGTCTGCACTAAGATCAGGGATAAAAGAAGGAAACAGGAAAAGAAGAGCGGGGCAGCCTTGTCCAGGAACTATGTAAAAAATATCTTCATTTCGTAGCAATACCCTAGTCACTGCCCTGTGAAGAATTTGGTGCTTTCTCCCAATCTGCCCACTGAAGCCATCTTTCAAGTGAACTTCATTTAGTTGTCAATCATCTGAGGGCATGGTAGAAATTAAAACGGAAGAGGAAGATTTGGGACTGGTAACAGTGAAGAGAAAATCAAGGAAAATGACACTTTCTTCCCTCTCCCCTTTAAAGACTATTTCGATATTTCCTGTTTCTTCCAGCAAAGCTGGATACTCAAGATAAAACTTGAACTGAATTTATTAAACTGTGTCTCATTTTCCCTTGTGTCCTTAGTCTATGAGATTAACAGGGGAAAAATAGTATTCTCTGTTTAGGAAATGGTATGCACAACATGAGGCTCAGGAATTATTGAGGTACTGTGAGGAGTCAAGTGTGACTCGAAAGGAGTCCTCTGGTGGAGGACAGAGAACACAGTATAGGGGTATATGGTAGACATGCGGGTGCAAAGAACAAGTGTTTTGGAAGAGTAAGAAAAGGTTTTATATAGCCAAAGTTGAGACTCAGCATTCAAAGAGCCTGTTGACTTGGAGACTGTGAATTTTCATTGAATGCCTGCTGTCTGGATAAATGGGGCATGAAGACAGTAGGCAAGAGTAGTTGGGAGTATCAACAAGAGAATAGGAAGTAGAGAGAACTGATGCTCTTAAAAAAATGAAAATCATGTGTTTTAGGAATAGATGACTATAACAGTAGAAGTAATGGATAGAAAATTGAATGCTTGAATTTAGTATAATAAAGTATATTGATTTGAAGTAAAATCAATAGAGTGGACAACTGAAGTCTAGTGAAAGATAAAGTTACTGATGGTAGAGAGGTCAAGAGTGCTGGATGGAGCTTCCACATGGATACTGTAGCTACCAAGAAGTAGTAGATCTTAGAGCAAACAGGATGACTGTGTTTCATGATTTTCAGCAAAAAGAAGATTAAAGGCATCAATGTTGAGGTGGGGATAATACTACCAAATAATTCAAACTATTGTCGTATCATTAGGTCTTAGTCCTTGCCCTGACATAGTAAGATAATGAGTAAATGAATGAATGAACTAATAATGAATCTAAGGGATTGTATGTGTACATCTAGAAAATGTGAGACCCAGTCAGAGCAATTCTTGTTTTAGAAACATATTGAGGCTTAATATGGTAGAGAGAGGGACTTTAGGAAATTCCCAAAAATATCTTAAAAGAAGGAGGTGGAGTCCCCATGGATTTTGCACATTAACTTTGGAAATTGTCATTTTCCTGAACCTTATTCCAAGACCTTGCTTTCTGAACTCTCCCAAGAGAACACTTTCCATGGGAGTGCTGATGAGCTTGTCTTTGCCTTGGATGCCAGGAAATGAAGGAGACATTTCTTAGAAACCTCTCCACACACCCACATGCATCAGTTGACATAGCCAGTACTCAGAGGGCATGATTATAGAAGCTTCTGAGAATGAAACTATCTCTGTACAGGTCTCATTCTCCAGTAAGATGGAGTGTCCTGCTCTGAGTAGGCCTTTGACATACCCCAAATGTTTAATACAGAGGCCCTGAGCACTATAAATCTGGGATATGAAGATTATTTCACAGAAGGACAGCTTTCTGTTTACCAACTTCCTATTATTCTGACATCATTTTTGTAAGGGTTATGGACATAAATGATTGGAAAACAATTATCAAGAGTAAATGTTATTACTGTGGATTAAAAACACAAAACAAAAATAATTCCATTTGTGGGTGGAAATGATAATACTAGGCAATACATTTTTCTGTTATGGTAATTGTAGGATGCAAAGATAATACAGTAGTTAAGGTGGGCATGAGGGTTGAGTAAAACTAAAACTGAGTCCTAATTGTGAAAACCTCACCTCCCACTCAAATTGCCTTTGCCTCCACACAACCTGAAAGCAAGTGTCAGAAGTCAGTGTATTTCACTGTTATGGTTTGGATATGAGATGTACCTTGAAAAACTCCTGTGTTAATGCAGCAATATTCAGAGGTGAAATGATTAGATTGTGAGAGCTGTAACCTTATGAGTAGATTAAGTGAATTGATGGATTAATAATTTTGAAAGGACTACTGTACTGGGTAGTAACTACAAGTGTGGCTGAAAGAAGTAGATCACTAGAGGCATGCCTGTGATTATATCTTGTCCCTGGCTTCTCTCTCTTGCTCTCTGTCTCTCTATAACCTTCTTTTTCTATCGGTTTCTGCATTGTGGCTGCCACAAACTGATAAACTTTTCTCCAATACGCCCTTCTGCCATGATGTTCTGCCCCACCTCAGGCATAGAGTGACAGAGCTCTTAGATCATGAACTGAGTCTCTGAAACCATGAGTTCAAATTAAATTTTTCCTCCTCTAAGTTATTCTTGTCAAGTATTTTGGTCAAAGCAATGAAAAACTAACATACACATGGTAAAGTGTCTGTGAATCCCCTAGGGTTTTGCTGATATGTCAACTGTGATTCAGAAGGTTGGGGTTTAGTCCCTGGGCTGTACCCAGAGTAGCAAGGGACTGAACAAACCTCAAGTCAGATCCTAAATGGGCCAGGCCAGGATGGTAGCCAGATTCTTGATGGGAAACACCCCAGCCCTGGGCACCAGGTAAATGATGTTCACAGTCATGGCCAGAACTACAGGAAGCACATCTATAGCACCTCTCTTCCCTTACAAAGTTCTGGACCAGAGGGTCCTGAGTTGGGCCGATGAAGATGGAAGTCCCATCTCTTTTACAGACAAACCCTGATGGGAGAGGAGTTTGGCCTAGTCAAGCAGTCACAGTGGGCTTGCCAGACTGGCTCTTCCTCTCTCCTCTCCTGATTTCTGCAGATAAGCCCAGCCAGGCATTAGAGCAGCTGGCCAGTCTCCAGTAGCTTTGGGGTTTCTCCTGAGGGTCAGGTCCCTTTCTCTTTGGTCAACAGTAGATCATACGTTTCCCTGCATCCTCTGGTCAGGCAAGGAGGCCCTCAGAACAGAGAGGGAAGAGGGTGTGCACCAGAGTGAGGAGTGAGTTCAGTTCCTCCTCTTAAGCCCTCTCTGCTTGGGGAAGACAAGTTGAGGGCAGAGGAGCATGGCCGTGAGTGTCATCTCTCAAGTCCTTTGACCTGCTACCATGAAGTCCAGGACTTGGGGTGGAGGCTCCACTCATGCCATCCAAGACTGAATGTAAGCTTGAGAAGCAGCAGCCTTCCTGTCACCCTTTCCCTGGGTCTGCCCTGTCCATCTGCATTCTGTTCACCTCACAGTGGTCAGAGTGGTCTTGTTCATCAGAATCAGTCCTGTCAGAGCTCTGGTCAAGGACTTCCTGTGGCTTCCCATTACAGGTGCAATAAATGACACCTGCATCCCCCCTCACGGTGGTGTATAAATCACAGTGGTAGCTCACTACACTCCAGCTACCTGGACCTACTCACCTATTCTCAGGTCTCAGCTCAAGTGTCAAACCCTTAAACTGCCAGGTGCACACTCCCTAAAATGCCACTTTCCTTCGTTATCTTTATTTCCACTCTCCTTTGTTGATGGCACTTATCATTGCCAATTTTCTTCTGCCTGTTGAAATTCAACTCTAAATCTTACACACAACTCCCCATAGGAGGACAACCATTTGTTGCTATATTTAGCAGTCTCACCACAGGTTTATTTGACCTATTCTAAACCCAGTTACCCTCTCCTGGGGTCTTACCCCTACCATGGTCTGACAGTTTATATCATTCCAAAATTGAGATATTGAAATCCAATCCCAAATGCAATATCATTAAGAGGTAGAACCTTTAGGAAGTTGATATTAGGGTCCTTAAAATGAAGGCCCAAAAGAGCTCGTTTATCCCTCTGCCACACAGCAACAAGGCATGTAGATACTAAACCATTCAGAGACTTTACCTTGTACCTTCCAGCCTCCAGAACTGGGACCAATAAATTTCTATTGTTTAGGAATTACACAGACTAAGGAATTTTGTTATGGCATCCCAAGGAACTATGACAACACCCCTTGCCAAATTCTTCTACTGTTGGTCTGTGGAGACCCGCCTGGGAAATAGTGATTACCTGAGAATTTGGTTCATCATGTGCTTGCTCCTACCCACTGACAGTCTCCAAGTCCAGAAAAAGGGAAACTTGCTTTTACAAGATCAAATAGCTTGTTATAAGCAGTCTTTGTCCTCCAGGTCTACTCTCTTGTCTCTAGCTCCATATCTTGTATAACTCATGAGACTTTGAGACTCAAAAAGGCCAAAACCAAATTTTTGATTCCCTACCACCCCAGTCATCTCATCTTCCTGCACCAAAATGAGTTCTCTTCATTTGGGCCCATCCAGTGTTCAACACCAGCATATTCCAAGTGGAAAGGTGTACCAAGGTTATATTTCTACTCCATCTTTAAAGCAGTTGATCAGAACCTTGCACATCTGGAGCTCCTTGGTGGGTTGTCCTTCCCTTCCTTCCATTTGTGCCTTCTGTTTACCACAGTACATTATGTGACTATTATAATTTCTGTTTTAGTTTGTGATACATGTTGAGAATAACTGTCCTCTTTCAGTGAAGGCAAACAGAAACCTGCAAGTTCTCCTTCCTATTCCCCCTTCTTAAATGTTCCTATCTCCCTCACTTTTTATACTCAGCTATCAGCAAGTGCATTTCTCTCAGTCTCCAAATTTATTTCACATCCATCCATTTTTCTCTGTCTCTAATACTCACAGACCAGCCCAAATCACTATCACGACCTCTCCTGTAACATGAGTGACTACTTCTGTGTCTGCTCCCTCCCCAGTGGTGCTGTTCATATTGTAGAAGCAATAAGGTGTAGAGAAATTTGCCCTGGTCCAGAAAACAAGATGACTGCATTATATGCTATCACTTTCTTTGTTTTTGCCAACTGTCCATGTGATTTTGCAAAGTTCCTGCCCCTGTTTTTGTCTTACTATCATCACATCTGCAATGGGAGTGAGGGTGATAAGCCACTCAGCAGTGTTACTGTGAGCATTCCCTGGAATGTTTCCAAATCTTCTTTTCAAAGTGCTGCTCTTTTTCTACTACATAACCTGTCCAAGGCTCTCAGTGTGATTTGAAAGTCAGTTTACTATGGATAAAAGGCTGTATTCAAGGGTTGTAATAATTGGTTTCAACTGCCAAAGCAAAGGATTTGACCTCAGTTGCAATGGAAGCTTGTATATGCCTCATTCAAACACCAAGTCAGTAGTACAAGGGAGAGAAGTGCTTGTGCCAAGTGCTGCCCTGTTTCTGAGACTCCCAACAGTTTCAATGAGCTAGCTCTCTACCATTTCCATTTCACACAGTGACCCACTGGTAGTGACTACTTCTCAACGCCTCTTATGTTTCTTACTCTGGGTCCCTGTTTGTTAAAGCTAGACTTCTGAATGGTGTCATCATGCCCAGAACCTGGGCTTTAGCTATCAATGGTGATTTTCCATGAGAATTATGAATGACTGGTATGTTATGGGTTATAAGTTAAAAGTTAGATATTAATAGTATTATTTATATAAATTGTTTTGACAATGTATTTTGCTCTTTTCAGCAAAAGGAAGGAAAATGCTGGCAGTAATAGCAGCTGAGGCTATTTGGCTAAAACTTCCATTTAAATACAATTAACCTTTACTCCATGTACAAACAGAGAAACAACATGTATCCCTTTGTTTACAATAATTAAAAAAAGGAAAAAAATACAATTAAAATGCATTTTTTTAGTATAGTCAGTATTTTGTTGACTATATTTTTATTGTAAACAAATGGGATATATATTAAGAAGTATTAAAAGTTACTATAAACAAAAGAACTAATAACATAGTGAAGAATTTAATGGAGGAAAATGAAAAAATTTGGAACCTAAAATTAAGCATGGAAGTTACTTTTTACCAGGTGTATTTCAAAACCCCAGATTTGTGAATTTATTAGGATTTTTTTGGTCTCCTTAGTTGAAAAAAGGGGAAACAAATCTCAGAGTCTGAACAAACTGAAAACTGTAAAACAGACCCCTTCAAAAACCTGGAACCACCAAAGGACTACAGTATTTAATAAGGACAAACTCATAGTAAATGAACCCATTTTTGGTCTTGAAGTCATGGTAGTAATAAAGCCAGGGTAGTCAAAGAAATATCATCTTGAACATGGATGAAGGTTGTTCCAGATAGAAGAATCTCTGGTAGTCCCACAGAAGCAAATGCTAATGTTCTGTGAAGAAAAATCACATTAATCTTAGGTTTTGTTACCATTACAATGACAGATAGCCAGGTACACAAAAGTGGGCACACAGGTAAACTCAGTACCATCAGTAAGAACAAAAACAACAAATACAAAAGCAATGGAAAATTGCAATAGACACATACATCAGAAACTCAATGTCACATATAGATTATTAAATAATTGAACATAAAAACATAAAAAAGAATATGTGTAAATAAGTACATAATAAAGAAATTTTATATATGAATTTCCAATGATAATATATAATATATATTTATCTATTTATATTTACATATCTATAAATGAGGAACTCAATGTATGTTTAAGAGTAGATTATACATACATGAAGGAATAATTGATAAAATAGGAAATAGAGAAGAAATGATCCAGAATGCAACAAATAGTTATGAAAATCTAGAAAACACAGATAAGAGAGACATAATGGATACAATAAAGAGCTCTAACCTACATTTAATTCAAATTTCATGGGGGCAGAAAGGATAGAGAATATTAGGCAGAAGAAATATTTGAGGGGAGAGTGGCAGATAAATTTCCAGAACTGAAGAAAGGTATCAATCCACTGTCTTAGCAAGCCCTTGTCCACCCTCAATCCATGTGATAAAAATAGGAAATAAAAAATTAGATATATTATCTCATGACTCTAAGCAAAGGGAAGATATTAATAGTAGCCTGATAAAATGACATATCTTTCCAAGTGTATATTAACAGCTAACTTCACAACAGCACAATGGGAGCAAGAAAACAATGAAATTGTATCACCTAAATAGTGAGGGAAAATGCCAACCCAGAATTCTGTACCCATTGAACATATTACTCAAGAATGAAGGCAAAAATAAGTAGGAGATGTGATGATAGAAATAAGAGATTGGAGATAGGAATTACCGGTATGGACAATAGCTAAGGAAAATCTGGAAAAGAAATGAATGTATTTTCTCCTGAAGTCTCTGGAAGGAGTCAGTCCTGACAACACCTGGATTTTAATTTTACCAAACCAAGAGAATATACAATATATTCATATTAGGAACAGCATCTTGACTTTAATCAGTTGCTACAAATCATGCAAAATAATAATTCATTTTGAAAGGAGATGTATCAGTTCCTTACAAATGACAAGAAAAACAGATAACCAATGATCATATGAAAGAAAGCTCATCCTTAGAAATAATGAAAATGTTTCTGGAGAGATTTCCCATTAAACTAGTAATGTTAAAATTATTAAAATAAATAGGATTGAATTAATGAATACTTTTATTCTTAGCTGATGATATTTTATTTTACTCTTCATTTTATTTTATTTTTTAAGATTAATTTATGACTTTCACAAATGTAGGAAAAAAATGTTTGTTTTAAATCATTATGTTCATGTTAATTTGTAACAATAGCAGTAGGAATCTAATGCGCCAGGTTTTATATTTCTTCTTTCCTTGATTGGAGATTTGTTCTGAAGAATATGACATAGTTGAAAGCATGCTTTTTTCTTTCTATATATCTTACATTATTTTTTGTAAATTCTATCATTTTGTCTCTGACTTTAATCTGGCTATTTTCTCCAACCTATATTCCAGATTATTCTATCTTGAACTATGCATTATCTGCTACTTTAACTCATCTTTAAGTTTTTATTCTTGTGTAATCTACTGTTATAACTCATATTTAGGTACTTAATTTTACCTTTAAAGATTTCTAAATTTAAAAAAAATCATAGGATCCTGATTAGGTTAACTTTATGAGAGGTCTTGAAATCAAGTAGTGCAAGTCATTTGTATTCTTTTCCAAAATTACTTTGATTTTTCTATTTATTGTTTGCTTTGCTTTGCTTTGGTTTACTTTCCCCAAATCAGCTTACAGCTCTCTATTTATAAAATTCAAAACCCTTCTGGTGTTTTTTTTAATCAAGATTACATAAAAAATATAAATAACCTCGAGTTCTTTTTGCATTCTTTGAGTACTTAACACCTCCACCAAAAATCAAAAAGCAAACAAAATCTCCCTGCCCAATATAAGAAATAAATGGGCAAAAGAACTAAATAGCAAAAAATAACTACAAATGGCCAATAAAATCTATGAAAAATATGTCCAACATCCCCAGCAATTGGGGAAATACAAGTCAAAACTACATTGAGATTTTATTTCACTCCAGTTAGAATGAAAATCATCCAGAATATAAATAATAATAAATGCTGGTGAGAATGCATTGCTGGTGGGACTTTAAATGAGTACAACCACTCTGGAAAGCAGTATGGAGATTCCTCAAAAGACTAGCAAAGGAACAACCATATGACTCAAGAATCCCACTCTATGGTATTTTATCCATAAGAACTAAAATCAGCACACGATAGTGATGCAACTATATCAATGTTCATAGCAGCACAATTCACAATATCTCAACTATGGAACGAACCTAGGTGCCCTTCAACAGATGAAAGGATAAAGGAATTGTGGGATATATACACAATGCAATATTACTCAGCCATCAAAAGAATGAAATTATGACATTTGCTGGTAAATGGATAGAACTGCAGAACATCTTGTTAAATGAAATAAGCCAGACTTGAAAAGACAAAGGTCCAATTTTCTTATATGAGGAAGGTAGAGAACAAAATAGAAATTTTATAAAAGGATCTCAAGAAAATAGAAAGAGATCAGTAGAGTAGAGGTAGGGAATGAGGAAGGAAGGGGGAGGTGAGGGAAATGGGAATAACTAATGAATAAAATTGATCACATTATGATATCTGCATACATGAATACATCACAATGAATCTCACTTTTATATATAATTGTAATGCAATAATGGAAAAAATGTGGAATACCAGATGAATAGAAGAAGTGGTTGGGGGGAAGGGAGGTGGAAAGGGAAAGGGGAAGAACAGGGGAATGAAATGGAGCAAATTATATGCATCTATGAATATGTCACAATGAACTCCACTATTATGTATAATTATAATGCACTAATAAAAACATGTAGAACACTTAAAAATAAATACATAAATAAATTTAGGAGAATTTACTTAGTAACAACATTAAGTCTTCAAATATAGGAACTTGGTATAGCTCTCCAATTACTTAGGACTTTGACTTCTCATATCAGTATTTTATCAAGTTTTTGCATATGATCTTATGTTTGTTTTATTAAATTTATTCCTAACTATTTCACATAATTTGGTTCTATTGTAAGTGGTCTATAATTTCTTTTATGAAATTATTTATGTAATTGTTTACAAATTTCAGTTTCCAATGGTTCATTAAAAGTAAATAGAATTGATTTTTGCATGTTGACATGATGTACTACAGTTTTCCCAAACTCAGTTCTAATGATTTCTATGTGGATTCTTTGGAATGATGTGTGTAAAAATTCTGTCAACCATAAAAATCATATTTTTATTTATTTATTTCCAATTTGTATTTCATCACCGCACTGGATAGTACCACTATGATGATGTTAAATATGAGTGGTAAGAGTGCACATTTTTGTCTTTTCCCTGATGTTAGATGGAAAATTTAGTGCCTTTCGCTGTTATCTATAAAGTTAACTGTAGATTTCTTCATATATGGATTTTAAGCAGAATAAGTTCCCTTCAATGTGGAGAGCCATGACAGAGGATGGGAGAGCAGTGACTGAGATGGGGGGGTCTCTGATGCCCTCATGGCTGTGGCCTGCCCAGTTCCTGGGAATGTTCCTCTTCAAGGGCACAGGATGCTCAGCTGCTGTGGCAATGCCCTGCATCAGGAGGCTGTGCAAGAGTCCTATCAGCTCTGACCTTGATCTCAGGCACACAGCTCCCCAGAAGGAAGGAATTATTATGCTAGACAACACAATGTTTCACCAGCTCCATTTCCCAGGTTCCTGCCTGCCTTACAGTAACTTTTAACAATGGACTTTCTTGAGAGATACACAGAGCTCCTAACTTTGCTCTTTGCAACTGTGGATTGCAACTGTGGAAAAGTTACATAGTAGATGTCCTAGCTTCTGTAACTTTCCTGAATACAAAGAATAATGGTCGCATAGTCTGTAACCTGATAATGAGGCATATAGAAATAAAGATTGCTGGCGTAACTCTTTAGATCGGCATCTCCATCAGAGATGCATCTCCACCTTATCCCAGCTTCATCTTCAAGATCTGTGTCTTGGAACCTTTATTTTCTAATCCCCCTTCACCCCTCGCTGAACCCAAGAGTTTGGCCATGCTGGTTGCAGCACATCAATTCTTAATTTATGGAGAATTTTATGATGAATCAATGATCCTTTTGTCAACTACTTTTCTATGTTTATTGAGATAATAATTTTTCTTGTCTAGCCAGCATGAATAGATTTAGAGTCATTAAGGTTATCTATTTCTTCTTGAATGATCTTTAACAGTTTTATGTATTTTCAAATAATTTGTCTTTTTTCCTCATTTATCAAATTTACTTATATAGATTTGATTATAAAAAGCCCTTATTATTCCTTTTTATTGATTATTTAGATACCACAAATTTCACCAATTTCAAATCCAATTTTAAAATCCAGTGATTTTTAGTAAATTTATAGAATTGTATAACCATTACCTAAGTCCAACTTTAGAATATTTACCTCATCCCCCCTAAAATCTTCATACCCATTTGCAGTCAATCTTCAATCCCATTTCCAAACTCAGGCAAATACTTATCTATTTTTTGTTTCTATTTATTTGTCTTTGGTAGATATTTCACATAAATGAAACTATGAAACTATACAATATGTAGACAAAGAGACCTTTGCCTTCTATCACCTACCACAAATTTCTTTAACTTTACCCATTTTGTAATTCAATAGTATCCTCCTTTATTATCTTTATAAATTTCATATGATCTGAATGTATTAATAGTGCTTTTTCTTTCCTCATATTGCTAAATTGTGTGCTATATCTTGGATATGGAGTTCCCTCAAAGGCATGTGTTAAAGGCCTAGTCGGTAACCCATAGTGCTATTGGGAGGTGGCAGAACATTTAAAATATGAGGCCCAGTTAGAAGTCTTCCCATAATATAGAGGCATGCCCTTGAAGGCATGCATTGAGGCCCTGAACCTTTCTCTTCTTCTTTCTCTTTTGCTTCCATTCCATGATGTTCGACCTACTTCTGCTATGTTTTCTCACCATGATGCACAGCCCTACTGTAGGCCCAAAGGCAACATCATCAAGCAATCTTGATTGAACCTCTGAAACCACAAGCTAAAATAAAGCTTTTACCTTCATAAACTTATTATCTTATACATTTGTTAGAGTAATGGAAATATATCATGTATTTTCTCTATCCCTGTCTAGCAGGAGATTTACCAATTTTATTAAATTAAAAAAAAAAGAATAAGCTGGGTGTGGTGGCACATGCCTGTAATCCCAGAGATTTGACAGGCTGAGGCAGGAGAACTGCAAGTTTGATGCCAGCCATAGCAACTTAGTGAGGCCCTAAGCTAAGCAATTTAGCAGGACCCTGTCTCAAAAAAAGTATAATTTCACCGTTTTTTCTGTGTTATTTCTATGTTGTCAACATCATTGATTTTTTACTCTTTATTATTCTGCATTATTAACAACTTGAGTATTACATTCCTATTGCTTGTTTGGCATTTACTTTGCTCATTTATTTTCTTAAGGAAGCATGGTGCTTGTAAGGCTGGAGATTGAGGGACACTTGTGGATATCTTGGGTCAACCTCAGTTGTAGACAGGATCTATGTCTAAATCTCAAAGATGGGTTTTCTCCTTCCAATAACAGTCAACCTCTGCCTTGCATTTGTGGCAGACAGTTTTTTCCCTTTCTGGGTCACAGTAGAATTTTAATTGTGTTGGTAGACGTCTTTGGCTCAGAACTCTTTCTATGACTGTCTCACAGTGAGTGTTTTTTTTTTTGTTTTTTTTTGGAGGGAGTAGGAGTTTTAACCATCCCTAAGCAGTAATTTATCTATGCATAACATAATTAGCTCCATATTTCTGCAGTGACTTAGGGGTTTTTCCTTCTTATAAGAAAAAAATTTAAAGAGGGTTTTTAGGCTTCTTAACTTTGCTCATTGATATCCACCACCTTTCTGCATATCTGTATTACTATGTGTTTTCCTACCTTGAACTCAGTGTTTCTTACAAATCTACAGTACATGTCCAAGGATAATTCATGAGTGAGTGCAAACTCCCTGTTTTCTCTCTGTTCCTGAGATCTTAGGTCTCTGATTGTAATAAGAAATATTAGAATTTTGTGATTTATCTTATTATTCTTGATATTAAAATTGAAGGAATGCTTTCTCTTGCTTCTATAAAGTTGGTAGAAATGAAATTTTCTATAATAACTTTTGAAGACCTAACAATAACTGCTAAAACTAGATATATGCATGCCTTATGCAATCCTACTACTACTACTTGATATATACATAATAAGAATATGAACCAAAATTCACACACAGGAATGTTCCTAGTAGCATCTTTTGTTTGCCCAAATTTGGAATCAATCCATGTGTATTGCAATAGAATGATGCCAAAATATATTGTCTATATTTATGCAATGGAATACTATGTAACAATGAAAGTGAATAAACTTATGAAATGCAACAACATAAATGAATCTCATAAACATAACAAGAACAAAATAAGTCACAAGAATGTACGCTGTAATTCCATTATAAAAGTTCAAACCAGGCAAAACTAACATTGACAATTTTAGATTTATAAAAGATTTGTAACAGTAGTGCAAAGAATTCCTAGAAAATATTCCCCAAATATTAATATTTTATTAACTTGCTGTATCTCTTCTCCTCCTCTCTTTCTTGATAAATACAGGTATATAACAAAGTTTTTTTCTTCTCTGAACCATTTGGAGGTTGCAGACATGATGCCTTTTTGTACCTAAATACTTTTATTTCCTAAAAATGAGAAATTATCTTATATAACTATAGCAAAATGATCAAAATAAGGAAATTAAATTTAGTTCAACATCAATATTTACTCTACAAATCTTATTCAAAATTTTCCAGTTATTTCAACAATTTTCTTTTTAATCAAAATAAATCCAAACTTGGGGAATTTCAAGATCAAAACATAAATCAAACTAACGATTATATCTTTTCATGTCTCCTTAGGTGGTTCTTGGTTGTGATAACTTCTCAGACTTTTTTATGAACATGGTATTCTTGAGGAAGAGGGGTTAAACATGTACATTGTTTCTCAATTTGGATTTCTGCGACATTTTCCTCATGAGTCTGAGGCTACAGTATTTTAGGAGAAGGATCACTGAGGGAAAGTGCCATTTTCATCCCATCATATTCTACTTTGTTTTTAAAAAATATTTTCATTATTTGTTGATTAACCTTTATTTATTTATTTGTATGTGGTGCTGAGAATAGAACCCAGTGCATCACACATGCTAGGCAAGCGCTCTACCACTGAGTCAGAGTCCCAGTTCATATTCTACTTCTTGACTGATTTTTTGTGATCCCAGTATGATAAATATATAATAATTTCCATATATTTATGCATGCAACTCATTTACATTTATGTTCAGTACTTCAATTCAAATACTTTTAAATGGTAAAATGAAATGGTACTGAAGAAAATAAATCAAAAATATCACCCATGGCTCATGCACAGTTTCAGAAATGAAGACTATCTGCTCATATTTTCCTTGCTAAAACATATACATATATATATTTCAAAATATTAATCAATTTCATAATTTTCTTCTATTTTCTTTCTATAGTCTGCTTTGAGATACTGAGTGTGGGACTTTGTAAACCATAGTTCCACATTGTATGTTTATTCCCTGTTCAATAGAAGTTGGTCTTCCTCCAATTCCTTTTTTCTACATTGTGTAATAGTTATTCATTTATTTATTTATTTCAATTTTTATTTGTTCTAATTAGTTATACATGACAGTAGAATGCATTTATGCATTTTGATAAATGACACATAAATAAAGTATGATTTCTCATATTTCTGATTGTACATATGGTAGAATCACATCAGTCATGCAGTCATATATGTACTTGAAGTAATAATGCGTATTTCACTCTACTATCCTTCCTACTTATTGTGAATTAGCATCAGCATATCAGAGAAAATATTTGACCTTTGTTTTTTGTTTATTTTGGTTTGACTTATTTCACTTAGCCTGATATTCTCTAACTCCACCCATTTACAAAAAAAACACCATAATTTCATTTTTCTTTAAGGCTGAGTAATATTCCATTGTGTATATGTACCACATTTTCTTTATCTGTTCATCTGTTGAAGAGCATCTAGGTTGGTTCCATAGTTTAGCTATTGTGAATTGAGCTGCTGTAAACCTTGATGTGGCTGTGTCACTGTAGTATGCTGATTTTAAGTTCTTTGGGTATAAACTGAGGAGTAGAATAGCTGGGTCAAATGGTGGTCCATTCCAAGTTTTCTGAGGAATCTTCACACTGCTTTCCAGAGTGGCTGCACCATTTTGCATTCCCACCAGCAATTTATGAGTATACCTTTCCCCCCACATCCTCACCAACATTTATTCTTGATTGTATTTTTGATAATTGCTATTCTGACTGGACTGAGATAAAATCTTAGGGTAGTTTGATTTGTATTTCTCTAATTAGTAGACATGTTGAACATTTTTTCATATATTTGTTGATCGATTGTATACCTTCTGTGAAGTGTCTGCTCAGTTAGTTCCTTATCCCATTTATTGATTGGGTTATTTGTTTTCTGGGTTAAATTTTTTGAGTTCTTTATATATTTGAGCTACATCCTAGTGATGCTTCTGTCAGATGGTGAAATTTCTTCCAATAGAAACAACTGCATCCATTTCTAGTTTTCCCAGTGCTTGCAGGACTTGTTTCACTGTGATCTCTTTAGAGAAACTAGCTTAGCAGTGCCCATTCTTCAGAAGGCTGGATCTTACATTCATAAGTCACTGCTTTCAACTCAGGGACACCAACACCTTCTGAGAAGTTTCTTTCATCACAATTCTGTTACACCACTACAAGGCTCCTCCTTTTTTCCTACTTGTTTTTAAGTTTTAATATTTTCAACCTCTTCCCTTTGTTCCATAAGTCCTACTAATTCCTGCAGTTGCTATCCCCATGATTGCTATTATTCACTGTATATAGGTATCAATGATAAATTTTAATTTATAAATTAGGCACATAAATAAACAACAATAACTAATAAAATAGAATAATATTAAAATGCTGTAATAAAAGTTGTGGGAATATATTGTCTCTCTCTCTCTCTCACTCTCTCTCTCTATGTCTCAAAATATCTTATTGTACTAGATGTTTGAACTGTGATTAAACACTGGTAACTGAGTGGATTGTGAAACAGTGGATAAGAGGCAAATACTATGCATAGTAAAAAATCCCTTATATGAAATCCTCTCTTTTCTGTGAAATATCTGTCCCTAGATTTACAAAGAAACTGGTAATGGCAGTGGTTTCTAAAATCAGCCAAGAAGGTATTTGAGAACTGGTTTGATTGTGTTCTTGGGATAGAATATGCTGCTGAGCTCCAAGACAATGGAATGTAGGATATTAGTAATCCACATATTGCCTTTGGTTGATTGTGATGAGATGCTTGTTGACATATGTGCTCTGGAGCCCAAATTACTGCCATACTGACTGTTATGAGAGTAATTAAGACTACAAAGACTGTGGGGTTGGATGAACTCGAATAAAATGGCGCTTGTCCAGAATGAAAATGGCAAATTCAGATCCATAAACTTTCAGTTCAAATTATTCAGAGAACCAGATCATTGTTGTGGTGGCCCTAAACTAATTTAATTTTATAACCATAGGCCCAAAACTTCTAAAAATAAAGCACTAAATTTATTTTACAGGTTGTATAATTACAATATAAGTTAAATTTAACAACCTCTCCATGATTTAAGGCTAATAATACTTGTTAAATTTTTATTTAACTAATTTTTTGGCCTGTGTCTAAGATGAATATATCTTACAGAATAACTGTCAATTATTATTATCTTAATTAGGTGATGACTCCAATTCTAATTGCCATTTCAGATACAGTATCTTTACTGGAGCAAATTGACCCAGCTACTGGCAATTTATATTCATCTACTGACGTTTACAATGCTTTCTATCCATGCTAACTTGTAAAAAGTTTGCTTTACTTGAAAGGGTCAATATTATGTTTTCAAAATTTTTCCTCAGGGCTACATCAATTCTGCTCTTTTCCAAAATATAGAAACTAGAAATTTCTATTGCCTTGATATTCCATGCTACATAGTAGTCTACTATTTTGACAAAATTATGCTGATTATGTATTATGATCAGGAAGTATGGGGAATATCATATACTTTAGATATCATGGTAAGACATAAGTGAACCAGAGGGTAAGAGGGAAAAAATCATGCCAATTCAGAGGTGTACCATCTCAGGGATTTCTTTGGGAGTCCAATGATCTGTAGCATATTGAGAATCTCTCTAAGGGAAAAAACACCTCAGTGTATTATTTTAACCACCAACAAATGAAAGAAGCATAGTTTTATTTCCTATTCTTTCTTGAGGCAGTATATACTGTATTTGAGAATAGTGATTATACCATTTACTGAACATCCCATAATGTTACCAGTACTCAATGAGGGCCAAATGCCAAAGCTAAAATCTCTGAAACAGGTCCATATTGTTCATCCATGTGACCTTATAATCCAGGTATGTTTTATGGAAAATTTGGGAAGGAACAATAGGAAATTCACATACAAGCTCTCTGGGGTTTTGGAGAAATTCTGAATTCTGTTTTTTCTTTGTTTGTTTGTTGTTTTGTTTTGTTTTGTTTGATTTGCTGAGGATAACTTTTGAGAAACATTTCCTGAATTGCTTGTGGGCCTTGGCATAGAATGAATTCCAGATCAGATGATCATGCATCTCACTTTCTATCATGAAGTAGATCTTATTTGCCCTAGCAAGCCATGAAGTTGAGCATGCAAAGTTATCATCAGGTGGAAATGACATATAACATGTAAAGTTGGAGCAGGTCTAGAAAACACAGGTAATTTACAGGAGTAGATGGTTCAGAATGATGGCTACTATATTGGATTCACTCATTCCCTCTCTCTATATATTGGGATAAAACAACCATGGGGTACTATTTTGCAGGATGTGATATATGTGTTGAATAAGAGACCAGTTGTCTTAGTTTTCTTGAAATGCCATAATAAAATAGCATAGACTAGTGACTAAAACAACAGAAATTTATTTTATCATAGCTATATATGCCAAAACATTTAAAATCAGGGCTTAGCAGGGTTCAGTTTCTGATGAGGGCCTACATGTTGGCTCACAGAAGCCCACCTTTGTACTGTGTCCTTAGAAGCGAAAAAGAGAGGTTTTTGATATTTCTTCCTTTTTTCCTGAATTCAGGCTGATATTTGATTAAGGTAAACAATAACAACAAAACTGAGATATGAAGAACTTGGTATTTTGTGCACTGAGGAATATGTCTGAACTTTGGAAACAAAAGTTTGACCTTCAGAGTCACTCTCATTTATTGAGTTTCTTTATTAAGAAAAAAAGGTAAATAGTTTCTGTTCAAGTAATCATATAACTTGAGTAAAATATGTGACATATCCATTATCACTGGGGCTTGTGATAATTACCAACTGCTCTTCTTTTAGTTGATAATGGTGTTAGCCCAACCTTTCTTTTAAAAACATTTTTTTAGTGCATTATAGTTAACACCAGTTCTAGCAGCTCAGGGCTCCATACTTATTACCTCATGTAACTTTAATCACCTCATTAAAGGCCTTATCTCTAATATAATTATATGGGGGATTAGGGGTTTAGCACATGTGTTTTAGTCTATAGCACTAGGGTATGCCACTGATTTTCTTATAGGCAGATATAAGAGTGTGTAAATTAAAAGGTAGAAGGGGGATTCCCCTGACACTATAATACCTATAACGTATTTATGGACTCTTTCTTTACTGGCCTCTATAATTCAGAGCATTCTGGTTTGGACATATTGGTTCTGGAAAGAAGACTTATCATGAGGTTTGCAAAAACAACAACAAAAATATTCAATAATTCCATTGAATTGTAATGTGAAGCAACTACCTGCCTTTTGCTCTCTTCATTCTACTGAATAAAGAGGCAAAGAAGAAGCCAGGTGTCATGGCCCATGCCTATAATCCCAGTGACTCAGGAGGCTGAAGCAGGAGGATCATGAGTTCAAAGCCAGCCTCAGCAAAAGCCAGGTGCTAAGCAGCTCAAAGAGACCTTGTCTCTAGATAAAATACAAAATAGGGCTGGGGATGTGGTTCAGTGGTCCAGTGTCCCTGAGTTCAATCCCTGGTACCCACCCCCCCCTCCAAAAAAAAAGGAGGCAAAGAAGAGGATTATTGTATTGGCTATAGTAATGGATCCTTTTTACCAAGGGGGATTGGTTTGCTGCTATACCATGAGGGCAGGAAACAGTATTTCTGGAACCCACGAGTGTCTCTGGTATTATTTTAAAGTATTTTCATGCCTCCAAATGAAAGTTAGTGGGAATTGATAACAACCTAAAAACAGAAGAACCATTAATTCTTCAGAACCTGCAGGAATGAAGTTCTAGGTCAAACTAATATATGTATTTCCAGTTGAGGTCATAACTGAGAGCAAGGGAATGTGGAATGAGTAATGGAAAAAAGAACTAAAAAATGTCATGCCCAGGTATGGAAAACGTGGACTACAGCAGGTACTTTTTTATCTTCTCCTTCTCTGTATTATTTAGTATGTTTAGTTGGGGATTAACTTTAAAATGTAAACTTTCTACAAAATAATAATATGACTGAATTTAAAAGATGAATCATGTGATTGTTTCCCAGAAATAGAATAACTGGATACTATCAGGCAGATACATACAGATTTTTTTGTTCATAAAACAAGAAACCTACACTTCTGATACATAATTCTGGACCTGAGATACTGCAAATAACATTTCTTCTTCGCCAAAAGGAGTGCTAAATGAAGCTCACAAGTCCGAGAGAGGAAGATGGGACTTGCTTCTTCTTGTCTGCTTCCCATGAATTTCTGTTCTACTGCTTCCTCCCGTGAACATCACCCTAGAAACACTTCTACTCTGGGCAGCACCTGCTCTTTTCTGTAGCAATAGTTGAATCCAGATTGAAGTGTTTCAAGCATTTGCAGAATCATCATCATCTTGCCCTCTTAAAGGCACCATAATCAGTCTCCCTGAGACGTCTGGGTTCTGTCCCCACAATCCCCTCTTTTGAGCTCAAAGACAAACAAGAGCACTAGCTATTAGTGCACATTCCTAGAAGTTTGAGTCCTAGTCCTGGGCAGAACCAAACAGATGGAGCTCACTTTTCAGAAGTCAGCAAAAAGGGGGAAACTCATGAAAGTTTCTAAGTTTTAATAATTTTAACCTTTACTTTTTGTTGTACCACGCTACATCCTATGGTTACTACCTCCATGATAGCTTAAAATTTCCTTTTACCCTTTTAGCTACTTAATTAGGTTTATTAGGTAACATTCTCTCTATGAAAAATTGATCTAATTCCTGTCTTATAATTAGATATGACATATATATTAGTCAACAGCACCCTCATGCTTCTTGTATTTACCACATCCCTTGATTACATTACTAAACCACATTAAGCAACAGACCTGTGTAAGTACATTCTGTGATGGACTCTCTTTTCAAAGCATTTCTCAGAACATATCCACATCGTAAAGTGATGTAAGACTGTATGTTAATGCAGGATTCTAATGGGAACAAGAGAGAAATGGATATCACTCAGAAATCTTAGTATTGGAACTGGGTATATTAAATGGATGAGCTTTTGAATTTATACTTTTTGGGGGGTGGGCCTGAGTGTCTTTTCAAATGTAAAAGTGTTCCTTTTTCTCCACAACTTCTCTGTCATTTAGTATTGTCTGTATTTTTGATGGCTGCCATTCTGACTGGTGTGAAATGAAATCTCAATGTAATTTTGATTTGCATTTCTCTAATTGTTAAAGATGTTGAGCATTTGTTTCATATACTTGTTAGCCATTTGTAGTTCTTCTTTTGAGAAATGTCCATTTAGTTCATTCTCCCATTTATTAATTGAGTTATTTGTTTTTAGGGTGATAAACTTTTGAGGTATTTATATATCTGGCATATTAATCTTTGGTCAGAAGAATAGCTATCAATTTAACTAATTCCATTTGTCTTTATATAAGCCTGAGTGAAATTCTATTGCTTGCAACTAACATCCCTGAGTTATATATTTCTATTGTTTGCTAGTCTGTTCTATAACTCTGCAGATCACAAGTAAATGCCATAGGCTCAGAAAGCTAACAGAAGGGTTAACTGGGTTTTCTATTTCAGTTTGAAGTCCAGTTTCTACCTTGGGACATGAGTTCCTGTATCTACCTTGCAGCTCTCAGAGCCACACATGGGTAGCTGATTCATCTAGTCACTTCCAAGCTATAAAACCCAGGTCCAGTCCTGCATCTAAATCCCATCAAAACTACTTAAAGATGGTTTGTCTGAACTTCATAATCCTATCAGTTATCCTTGGTGAGACTTAAAGCTCATGTTTTCGAAGGAGGAGCCCAAAACTAAAAATTGCAGTTTCAAGTTATATTCAGCACAGGGTAGAAAGAGGCATGAAGAGGATTGGTCTGGAAGGTGTGCTTGGGGTTGGAGAAGGAGATACAATCCTGGTTTGGCATGATCACTCATTTACTTTCTGACCCTTGCTGGGTCACTTACTTACTCTGAACCTTCTAGTTCCCATTTGTCCAATGATGAGTTTGAAATAGATGGTCAATCTACTTGATATCTTTTCCCATTAACTTGACTATGAGGGTTTGACTGGAGAAAAACTGAATCTAAGAATTAGGGTAAAATTATTTAATTTAGATATTAAAATTCACCAGAGCCCTTACATGTTTGGGGCTTCCATTTTTGTGTCATGTTGCTAATGAAATGATGGGTGAGCATATCACCTTCCCCCAGGGGTGCTCTGCTGCTTGAATCTCAGCAAGTAGTCTTCATAACTGATGAAAACATAGTGTCTATCCTATATTAAAAAAGAAGAAAGAGTAGAATGCTAGCAAAGTATATCTAATCTGGTAGGATGAAAGTTGGTTATGATCAATACTACTGGTGACTGGAATGAAATCTTGCAAAGAGAGAACTTGGGTTGAGGAGATAGTTGCCCTCACAGGGTTGATGTGGGTCCCAAGTGGACTTACTAGAAGGGAAGGGTTTGCGAAAGTTTTGAGACTGTTATGCATCTCACTGAAAAAAGAAAAGTAAGCATCTATCTTCAGTCAAATTAGCCCATCTCCTATAGCCTGTCCCAAGCGGGATGAATTTGTGTTGTGTCCCCTACATCACACTTGTGCATGTTTATGTACACATAAGCTCGCATGTGAACATGTGCTGACACATAACGCCTCAAAGCCAGCACAGAACTAAAATCTGAACCTGGGCAGGTTAAATCCACAGAGCAAACTCTTAGACTCTATACCAAACAGATTTTACTTGCTGAACTTGGTGACTAGAAACTCTGTAAAGATCTGTTCTGACAGTGGCAAAGAAGAAGCTAACCTCATGCATCACATCAAAAGAAGGTATCTAATGTACTCCATTACTACAGAGATACAGCCACATCAATGTTCATAACTGCTCAATTCACAATAGCCAGATTGTGGAACCAAACTAGATGCCCTTCAGTTGATGAATGGATAAAGAAACTGTAGTATATATATACAATGGAATATTACTCAGCCATAAAGAATGATAAAATTATGGCATTTGCAGGCAAATGGATGAAATTGGAGAATATCATGCTAAGTGAGATAAGCCAATCTCAAAAAACCAAAGGACAAATGATAACGCTAATAAGTGGATGATGACACATAATGGGGGGTGGGAGGGGTTAGTGTTAGGGTTAGAGTTAGGGTTAGGGAGGGGGGCAAGAATGGAGGAAGGAAGGACTGTTTAGAGGGAAAAGAGGGGTGGGGGAAGGGAAAAAATAACAGAATGAATCAAACAACACATTGCCCTATGTAAATTTATGATTACACAAATGGTATGCCTTTACGCCATGTACAGAGAAACAACATGTATCCCATTTGTTTACAATAAAGAAAAAAGAAAAAAAATCTAAGCAAAAAAAAAAGAATACTAGCAACAATAGATGTTGGAGAGGATGTGGGGAAAAAGGTACACTCATACATTGCTGGTGGGGCTGCAAATTAGTGCAGCCACTCTGGAAAGCAGTGTAGAGATTCCTTAGAAAACTTGGAATGGACCCACCATTTGACCCAGCTATCCCACTCCTTGGCCTAAATCCAAAGGACTTAAAATCAGCATACTACAGAGATACAGCCACAACAATGTTCATAGCTGCTCAATTCACAATAGCTAGATTGTTCATCCAACCTAGATGCTCTTCAATAGATGAATGGATAAAGAAACTGTGGTATATATACAGAATGGAATATTACTCAGCAATAAAGAAGAATAAAATTACAGCATTTGCAGGCACATGGATGAAATTGGAGAATATCATGCTAAATGAGATAATCCAATCTTGAAAAACCAAAAGATGAATAATCTCTCTGATAAGTGGATGATGATACATAATGGGGGCTTGGAGAGAAGCAAGAATGGAGGAAAGATGGATTGTATAGAGGAAAGAGTGGTGGGAGGGGTGGGAGAAGGGAAAAATAACAAATTTAGACAAACATCATCACCCTATGTACATGTATGATTATACAAATGATATGACTCTACTTCATGTACAACCAGAGAAATAAGTTTTACCCCAGTTGTTTACAATGAATCAAAATAAATAAATTATAAAAAATAAAAAGACAAACTATTAACCCCTCCACTCATTTCATATCTCCTTATCTTCCTGCTTTTAACAGTCACCTGCATTTGAACAGCATAGTCTTCCTGTCTCATTCCTTTGCCAAAGCCTGGCCTTAGGCTGGGTGCTGGCATGTGATTGTGAGGCCATTCAAATTTCTCCAGAGGTTCCCCTTACCTACAGTAACATCTTTCCAGGGACCATCTCTGGGTGTGTGGGAATTGAGGCTCAACATTTGATGTATGAATAGAATCTAGCAGTAAATAGTCAGATAGATGAAGTGTTAGTATGTGTGGGAGCCCGAGATGGATGGACAAGATGCACAGAGAAGAACAGAGAAAGGAAGAGTACTTATTACTAGTGAATGACCACCAAAACCCTCTGCTGGTATAGGGATTTCCTTTCAGCATTCTGGGGAGGTACTCAGTAATGCAGAAACCTATCCTCTATCTACATCAAAGACTGAATGATTTCTAGTGGATATGTTTTCCCCTTCCACTAAATTGACACCTCCATGGTGAGCACTGAGTCTTGCACCTCTATATTCATCACCACTCTCAAGGGCAAGGAAATATGTCTGTCACTTAATCTTTCACTTGCTCTTAGAGAACTCTTTTCCTTTTCAATCCTTTTTATTATTCATTGATTGTCATAAATGTGATTTTGAGCTTTTGTGGCTATGATCTTTTTTATTATCTCTAAGCATTATAAGAATCACATGAACATTGATTCTTAGAATTTCCCAAAACAATATTCATGACTGTAACTTAGCTCCTAGGAACTTTTAATGCTACAAAGGCTCTGTTCACAAAGCTTTGCTGGATCTAGAATGGCATGAGGAAAGGTTACCTAGGACAATTTAAACATGCAGAAATAGCGCAGCTGGGGATTTGGCTTGTCAAGTCCAATTAGAGGGTGCATTCCAGTTAATGCCAGCCAAAGGAAACTGTGCAAAGAGGTCAGCCAATAGGCTGGAAAGTGCAACTGAGTGTGTTTTCAGAAGCAACAATTCCTTAGGCTGAGCTTACCTGGGTTTTTGCTACATGGTAAGCTCACAACTCCAACTTTTTGTTGATCACTGGTTTCAGGAGCTAAGAACCAAATTCAAACACATGTTAAGCAGACTTCTTAAACAGAACACTTCTTTTCAGGAAGAGATGTCTTCATGGGTCTGTGAATCATAACTTCCATTAGGCAGGACTCCTATCTTATCATCCTGTGTATTTCTCCTTGACAAGTATGTAGTGTCCTCTTATCATGGCTCCTTGAGGGTGCCAGCATTTGAGTGGAGGGAGAAGAGAAGCAGCACTATGTCTTGTTCATTTAAAGGATGTATCTCCAAATCATATTAAATTCCCTTCCATCACATCCCTGAGTTCCAGCCTACTCAGCCTTAGTGTCCCTAATGAGACTGTGTTTTCCTTCTTTATTGAGATGGAAATGTCCTTTGTTCTGTTAGCTAGCTACAAAGGGTGTATATATCTATATCACAAACACTACTCCTTTCAAGGAGTTGCAGGTATGAGCTTTTCATAATAGCTACTTTTAATTCTAAGCAAGAAATCCTCTCTTGTCCCATGAAAATATGATGCACAAAGCTCAACCAAAAGTCATATTTTAATAAATGTTACAATAGTAATAGTAAAAGATGCTAGTGGGTGTGGAATGAAGAGAGTTATCAAGTCCAAATAGATTGAGAAGGATTGGTTTCATTAACGGTGGGGAAGATATTTTAACTTGATCTAATGGGTATATGTAAGTGTAAGCCAACAATTGTAAAACTACAGATTTTTCTCATTCATGGAATATTTACCCCAAACCGGTGATCATGTTGTGTAGGCTGTAATGAAATTATTTCAATGAATTGATTATCATACTGAGTGATTATTTATTCATCACAACACATTTTAGTAATAAACTGAGAACAAAGAATACAAATAGAAATGCTCCTATATTTAGAAATGTAAGTACACACTTATAGATGGTTAATGATTTTAATCAGAAATTAAAATAGAAATGTACCTATTATTATTGTGGTCTCTTTTTGCGAATTTCCATATTCATTTTTTCTCAAAAATACCTATTCTATTAAATAAATTTGAGAGTTACCCTGTTTTAAACATAGGTAATGTCTAAAAAAATACCTAGAACTTAAAGCAGCATATTTGAAGTCTAATGATGTGGGACTTCTATCTATGGTAATAGGTATGTAATGGTATATTATCGTGGTTTATTTGGCATTTTCTTGATGGCTAATGATGTGCATGTTTTCATAAGCTTTTGTGTGAACTATTTATCTTTTTGTAAAGTGTTTAAATATTTCACTCATTTTTAATGAGATGTTACGTTTACCATTGTGGAGTTTGGGGAATTATTATACAGTCTAGATAAACTCTTTTGTAAGATATATGATTTGCAATCATTTTCTCCTGATCCATGCCTTGTCTTTGATTCTCTTCACTGTATCTTTTGGAGATCAGAAATTATAATTTTGATGAAGTCTAATTAATAATTATATCTATTTTTATACCTATTTTTTATAGATCATGATTTTGGTGTCATATCTAAGAAGTCATAAGCATTTTTTTGTTTCTTCTAGAAATCCCATAATTCTGTATTTTATGTTTGGTCCCTTACCCGTATGTAGATAACTTTTATAAATGATCTGAGTTATAAATTAAAGTTCAGACCTTTTAGGTAAATGATTGGTACATAGGTAGCCAAGTTTAAAAGCAAAACTTTATTATTGTTTTATTTAGTTATACATGACAGCAGAATGTATTTTGATTCATTATACACGAAGTGACTCTATATAATGTATAACCAGAGTAATGAAAAGTTGTACTCCATTTGTGTATGATGAATCAAATGCATTGTGCTGTCATGTATAACTGAATAGAACAAACAATAAAACTTTTTGAAAAGACTATCTTTTTTCTAGAACCTTGATTTTTACCTTCGTTAAAAATCAGTTGTTCAAATAAGTGAGGGTCAATTTCTGGATTCTGTTTGGTTGCACTGACATGTTTGTCAATCTTGATGCTAATCACACTGTCTTGATTACATGGCTTTATAATAGGGCTTGAGACTGCAAACTGTAAGCTTTCCAACTTTGTTCTTTGTCTAATTTGTTTTTGCAATTCTAGGTAACTTATATTTCCAAATAAATTTTATAGTTAACTTATCTAGTCTACAAAACAACTGCATTTTAGTTTGATTGTGATTGCAGTAAAACTACAGAAAAATTGGGGATAATTTATTTCTTAAATATATGTTATCTTAGACAAAAGAGAATATGTCTCAATTATTTAGATTTTCTTTAATTTCTCCTGATAAAGTTTTAGAGTTTTCAGTGCATACATTTTTTCAATATTGTGATTCATCCCTAAACATTTCATAATTTGATATCATTGTACTTGGTATTGTTTTATGCATTTCAGTTTTTGATTGTTCAATTGCTAGTACATAAAAATAAAAATTATTCTTATGTTGATCTGTATACTGTAGAATTGCCAAACTTGTGAATTAAAGACTTCATCAGAGCCTTAAGAATAAACTGGAGCCAGGTGCAGTGGCACACACCTGTAATCCCAGTGGTTTGGGAGGCTAGGCAAGGAGGATCGCAGTTCAAAGTCAGCCTCAGCAAAAGCCAGGTGCTAAGCAACTCAGTAAGACTCTGTCTCTAAATGAGATACAAACTAGGGTTGGGGATATGGCTCAGTGGTTGAATGCCCCTGAGTTCAATCCCCAGTAACTCCTCAAAAAAAAAGGACTTCATCAGGTTTTATGAATAGGAAGGACTCCTATCTGTAAATGAGTTAGTTTTGTAATTTTTTTAAGTGACAGATGATTTTTTCTTACCTAATTGACAAAAAGCCTCCATGACAACATTGAATAGGAGCAGTGAGTGTTGCCCTCCTTGCTTTGTTCCTATACTTAGGGGAAAACATTCAGTCTTTTGCATGAGGTATGATGCTGGATGTGAATTTTTCATAGATGATCTTTATCAGATTGGGGAAGTTTCCTCCTATTTTTAGTTTGTAGAGTATATACATCATGAAAAACTGTCGGGTTTCTCAAATGACTTCTTCTCTATTGAGAGGATTTTTTTTTATTTTTTATTTTGTAAGTATGCATAATTAACTATTGACTTTTGAATACACAACATATCAATATTGCATTGTTGACATAAACTAATTTTGGTCATTGGTATCATAATTTTTATGCTGTTGGATGCAATTTGTTAAAACACTGTTCAGAATTGTTGCACCTATATTAATAAGGGATATATGCCTGCAGTTTTCTTTTCCTATAATGTACTTTCTTTCTGGGGCAAGGATAGCCTTATAGAATGAGGTGGGAAGTACTCTTTCCTTTTCAATTTTATGTAATAATTTAGGTGGAATTGATATTATTTCCTCAATAAATGTTTGATAAAATCCACTGATAAAGCCGTCTGTGCCTGGAGTTTTCTTTGTGGGAGAGTTTATACAGCAAATTCAATTACTTTAATGGAAAAAGGGCTATTTGCTATTTTTTTTCTTTTGAGTGAACTTTGGTAGTTGATGTTTTTCTGACAATTTGTCCATTTCACCTAAACTCTCAATTTTATGGTCATAAAATCACCGAAATATTCAATTATTTTCTTTCTAATATATGGAGATTCTGTAGTCATGTTTTCTCTCATTTTTCTAAAGTTGGCAATTTCCATCTTCTCTCTTTTGTTTCTGCTTTATTGATTTTATTAATCTTCTCAAAGAACCAGACTTTGTTGTCAATGTATTTCTCTACTGTTTGTGTTTCTATTTTATTGATTTCTGCTCTTACATTTATATTTATTATTTTTATCCCTCTTATTATTATTTTATTTGTTCTTCTCTTTCTATTTCCCTAAGGTAAAGTCTTTGGGCTTTAATCTGAGAATAAGTTTCTCCCATAGGCTTTTACTGGATGAGTTTCTCAGTACTGCTTAAGCTATAGCTTATAAATTTTGATATATCATGTTTTCATTTTAATTCTGTTAGAGTTTCTAATTTCTCTTTTTATTTCTTCTGTGACTCATGAATTCTTTAGTAGTATGCATTTAGTTTCCAAGCTCTTCATACTTTTCCACATAGATTTCTGTTATGATTTTTTTAATTCAACTGAATTTTGCTAGATAACATACTCTGTATGGTGTGGAATATATTACAAACTGTTATGGGTGCCATTCTTCATAATATGATCTGTCTTGAAAAATATTCTATGTATGCTTGAGAGGAATGCATATTTTGCTGTTGGTGTGTATATTGCTCTACAAATGTCATTTAAGAAGGACCTAAAATCAATAATCCTACTTTTCACCATAGAAAACTAAAACAAGAATGAACTAAATTAAAAGCAAGTAGAAGAAAAGAAATAACCAAATGAGATTAGAGATCAATTAAATTGATAAACAGAAAGGAATAGAGAAAAGCCAACAAAGTCAAATGTTTTGAAGATCGATAATATCAACAAAGTTGATAAAACTCTAGGTAAGCTAATTAATAAAACAAGAGAGAGATGAATTAATCATATCAGAAATAAAAGAGGAGCCATCATTACTTATCCCATCAACATTAAAAAGATAATAAAGGCCAGGTGCGGTGGCTCACGCCTGTAATCTCAGTGGCTCAGGATGCTGAGGCAGGAGGATCACAAGTCCAAAGGCAGTCTCAACAACTTAGTGAGGCCCTCAGAAACTTAGCAATACTGTGTCTCAAAATTTAAAAAAAATAAGGGCTGGGGATGTGGCTGAGTGGTTAAGCATCCCTGCGTTCAATTCCTAGTATAAAAATAAAGGAATATTAAGAACACCTCTGAAGCCAGAATTAAGGACAGGCAGTTAATGTAGAATAAGAAATCTGATTGAACCAAGGAATGAAGTCCATTTGAGTGTGGAAAGTTGGAGATTGTCCTGGGAGATTGGAATGTCAGTGTCTCCAGTGCCCTTTTGATCACCAAGGTTACCTTCCTATACCACCCTTCCCCCACCAAAAAAAAAAAAAAAACAAGTTACAGGCAGGGCATTGCTAATTAATGTCCCCTGGGCTCCTACCTGCCTGAATTCTCTCTTTGGCCCTTACTCAACATCTGCTTCTCACCTTTTTTGCCATGTGACAGCATCTCCTGGGCCTAGTCACATATTCAGGAAGGAGTTAGGTAAATGGGGAGAGAACAGAACAAAGAAGACCCTAATCTATAAAAGATGCAAGGCCTACTCACTTCTTGGGATTCTAGCACATCAGTTATGCCCTCCTTCTCCCTCCTGCAAGAAGTCTGTATTATTACCTTTAAATAAAACCTGCATAATATGCTTGCCTTGGTGTGCTTCTCTGACGTTATAATTGAACATCTGAGGAAGCAGAGCTCATCACCCATAAATGGTGGTATCACCTCTATGTCCACAAATTTGTAAGTTAGATGAAATGGACCTATTGCTTGGAAAAAAGTCTACTAAAACTCACATAAGTACAAATAGTTAATATGAGTAATTTTTATCTATGTAAACATTCAGTCAATAATTAGTAACCTTTCAAATAGAAAGTACCAGCCCCAAATGGTGTAACTGTTGAATTTTACCAAACATTTAAGGAAGAAATGATGTCAATTCTATACCATGTCTTCCACAAAACAGGAGCACAGAAAATACTCCCTGATTCTATGAGAGAATGAAAGGAGTGTATGGGATTTGTTTTAAACATGCAATGCTCATTCACAATTCACAATTTAATTAAGTAGTAAATCACATCAATGGGCTTGTGAAAAGTTTTGTGATCACATCAATAGAAGAAGAAAAAGTCAGGCATAATGGTCATGCCTGGAATCCCAGCCACTTGGGAGGCTAAAGCTGAAGGACCACAAGTTTGAAGTCAATCTAAGTAATTTAACAAGACTGTCTCAAAATAAAAAAAACAAAATGGGCTGGTGAGGTGGTTCAGTGGTTAAGCATCCCTGGGCTCAATCCCCAGTACAAAAAAAAAGATAATGTATTTTACAAAATATAATAGCCATTTGCAATGAAAAAATTTAGCAAACTAGAAATCGAATGACAGTTTCTTAACTTGATAAAAACATCTACAAAATTAGTACAGCTACTATCAGACATTCAGAATGTATTCTAATGACAGAAAGATCAGTAGAGTGGGGAAGGGAAGGGAATGGAGGAACTTGGGACTGAATTAGAGCAAGATATATTCCATGCTCTTATAATTGCATCAAAATGGATTCTATTGTCATGTATATCTAAAAAGAACCAATAGAAAATTTTAAAATATGTATATTTTAATTAACAAATAATTGTGTGCATTTAAGGGGTACAATATTGATCCATATATACAGTGTAGAAAGAATCAAACTAATTAACTTATCTATCACTTCACCAGCTATCATATCTTTGTTGTGAGAATGTTAAAAATCTCTTCTATAAGCAAATGACATCATACTTAGTGGTGAGAAATAGCGAGTTTTCTGCCTAATATTGGGGAAAAGGCAAGGATGCCCTTTCTCACCACTCTTACTCAACATCATAGTGAAAGTCCAAGCTAATGCAGCAAGGTAAGGCAAGGAAATAAAAGACACATAAATGACATGACAGTTTTTGTAGAAAATAGCAAAGAATCAACAAAATATTTCCTGGAACTAACAAATGATTATTGCAAGTTTGTGGGGTGCAAGGTTAATACACAAAAGTTAATTTATTTCCTTTATGCCAACAATAAGCAATAGGGGTCTGAAATTTAAAGCACAACACTGTTTACATTAGAACCAAACAAACCAAAATATTCTAGGGATAAATCTAACAAAATATGGACAACAGCTATATCAGGAAAACTAAACAACTTAGAAAATAAGAGTGAAAGAAGATCTAAATAAATATTACAAGTTCAAAAATAAAAAGATTCAAAACAGTTATGTTGTCAGTTCTTCCAAAAGTGATATGCATTCAATGCAATCTCAAAGTCCCAGAAAGTTATCAACTAGATATTGAAAAAGTGAATCAAGCTCATACAGACAAACAAAAACCCATATTAGACAAGACATTGAAGAGGAGCAAAGTCAGAGGACTGACAATATTTGACCTCAAGTCTTAATAGAAAGCTACAATAATCAAGACATTGTGGTATTCATGAGACAATAGACAAGTAGGTTTAACTAACATAACAGGGAACCCATATACAGACCCACACAAATGTAGACAATTGATCATTGACAAAGGAACAAAGGCAATTTGACTTAAGAAATGATAGTCTTTTCAATAAATGATGCTGGAACATCCAGACATTAGTGTGCAAAATAATCTAGAATTATTTTGACACAAATTTTATATTCTGAGCAAAACTAATGCAAAATGAATCATAGATCTAAATGTAAAATACTAAGTTATAAAACTTAGTTAAGTTATAAAACTTCTTCAAGGTATCATAGGAGGTTGTGTAGAAGAACTTGGGCTCGGTGATTATATTTTAATCATGGGAGGTTAGACAACTCTATACATATGTCAGAACATACTTAAAATATATAAACTTTATTGGATATAAATCATATATCACTAGACTGGTTTATTTGAACAACTTACAAAAGCAATATAAATTTAGACAGTGATATTGGCACAGAACAGACAAATACATAATGTAAAAGAAATAATCTGAAAGCGGACACGTATATTTGGAGAGATTATTTTTGACAATGAAAAAGTAACATTTTCATGTATTAGTCTGACTACATTGAATATATCTATGTCTAAAAACTAAAATTTGATCCCTAACTCAAAAAACAATCCAAGGCATCTTGTAATTCTAAATGAGAAGAATAAAACAATAAACCTGTTAAGAGGATATATACTCCTATGTATAACGTCATGGCCTTGTAGTAGGCTATGAGTAGAAAATCTCATAGCCATAAAGGAAAAGTTTTGTAAATTTAACGGCACCAAAAAATCAGGACTTTTGTCCATTGAAAGAGAGTATTAAAAGAATATAAACACAAACCACAAGTTCCTGCTATAGGTGAAGCTATTCAGAACTGTCCAAAAGACACTGCTGAATCACCTGCATGATCTTTGACATATGTCCCCTTATACTAGCACAGTGACAATCTAGCTGTTGAACTTTTCTGAAAAACTTGTGCTGGGTGTGAGGATCCTTGGAGAATGATGAAGAAATAAATGTTTTCTTTCAGGTACAGTGGCAGCTGACACTTCCCACGTGTGAAAGAATAGGAATTTAAGGTGTGAGGAAGGGATTGGATACAGGTTCAATTTTTTTATCATGAGGTTTCTATTGGGAGTGTTATCTCAATTCCCATTCCCGTGTATGCTCCCTCAGAATAAACACTACCATTTAGTAGCAGATTCACAGTATTCATTGGTACTTATTACATTGCAGCTTCCAAATAAGCAAACACCTTGTGAGAATAGATATTTTTGTGTAAATCCATAAGTACGGCTGATAGTGTAGAGGAAGTTAGCATTTTTGTCTGAACTTCAGTTATGACATTATTAGGCAAGGAGGCAGTAACAACTGCGTTTTGGAAGATGAATTTGAAGAAAATATAACAGAATCCTGGAAAGCCTTTCTAGACACTAATGTGTTCTCAGAATAATCCAGAATGTTATCAGGAAAACATGAAGAAGAAGCCAAGGGTGTGACTGTCAAATTCTTTCTGAAGACACCAGAAAATTTAAGGTGAAGTTTCATAGACCGTCTTCGACAAAAAAAAAAAAAAAAAAAAAAAAATGCTTTCTGAGACTCTTAATTCATTTAAGTAATAGGAAGGTCTCTTGAAAAAAGAATTTTTAAGAACTTTGAGGATATTATTGTGACCTGACTGCCTCACAATTAGTCCAAGTTAAGGAAAGACTTAACTCGTCAAGAGATTTGTGGGTTTGGCCTGTGTCTAATTGATTAAAATTAATATATAAATATCTTCAATTTTAGGTAAACTATATCAACATACACTGAAATATATAAAGACAATGTAAAATAAAGGTAAATTTTTAGAGTCCACTCCAAATTCTATAGTCAAGAAGCAGACTGAAAAATGACTGAGCTGAAAATCCACACAACTTTTGATGGTGAAGGAAGATCCAGAGAATACAACAAAGAGCAAGGATGACAGAGCCAAGAGGAAGGGAAAAATCACTTCTAGGGAGCAGGATGTGGCCCTAACAACAAAAATCTGACAACATGTGCCCAAGTGGATTGAGAATTGCTATGGAGCAGTGAAATTTATGTACTTCCCAATTATCCCATTTTTGAATAGGAGTGTCTACGAGGATATCCTATGACTACCCTTACATTATATCATGTGGGTTATATAACTTGTTATTTTAGTTTACAGGTCTTTACTTCAAGAAATATACTCAAGAAATTGAACAAAGTCTTATTGACAGGTGGATTTGAACCTAATGCCATAACAGGGAAGGTGTGGGGGACTTAGGTGGGAGTATTGGGAGAGTCACAGTGTTTGCCTGGGGAGGAATGTAAATATGTCACCAAATGGTGGATTATGGTGTCTGAAAATCATGGCAGCAAATCCTGTGACACTTCTCTTATGATAGAGGCTAACTTTCCTCCACGTGGATCTGAAAAGATCAGGATTGCTTTGAACAATAAAGTGGAGGTACTGCTGTTACTTCTAAGGACAAGTCATAAAAAGCAAGGCAAGCTTTTGCCTTGCTACTGGAATATTCCTTTTGATACCTAATGACAACATGTAAGAAATTTAACATTCCTAAGGCAGTTCTGTTGTGAAAAAGTACAAATCACATGAAAGGGCCTCTGTATGTGTGCCAGATAACGAATTCAGTCAAGCCAAACCTTTAGTCATCCAATCCTTTGTAAAAAACGTGTGATTGAATAAGACTTCAGATGATTTCAGACATTCAACACATAACCAACCATTCCAGTACTCCAGCTGAAGTTTCACATATAGAGGGATGGAGATAAGTCATCATCACTATGCCCTAATGATAAACTGGGTTTTGTTTTACACTACTATGCTTGGGGTCATTTGTGACACAGAAATTAATAATGGAAATACTCTTATCCAGAATATAATAAATGTTACAAAAATATTATGAAAATTAGCAGAAAACCCAAGAGAAAAACGGAGAAGAAAATTCCAATAAACATTATCCAAAGGAGGATATCAAAAACAGCCAACATGCACATAAAAAGGTGCTTAACCTTATTAGTTATCAGGGAAATGCAAATTAAACCATAATGAGATACCACTTCACACCCACCACAGTGGCTAAAAATAAAAATAAAGACAACAAATGTCTGTATAGCTAAGAGAACTCTCATAAACTGCTGGCGGGAGTATAAGTTGATTCAAGCACTTTAGAAAAACTGTTTGGCAGTAATTTTTCTAGTTAAAATATGCATATTGTGACTAACAACATCATTGCTAGGATTATATTTAACAGACAACCATGCATATGTGCACTAAAAGCCTTGCACACAAATGTTTAAAGCAGCACTATTCATTAAAGCCAAAGACTAAAACTAACCCCCATGCCCATCATGAATAACAGGATAAGTTCAATTGGGAGTGTAATAAGGATATGCAATATGGAACAGCAATGAAAATTAATGATCCTCCCCTATAACCAACAACATAGGTGGATCTCAAAACATAAACATTAGTAAGAAAAGCCAAATGTGAATAATACATATTGTATGGTTCTATTGACATGTAGCATATAAACCAAAAGGCAATCAGTAGTGTTATAAGACAAAAAGCAGTTCCTCTTGAGATGGAAAGAGAAGCAAAAATTGTAAAAGAAGATAAGGGGATTTGGGGGTCTTGGAAATGCTCTTTCTTAATTCAAGAGGTTGCCGCATTGCTGTATTCACTCTGTAATATAATTGAATAATGGGTATGCAATCTTTGTAAGTAGGTTATATTTCACTAAAAGAAATTTTAAATGAAGTGCAAAGGAGATTTTAAGTTGACAGATGAAGTGCAGAGACAAAGTGAGCATGTTATGAACTCATTCTGTGGAGACAGGTCACAATACTAAGGAGACTTTTGTGAGTGGCCATGTTGAGTTACAGCCTGCTCGTCAGATACAAAGTTCTCCTATGTATGAGGGCTTTCCAACTGACCGGCAACAAAAGGGAAAGTGCAGGCAGTGAACAAATATTAATAAAACAATAAATTAGAAATGCATAGTAAATATATTTTAAAAACCTGTTTGGGTGGTGGGCTTATTTGTTTCTGCTAAAGTAGAGAGAGAAAATAAAAGGAGGGATATTGTCCATTGTGCTACATATATACCCTCTGACACAGCACAGATACAACGAAGTTTAAAACGTGTTAGAAAAATGACTATTTTCTGAAGCAAGAGGAATGATAAGACCTACATTGTCAGGATGTTCAACCTACATTATCAGGATGTTCAGGTGCTAGGATCGGAGGAAGCAAGGATCTAGAACTCTCAGGATCTGGGTGATCAGATACTGAGCTTGTGGTTCTGCTAGTTTGTTTGGCATCATCGATGATGCATGTGACTTAGCACTGAACTTTAATTGAGACAAGTTTATGAAAAAGTTTCAATACTTGCACCCTTTGAGCATATGTTTTGTGTGTGCTTACTACATGCTACAGAATTGTAGGCACTGGGAAGGAAATTAAGCCTTTTTTCCACAGTTGCACAAACTAAATAGAAGAGACTGGCAAGGCCACATAGAACAACAGGGGACAGTAGTGAGCACCAGGCAGTATCCTTTAAAACAGCTGAAGCACTGGAACTCATTCTGGGACAAGGTGCCAGCAGGAAGGTCTATGAAACAAGGAGAGAGGGATGAATACACATGTAGGAAAGGAAACTTTGGGCTGCACGTCTGGGGGTCATTCAAGGAAAAGTAAATGTAAATGGAGCAAAGGATATTAAAGGAGAAATGGCCAGCCTTTTGACTGGAGGCAGGATAAGACCTTGATCAGCAATATCATGATGTCAGGAACTATGCAGTGTCCTGACTGAGATTGTAATTTGTCAAGTTTTCGCCACCATAAAATAATCCCCCCTTTTTCATATTGTCCTCTTTGAAAGGAAATTCCTAGGCACAGTGACTTCTCTTTCACACTTAAGGAATGGGGATTTATGCTCCCTTGCCTTAAAGTGAAAGTTATCAAATCCATTGGAATTCTGCAAGATTTTGTCTCTTTTCTCCCATTTATTTATTTAACATTTCTTTATATTAACAGAAACTTATGGAAATTTA
This sequence comes from Sciurus carolinensis, assembly GCF_902686445.1. Lineage (NCBI taxonomy): Eukaryota > Metazoa > Chordata > Mammalia > Rodentia > Sciuridae > Sciurus > Sciurus carolinensis. The sequence continues at coordinate 128,531,486 of NC_062232.1, read as the reverse complement.
TTTTGTACTTTAGGTTATAATCCATACTTCTTAATTTTTTCCTAAATCAATGCAGTTTTGGCCATTAGGAGCTCTTTCACTTGGCTCACTTTGTCCTTATGACACCTTCATCAAGGTAGGGTTGCATTTTGATCACCTCATTGCTTCCTTGCACTACAAGATGCTCAGTCTTATTGTGTTTATTTATTCCCTCAGTCCTAGAATCATGTCTCTAAGAACTCTTAGCTAATTTATTGGAGAATGGTTTTACAAAATTAAATCTGACTGCTAAAAGTGATCTTTGCTACTGGGAATTCATTGCTTACAGACCTTCTCAGATGACAGAATAAGGAGATCTATGTGTTTACTAATCTGCATCTATAAACATTTAATACATGATATAATCTATATATTAAGCCAAACATCAATTTAAACTAATCATCTCCAATTCTAGTTCATTACCACAAGGATCATGTTAATCTCCTTACTTTGCTTATCCCACTAAATAAGTGCAAAACCTGACTCTGCCATCTGCGATTGATTTGCTTAATTGTACAGTTACAGCACATATATATATATATATATATATATATATATATATATATATATATAGCAGTGTCAGAACCATGAATCTGTATTCTGAGAGGAAACAACTTTATCAACTAGAGTTTTATGATTATGTGCAGTTCATTTTGCCTTTAATCTCACAGACTCTATTCATTTCCAAATTACTTTGGTCTTCACCATTTCCCCCAATCTCTTCCCTAAGATGCTTTCAAACATTTATAAACAGATTCTATTGTCACAATGTATATTCCTTCTTGTGTCATGGCAACCTAAATATTTTTTAAAATATATTTCAAATATTGAGGTTTCATCTACCTATTATAATGTTTTCTTATCTGTCACAAATGCATTAATATCATGAACTTACCATTAATGTACCATACCAAACAGTTTTGTCTCCCTAAACAATCTGTGCATCTGCTATTCAACCCTCCTTCCATCCTCCAAAACCTCAACAATCACTGATTTCTTTACTCTCCCCATAGTTGTGTCTTTTCATGTGATTGAAATCATGCATTTTTTTCATCTTTTCATACTGGATTCTTTCACTGAGAAATAAATATTTAACATATATCCAGGTCTCTTTATAGCTTAGGAATTCACTTCTTTTTATAGTTAAATTGATTCCAATGTATGTGTGTATACTACAATTTACTTATCCATTCATGCACTGAAAGGCATCTTTGTTGTTTCCAATTGTTATTATGAATAAAGCTGCTATATACATTCATGTGCATATTTTTGTGTGAATATAAGCTTTCAGAAAAGTGGGATAAATATTTAGGACTATTATTGTTGAGTCATATATACTTAGCTTTGTAAGACTATTTTAACCCTTTAAGAAACTATTAAACAATCTTCCAAAGAGGCTGCACCATTTTACATTTCATAAACAATGATAGAAATTTCTTTTTAGTCTTAATATTTGTTATTTATTATTATGATTATTATTATTAATTTGGGGATTATAAACATTTACTAAATGTGCAGAGGTATCACATTGTTCTAATGTTCAGTTCTTTAATGAAAAATAAACATCTTTTCATGTGTTTATTTCACATGTATATTTCATCCTTGGTGGAGTATCTACTCAGATTTTTTGTCTATTTTTGATTGGGTTGTATGTTTTCTTATATCTAAACCTTAAATATTCTTCCTAACATTTTGGATAAAAGTTCATTATCACATATGTGTTTTGAAAATATTTTCTCCCAGACTGTGGCTTACAGTTTCATTCTCTTAAAAATGTATTTCATAGCAGAATATTTTAATTTTAATCAAGTCCCACTGATTGTCTTTTTCCTTCATGGATCTTGCTTTTGATGTTTAATCTAAAATCTTATTGTCAAAGCAAAGGTTACTTGGAAACTTATAAAATTAGAATTAAGACATTATGGGCCACTTCAAGTAAAATAAACCAATAAATCCCAGTGGGGATCACAGAAACAAATCCATATATTTGTGATACATGTTTTATGACCAAGGCAGGCATGGCTGAGCAGTAGTGAATGGATGATTCATTATCAAACCTTACTGGGACATATTCTCATTTTCAAAACAATGAAAAGCCATATGGAAAAAAATTTGACCTTTACCCCACAACCTACACAAAAATCAATTTCAATATGGATCTTAAGTCTAAATGAAAAAAGCAAATCAATAAAACTTCTAGAAGATAATAGACATGAATATTTTTGTGGTTGTAGAGTAGGTAATCACTAAACAAAATGTACAGTAAAGCACTAATAATAAATGAAAACACTGATAGATGGGACTACATTAAAATGAAGTGCTTTAGTTATTATTTTAAAATTAAGAAAAAGGCAAACCACATGGTGTCAGAACACATTTGTAACACATCAAATGAACCAAAGATCACATCTAGAATATATAATTAACTCCTACAAATCAGTACTAAAATGACAGTGTGATATAAAAGTGGACTAGAGACTAAGCCCTTTATTTCATAAAGGAAGATATACAAATAACCAATAAGCATATAATGCAGTGATCAAGGTATTTGTTAAGCATAGGAGTGTAAATTTATATCCCCTGGAGACACTACAACATATCCACTATAGTTGATAAAATCAAAATAATTCTTTAAATCAACTTTAATTGGAATATAAAGTGACAGGAATACACAATACTTCCATTCCACTGGTGGGAGTGTAAATTTCTGTAACCACCTGGAAAAATAATAAGGCATAATTCATTGTATTTGAATAAATGATCATACTATATCCCAAATTCTGTGGTAATTGTACATGAATTTTCATGGTTGAATTATGCATAATTACCCTGTCTTAGTCTGTTTCATGATGCTAAAAAAGAGTGTACCTGAGATTGGGTAAGTTACAAAGAAAATAAATTTACTTCTCATGGTTCTAGAGGTTGAGAAGTCGGTATGAAAGTGCTGGCATTTAGAGGGGGCCTTCTTGCTGCATCATCTCATGGCAGAAGTTGAGAAGGGATATAGCAGGAGATTGAACTTTCAGGCTCAAGCCCTTTAATAACATACTAATCCATTCGTGAGGTTCTAACCCTTATAACCTAAACACCTTCCATTAGGCTTCATCACTTAACATCATTGCACTGAGGATTAATTTTCCAATACAAGATGTTTTGGGGATACATTCAAACAATAGCAGGCTCCAAACTGAAAAAATTCTAAATGTCTACCGTTAGTAAAATGGATTTTAAACTGGTAGATTATTTATATAATGGAACACCATACTGTAATACAAGTGAACAAATAAATCCCAAATACCAATATGAATGAATCTCACAATTATACATTTGAATTATAGAAAGAAATGATATGTAAAAGAATATGTGTATATATATATATATACATATAATTACATTTACACAAAAATAAGCAAAAGTAGAATATAACATATCAACAAAAGAAACAAACTTCTGATATATGAACCAATATTGTTGAATTATAAAAATACTATGATGAAGAAAAATCCAGAAATGAAATAATTTAAATAACGTGTTTCCATTTATATGAACTTGTAGAAAAGGAAAAACAATCTATTTTAACAGCAGATAAGTAGTTGGCCTAAGGTGGGGGCAGATTGCAAAGTAACATGAGAGAAATTCTTAGGGTAAAAATAATCTGTATCAAGTATCAGTCAACAGGGTTATCAACATTCTTAACACAGTAGAAGAAAAAATAAATCTTAGGTAAGTTAATGAAAGTTATTCAGAATGAAACAGAAAAAGGAAAAGGGAGAAAAAGAATCAAAATAGAGCATTTCTCCAGGCACTGCTCTCTCAGGTGCCATTGCCGTCGCCCAGAAGTATTTTCTTGAGGCACAGCTGCCCCTGATGCCACTGCTCCAGGTGCCTGGAGGTCATTTCTCCAGGTGTGGTTGCCATCTATACTGCTTCTGCCACAGCTGCTGCTACCACAGACACTGCTGTGGCTCCCTGGAGGTCACCTAGTGGTCTTATCTTTGGGTGCCATTGCAGTCAGAGCCATCACTGCCACCACTGCTACTGCTCTTGCCCCACCTGCTGCCAAAGCCACCCACAACTGCAGCTGCTGCTGACGCCCTGCCTACTACAACCAACTCCTTCCACTACCACTTCTGCCACTGCCCAGAGGGCCAGGGCCTGAAAAACTCCTGGTTTGGTTGCATGCGGCCACATCCATTTTGAGATGCTGGCCAGAGCCCAGGGTCTGTTTGGGGTGCCAGTAAGTTTGCTGCCACTGCCATCTTGGGATGTAGCCACCCCTGTCTGGGGACACAGGTCAGGATCTGAAGGTTCAGTATTGGGATGCCTACAAGTTTGGCTGCACCTGGGGTCTTCTTCCTGGGAGTGTGGGTTGCTGCCATCTAGTTACTGTCTCTCAGGATTGCTCATCCCCTATTATCTCTGTCCAAATTCCAGTGCATTGAAATCTTGGGATTGCAAAGTGACTGAACCCAGGAAGTCTGAGGTACAGATTGGTGAGAGAGTGACTGGCTCTTCCAGGGCCTGTCTGGGCCAGACAGTCTTGGGGGAAGTCAGAGACAGGACTGAGAAGCTTTCAGATGCTGGCAGAAATAGTTGTTCAATTTTCCTCTTAGATTTACTTTATTTTTATTTTTTCTTCTCTGGCATCTCTCTCCACCTATTTGGAGCAGGGTGTTTTCTGTGCATGACTTTGTTGAGGATAGTAATATATGCATAGTGTTTTTCAGTTCTGCTGAATAGTCTTATATTTTTAATTTTATTCTCTTTATATGTATTCTTCCTCCCACTTCTCTGTCTTCCTGGATTCCCTTTCTATCTTTTCTCCACCTAACAGTCAGGCAGTCTCTGTTGGTTCCATTTCCACTCTTCCAGTGGATTTTGGCTTTTGGCTTCTCTCTTTCTCCCTCATGAACAGCATGTCCTGCACTGTTTCTTTTCTGTCTTTGTCCACTATTTGAGATTGTAAATCTGTTTGGCAAGCTTTCTGTTTTTATTGTGGACAGTGATTGAACTCATCATTGCTGTTTATAGTGAGAGGGCAGTGGATGCCTTGCTGGGAGCTATTAGATTTGAGGCTGTATATTGTTTGCACTGGAGGCTGTTGATGTTGGTCTCCCTCTTAAAGGTGGAATACTGGAAATCTTCAGGGACAATATAGGTCTACAGGGTAGAATCTGTACTGCCTCGGATCCATACAACTAAATGGGAAAACACACAAACAACATGAAAAAAACAAGGGAACAAAATGCCACAAACAAACCAAGATGCCACAATAAGAGAATCCACTGACAACACAGAAGAAAAGCCCAAGAAGGAGTTTAGAATGTGCATAGTTAATATGATCTGTGAAATAAAGGATTGTAAAAAGAATGAAATCAAAGAGAAAATGGAGGAGATTGTGAAAGAAAAACAAGCAGAAATCCTTGAAATAAAGTAATCAATAAATCAAATTATAAATTCAATGGAAAGAGCTAGAGATTGTGAAAGAAAAACAAGCAGAAATCCTTGAAATAAAGTAATCAATAAATCAAATTATAAATTCAATGGAAAGTGTCACCAACAGACTAGACCATTTGGAAGACAGAATCTCAGGCAATGAAGGCAAAATATTTAATATTGAAAATAAGGTTGACCATGCAGAGAAGATGGTAAGAATCAGCGAGCAGAACTTTCAAGAATTATGGGATAACATGAAAAGACAAAATTTAAGAGTTATTGGGATAGAAGAAGGAGCAGAGATACAAACCAAAGGAATGCACAATCTTTTCAATGATATAATATCAGAAAACTTCCCAAACCTAAAGAATGAAATGGAACATCAATTACAGAAGGCTTATAGGACCCCAAATGTACAAAATTACAGCAGATCTACACCAAGACACATTATAATAAAAATGACTAAAATACAGAATAAGTGCAAAATCTTGAATGTCATGAGAGAAAAAAAGCAAATTATATCTAGGGGAAAACCAATTTGGTTCTCAACTGATTTCTCAACCTAGACCCTCAAAACTGGGAGGTCATGGAACAACATATTTCAAGCTCTGTAAGAAAATGTTTGTCAACCAAGAATTTTATATCCAGCAAAATTAAGTTTCAGATTTGAAGATGAAATAAAAACCTTCTATGATAAACAAAAGTTAAAAGAATTCACAATTACAAAGCCTATGCTACAGAGCATTCTCAACAAAATATTCCATGAGGATGAAGTGAAAAAAAAAAAACTGAAAACCAGCAAAGGGAGGAACTACACTAAAGGAATAGTTAAAGGAGAAACTAAATCAAATTAAAAGCCAGAAATAAACCAAAATGACTGGGAATACAAATCATATATCTAATAACCTTGAATATTAATGGCATAAACTAGTCAAAAGACATAGACTTGCAGACATAGACTTATAAAGAAGACCCAACAATATGCTGTCTCCAAGAGAATCATCTCATAGGCAAAGACATTCACAGACTAAAAGTGAAAGGACGGGAAAAATATATCACTCATATGGATTGTGTAAATAAGCAGGGGTTTCCATCCTCATATCAGATAAAGGGAACTTCAAACCAAAGTTAATAAGAAGGGGCAAAGAAGGTCATCTCATTCTACTGAAGGGAATTATACATCAGTAAGACATAACAATCATGAATATTTATGTCCCAAATAAAGGATCATCTATGTATGTCAGACAAACCCTTCTCAATTTCTAGAGTCAAATAGAGCACAACACAATAATACTGGGTGACTTTAACACACTCCTCTCACTACTTGAGATCTTTTAAACCAAAAGTAAGTAAATTATAGAATGAAATAATACAATCAATAATTTAGACTTAACAGACATATATAGAATATTTCATCTATCAATGAGTAAATACACTTTTTTCTTGGCAACACATGTATCCTTCTCTAAAACAAACCATATCTTATGTCACAAAGCAATTCTTATTAAACACAAAAAAGTGGAGATAATACACTGCATTCTATCAGATCATAATGGACTGAAATTAGAAATCAATGATAAAATGAAAAATAGAAGTTACTCTAACACATGGAGACTAAATAATGCACTATTGAATGGTGAATGGACTGTAGAAGAAACCAAGAATGAAATGAAAAAATACTTAGATGTAAATGAGAATAACAATAGAACATATGAAAATCTCTGGGACACTATGAAGGCAGTACTAAGAGGAAAGTTCATTGCATTGAGCTCATTTATTAAAAGAATAAAAAGTCAACAAATAAATGTCATAACATTACATCTCAAAGTTCTAGAAACAGAAGAACAACATCAAAAACAGTAGAAGACAGGAAATAATTAAAATTAGATGAAATTGAAACAAAAGAAACAATTGAAAAAAATGACAAAACAAGAAGTTGGTTCTTTGAAATAATAAATAAAATTGATAAACTCTTAGTCACACTAACAAAGAGAAAAAGAGAAAAAACACAAATTACTAAAATACATGATAAAAAAGGAAATATCCCATTGGACACAACTGAAATACAGAAGATAATCAGAAACTATTTTGAAAATTTATACTCCAATAAAATAGAAAATAATAAAGGCATTGACAAATTTCTATAGACACAGGACCTACCTAACCTGAATCAGGAATTCATACATGATTTAAACAGAACAACTTCAATAGTGAAATAGAAAACACCATTAAAAGCCTACCAATTAAGAAAAGCCCAGGACCAGATGGATTCTCAAACGAGTTCTACAAGGTCTTCAAAGAAGAATTAACACCAATACTCCTCAAATTAATCCATGAAATACAGAAGGAGGGATTCCTTCCAAACTCATTCTATGAAATTAATATAACCCTGATACCAAAACCAAACAAAGACACATCAAGGAAAGAAAACTTCAAACCAATATCCTTGATGAACATAGATGCAAAAATTCTCAATAAAGTTCTGGAAAATCACATACAAAATCATGTTAAAAAGATAGTGCACCATGATCAAGTGTGGTTCATCCCAGGGATGCAGGGTTGGTTCAACTTATGGAAAACAATAAATGTAATTCATCATATCAACAGACTTAAAAACAAGAATCATATGATCATCTCAGTACATGCAGAAAAAGTATTTGACAAACTACAGCACCCCTTCATGTTCAAAACACTAGAAAAACTAGGGATAGTAGGAACATACCTCAATATTGCAAAGGCCACATATGCTAAACCCAAAGGCCAATATAATTCTAAATGGAGAAAAATTGAAAGCATTCCCTATAAAAACTGGAACAAGACAAGGATGCCCTCTTTCATCACTTTTATTCAACATTGTCCTTGAAACTCTAGCCAGAACAAGTAAACAGAATAAAGAAATTAAAAGTATATACATAGGTAAATAAGAACTCAAAGTATCACTAGTTGCCTATAACATGATTCTATATTTAGAAGATTCAAAAAATTCCATCAAAAAACTTCTAGAACTAACAAATGAATTCAGCAAAGTAGCAGGATACAAAATCAATACCCATAAATCAAACACATTCCTATACATCAGTAATCCACTAAAAGAGAAATAAAGAACACTACTCCCATTCACAACACCTCAAAAAAAATACTTCAAATCAATCTAACAAAAGAGGTGAAGGACCTCTACAATGAAAACTACAGAACACTAATAAAAAATACTTGAAGAAGACCTGAGAAGGTGGAAAGACCTCCCATGCTCCTGGATAGGCAGAATTAATATTGTCAAAATGGCCATACTACCAAAGGCATTATACATATTTAATGCAATTCCAATTAGAATACCAATGACATTCTTCATAGAATTGGACAAAGCAATCATGAAATTCATTTGGAAAAATGAGAGATCCAGAACAGCCAAAGCAATCCTTAGCAAGGAGAGTGAAGCAGGAGGTATCACAATAGCAGACCTCAAACTACACTACAGAGCATAGTAATAAAAACAGAATAGTATTGGCACCAAAACAGACCTGTAGATCAATGGTACGAATAGAAGACACAGAGACAAACTCACATAAATACAGTTATCTCATAATAGACAAAAGTGCCAAAAACATTCAGTGGAGAAAAGACAGCCTATTCAACACATGGTGCTGGGAAAAATGAAAAGCAACATTAACAAAGTGAAATTAAACCTTTATTTCTCAACCCTGAACAAAACTCAATTCACAGTGGACCAAAGACTTAAGCACTAGAACAGAAACCCTGTGACTACTTGAAGAAAAAGTAGGCCGAAATCTTCACCATGTCAGCCAAGGATCTGACTTCCGTAACAAGACCTCCTGAAGTGCAAGAAATTAAAGCAAGAATCAATAAATCAAACTATAAAGCATCTTCTCAGCAAAATAAACAATCAATAATGTGAAGAGAGAGTCTACAGATTGGGAGAAAATCCTTACCCTATGCACCTCAAATGAAGTATTAATCTCTAGGATATATAAAGAACTCAACCCCCCCCAAAACCCCCAAAATAACCCAATCAACAAATGGGCTAAGGAACTGAATAGATATTTCATAGAAGAAGATATACAATCAATCAACAATATATGAAAAAAAGTTCAACATCTCTAATTAGAGAAATGCAAATCAAAACTAAGATTTCATTCCACTCCAATCAGAATGGAAATTATCAAGAATACAAGCAACAATAAATATTGGTGAGGATGTGGGGGAAAGGGTACACTCATACGTGGGAATGCAAAATGGTGCAGCAATTATGGAAAGGCGTATGGAGATTCCTCAGAAAACTTGGAATGGAGCCACCATTTGACCCAGTTATCTCACTCCTTGCTTTATACACAAAGGACTTAAAAATCAACATACTACAGTGATGCAGCCACAACAAAGTTTATAGCAGCTCAATTCATCATAACTAAAATATGGAACCAACCTAGATACCCTTCAACAGATGAATGGATAAAGAAAATGTGGTGTATATCTATATCTATATCTATATATCTCTCTTTATATATATATATATATATGTATATATGATCGAATATTACTCAGCTTTAAAGAAGAATGAAATTATGGCATTTTTGGGTAAATAGATGGAGTTGGAAAATATCATGCCAAGCAAAATAAGCCAAACCCAAAAAACCAAAGGCCAAATGTTTTCTCTGATCTGTGGATGCTAATTCACAATAAGAGGGGGTTATAGGGAAGAATAGAGTTACTTTATATTAGGTAGAGGGGAGTGAAAAGAGGGGAGAGGGTATGGAAGTAGGAATGATAGTAGAGTGAAACAGACATTATTACCTTATGTACATATATGACTACATGACCAATGTGATCCTACAATATGTACAATCAGAAAAATGAGAGATTGCAATCCATTTATGTATGATCTATCAAAATGTATAAATGCATTCTGCAGTCATGTACAACTAAGTAGAACAAATTTTAAAAAGAATCAAAATGAAGTATTCAAGAATGGCAGGACAAAAAGAAATGGTCTAGACAAATGGGTTGGAGTTCTAGAAGAGACTGAGAATGTGAAAAGTTCAAAGTAGAAGATATATTCAAAAAGATGATGATCAAGAAATTTCCAAAATTAATGAAATACAAAAATCAGAAGATCCATTTGGCTTAGGGAACAACAAATGGGAAAAAAGAACACATAATACTCAAACTGAAAAATAAGATAATTACAAAATCTTGAAAACAACAATAATAATAAATTATAAATAGATGAGACAAAGGTAAGAATTATAGCAGATTCACACATAGTAGGTGACCTTGAGAACTTAGTTTTATTTAAAAAAGCAGCATAAGACAAAAGCGTGATATATTTTAATTGTTGAAAGTAGGGGAAAATTGCAATTCCGAATTTGTATCTGGTACTCTTCATCGCCTTTTGTAGGTACTATGTAGGCTTGATATAATGTGATAAGAAAGACAATTTTACTTTTTTGATCTTCCTACAGCATACACATGATTTCTCTCTAAAACTAATGTTGGGGGATGTAGCTCAGTGGTAGATCACTTGCTTAACATGCTCAAGGCCCTGGGATAAAACCCCAATCTCCCCTCTCCCAAATCAGATAAGTCCTAATTGAGAGACAGTCTAAAACATACCTGACCAGTACTCCTCAAGACTTCCAAAGTATTTTTTCTAAAAATAAAGGAAAGTTTCAAAAGTCTCAGAAAATATCACAATAGGAAAAACTAAAGAGAACAAGGCAACTAAATATATTATAATACATCAATGAGGTCCTAAAACATAAAAAGGTAATTAGGTAAAAACTAAGGAAATACTAGTTTATTATTTTTGGTGAATGAATCATCAGAATATAAAATTTAATAATAAAGGAAGCTGGTGTGGGTATAAGGGAACTATAATACCTTCACAACTTATCTGCAAGCATTAAACTTTTTCAAATAAAGTTTATTAAAAATTAAATGGCAGCAGGAGAACTGTGAAAGCAAATCAGAACTGAAAGTAAGATCATTATGGTGATATGTTTCAGGACTCTGGATGATTCACAAAATTTGATGATCCAAATATCACTGCACCTAAGAACAGCAAAATACAAATATTTTTTCAGGTGGATATTGAGCATTCACCAACACATATCCTAGATCATAAAGCAAACATCAAAAATTTATATTAAAATTTAAATAATCCAGAGTGTATTTTCTGAACATAGTGTATTCCAACTAGAAATTTAAAAATGACAGGATGAAAGGAAAATTTCAAAACACATGGAAATTTAACAATACACTTTTCCAAAATTCTCTTGGCCAGATATGGTGGCATATACCTGTAATCCCAGCAACTTGGGAGGCTGAGGCAAGAGTATCAGAAGTTTGAGACCAGCCTCAACAATGGCTACAGCGAGACCCTCTTTCAAAATAAAAATAATTTTAATAAAATGACTGAAGATACAACTCAATGTCAAAGTACCCCCAGGTTCAATTCACAGTAACCCCATCCCAAATTCTCTCATATTAGTGATCTCAGTAATGGGTCAAAGGGAATATTTTGAGGAAATAAAAAATTCAGTAAACTAAGTAAATTTTAAAATGCAACATATTAGAATCTGGGGATGCATCTATAGTCATGTTTAAAGGAGTAGTAGAGCATTTAGTGCTTAGGTTAAGAATGAATACAGCTTTCAATTCAATAGTCCAAGCTTCCACTTTAATGGAATAAAGAAGCATGAAAAAAAATAACCCAAAGAAGACAGAAGAAAGGAAATAAAAAAATAAGAATGGAAATAATGAAGTGATTTCCCTTCTATTTTCATGGAATCCCCTTTTGTAATTCCTTAGTTTTCTCTAGTGTCTACATATGAGAGAAAACATTGCAGTCTTGTCTTTGAGTCTGGAGTAGAGGAAGGGGGTCAAGTGGGAGGGAGGAGGAATTGGAAAGGGGAGGAAACTGGAATGAAATTGATCAAATTATGTTATGTATGTGTATGAATATATCACAATGAATTCCACTTTTATGTATTACTATAATGCATCAATTTTTAAAAGCAATAAATAAATGAAAGGAATTCTTACAGGAAGGGATCTGGGGAGGGAGGAGGTGAGGGAAAAAGGAAGTATTGGTGACTGAAATGGAGCCTATTTTGTTATATGCATCCATGAATTTGTCAAAATGAATTTCACTATTATGTAAGTGTAAAGTAAATGGAAACATTTTAAAAAGATAAACAGATTTAGAAAATAAAGAAAACAAAGGAACCAAAAAGCTTGTTATTTGAAAGATCAATAAAATTAATAAAATTTTAGAGACAAAGTAAGAAAGAAGACATAAATTACCAAAATCAGGAATTAAACAGGGAGTACCATTGCAGATACTGTAAAATAAGGGGAAAAGAAATAAGAAGAACATATTTATTTAAATAAATTCAGGAACTTATATTAAGTTGAATAATTCCACAAAAATCAGATGCTACCAAATATCAATTCAAATAGAATGAAAAGCCTCAAATATACTGAAACTATTAAAGTGATGTCAACTGGAGATCTCGCTCACGAATGTTTAAATAGAATTAACATCAATTATAGAAAATCTCTTTAAGAAAATAGAAGAGGAAGGAACATTTTACAACTTATTTTGAGGTTAGTGTTACCCTTCTATAAAAACTAGTCAAGACTCTAAGAAGAAAGGAAAATTGCAGACAAACACGTTTTGTGAACACAACAAAATTATCTCCTCCAAAATATTAGCAAATGCAATACATAAATATAAAGGATAATATACCATGATCAAGCATTTTATCTGAGGATTGCAATACATCACTATCAATATCAAGCACCATAATAAAAGTAAATAATTTGATGATCATTAAATTTGAAGAAGGAAAAGCCCTTGACATTATACAACTCCATTTGTGAGAAAAACTCTCAGAAAATGAAAACTAGATTATAGCTTACCCTGATAAAGGGCATCTACAAAATACTATCAAACTCTATAGTGAAAGGTGGAATGCATTCTGCCTAAGTCCAAGATATGGCAAGAATATCCACTCTCACCACTTGTATTGATGATTTTTTTGGAATACTTAGCATTACAATACAGAAAGAAGAATAAGAATAAATTACAAGCAAATAGATTGGACTGAAATACATAGTGCTATCCCCATTCTGACACATAATTGTCTATATAAACTTCCAAGAAACTCCAAAAAATCCCAGAACCAATAATGAGTTTGGCAAGGTGGCAGGACACAAATTCAACATAAAAAAAAGCTACTTATTTTTCCATATCATACCAAAATATGGAAACCATAATTTTAAAAGTACCATTTCCATTGCACCCTAAAACAAAATATATATATATATATATATATATATATATATATATATATATATATATCTAATAAAGCATGCACAGGCATACTGAATCCCAATATTATGTGTAATTGTAATGCACCAATAAAAATGCATAGGATCTACATGCTGAAAACTAGCTGATGAAAGAAATAAAAGAACACGTGATAAACAGAGGAATATAGTTTTCTGTGGACTTAAAGAATCAATATAGTAAAAAGGTCATTTCTCATCAAATTGCTACAGAGAATAAAAACAATGTGAAACAAAACCCAGGCAGGAATTCTTATATTACAGACAAGATGATTCAAAAATTTATGGAAGGGCAAAAGAAACCAAAATAGCCACAACAGTCCTAAAAATATAGAATAAAGTTGGAAGAATCATGCTACCAGATTTTAAGATTTACTTTAAGGCTATAGCAGTCAATACAGTGTAATATTGGCTAAGGGGTAGATATATAGATCACACAAACTGAATAGAGAGTCCAACAGTAGATCCATACAATTATAACTCTTAGAGTCTTTTCGAAGGACTAAGACAATTCATTTTAGAAACATTGGTCATTTCAATAAATTGTATTGGAACTACTAGATAACCATATATCTTAAAAAGTGTCTAGCTAAAGAACTACTTCAAACAAATAGATAATACAATTAAAGTATAGGTGAAACATTTTAAATAGTTTTAAAAGACATCATAGGAGAAATGTTTATGATGTAAATTTTGGCAAAGAGGTGTTAAACATGACACCAAAAATAACTTGTAAGACAAAATGATAACTTGGACTTCCTCCAAATTAAAATTTAAGTTGTAAGTATTTGATTATAATATATCCAATAATTGACATATGGGGAATATGTAAATAGCTTTCACTTCAGCAAAGGGAAATATTAATAGTAAAATAAAAAGTGGAATGATATTCTACATAATAAGTCAATAAAATTTTTTAAATTAAAATCATGATGAGTGCTGGGTTGTAGCTCAGTGGTAGAGTGCTTGCCTAGCATGTGTGAGGCACTGTGTTCAATTCTCAGCACTGCATATAAATTAAGAAAAACATCCATTGACAACTAAAAATAAATATATGTAAAAAATCATGATGAGATATCACAATACATATTAGAGAAAGATTGAAGTGAAAAGAAAATACTGACATTACTAAATACTACCAAGGGTGAGGATCAACTTGAAATCTCACATAAGTGTTGGGAATACAAAATGATACAGTCTCTATGGAAATTAACTGAACAATTTCTTATAAAAGCACATAGAATATGAATCAACAGTGCCACTCCTGGGAGAAATATAAACTTATGTCTAAACACAAACCTCCAACCCACACATAAATACTTAGAGCAGCTTCATTCATATTTGCCAAAATCTACAATCAAGACAAAATATCCTTCCATGGGTGAATGGATGAGCTGTGGTACATCTATACAGTGGAATAATGCCATGTAATAAGGAGTGAACTGCTGACGCTCATGACAACTTGGATGAACCTTAAAGGCATTTTCCTGAGTGAAAGAAGTCAATTTCAACAAATATTTATTCTTCCATTTACATGACATTCATGAAAGGACAGAACTAGAGCAATAAAGAACAGTTGAGTGACTGATAAAATTAGATGTTGGGGGAATGTAATTCTATAAAGGAATAACACATAAGAGGGTTTTTTTTTTACTTTTAAGGGAAATTATGGAACTGTTTTGTGTACTGAATGTGGTTATGGCTATATGAATCTACATGTGAATTTTTACTGTATACTAACATTTTTCTGAGGAAGATCTATACTGGTTAATAATTTTAAAATACTAAAATAAGAAATAAATAGAGTGAGTATATTAATGTAAAAAATTGATTTAGAAGGAAAATTTTCATAGATAAATTGGAATGTTATATATTTGAAGAGGCAATTCAGTCAGAAAATACAATTCTAAATGTGTATGCACCTAAATGCAGAACTTCAAAATACATGAAACAAAAACAAATAGAACTAGAAAACAATGAGTGAAATCTACAATTATTGGATGACTGTAACACTCCTTTCTGAATAAATGATAGAAAATGTAGATGGAAAATCTGCAGAAATACAGAAGAACCCAAATAGCACCACAGGCCAAATTCTTCTAATTTGCAGTTACAGAACAATCCACACAACATCAGTGAAATATGCATTATATTGAACTACACTTGGGATAGTCACAAAGACAGGCCATAATACAATATATAACAAATTTAAGAAGAATTGAAGTCATATAAAGTACATTCTCTACTCAGAACCAAACTAAAGAATTTGATAACCGCAAATTCCCCAAATACTTGAAAATAGAACAACTCACTGTTACTAACTTATGTTTCAAAAGAAATTCTAATGGGAAATTGAAAAGCTTATAGAAATGAATGAAAATAAAATTACATATTAGAATTTATGAGATTTAGTTAAGCAGTATTTAGAGTGAAATTCATGTTATTAAATGCATATCTTAGAAAGGAAAAAAAATAAATGAATAATCTTAGCTTCTACTTTAACAAATGATAAAAAGGGAATTAAATCCTAGACAACGAAAGAATGAGAATTATATAGATAAGAGCAGAAATCAATAAATTGAAATGAGAAAAACAATAAAATCAATGGCCACACAAGTTATTAAATAAAAAACACCAGGGAAATGGAAATAGTCAATGATATTTAAAATCTTGTTGAGAAAAAACGACTGAACACAGTTAAAGTATAAAAATCTGGAAATGAAGAGCATATATGAATTTGTAGAAAGGGTAAAAATGATAATACATATTATAATCATAAAATTGAATAAATATCTTATGATCTAGTAGTAGTATGAGCTTGTTTAAAAAAGTTCAGTTTTAATTTTTAAAGGGGAAAATTCAGACTTAATATAAAATGTTTTGACAAAAAGCTACTGAAAAAAATATTTGTGTTTATTAATTTCATTATATTCTCTTTTAGAGAATGTGAGATGGCATTTTAAAAAGAGAAAAACAAAAATATTTTAAGATTATTTCATTTCAAAGAAATAAATTATGCACATATCTTTAAAGAGAAAGCACTCACAGGAGGGAAGAGGATGTGTGGTTCTTTTTGAAGGGAAATAACAAAGAACAAATTATACAACGGTGAGAAAATCCCCAATGCATCAGAAAAATATGAAATCATATCAATATCTGAAAAACTATTCACGACTTTATTAGGGCTATATGTGAATTGAAATCTTAAAATTGAGGAATTACAAATTAAAAAAAAGAGTATGTGAGATTTACCACAAAACCAAGCATGTAGCATCCTTAGTAGTGAGGTATAAATAAAAGAATGAATCACTGTTCATTTTTATGTGGTGTTTTCTTTGTGAAAGATAATTATGTGTTAACTTTAAAGGATATGTGTTGAAAACACATTAGGGAAAATGCAGGTCATTGTTATGAAAAATATTACTTCCATCTTATAAAAATCAGATTTAAAAAGTACAATGTTCAGTCATGATTTGGAATTAATGATTGAAAAAAACTTAAATAATATAATTTGTTTATTATAAGTTATTGCAAGAGACATATAGGCCTAGAGCTTCTTTTGCTCTTTTGCTCTCTTTTGCTCTCTGACCCCTTCCAATTTATGGAGTGCACTCATTTTACCTTTTGGATGTTATTTACTCTTTCAATAAATATATGCTTTGTCTGTCAAAACAAAACAAAACAAAAAGACAAAGAGATATATAAACAAGCTTTTAGCAATATATATATAAACTACTCTCATACTGAAAGTGATCATGATAATTCCTTCTTCCAATATTGCCTATATACAGTTCTTCCTATAAATATCAAATCCATTATGTCGTGGAAAGTATTGCTTAAATATGAATATGACTTTCCTTTTTAAAGCAAAAGTTATTACTTTTCTTAAAGAGAGGGTTTTCAAAAAATAGAGTCTTACCTGTGAAGCATTGTATTTGAATGTCTGAGAGAAACTGAATGACTATACTTAGTCTTCTAATTACATTTCAAAGCATTTTGTTTGTTAATTTATATTATGCAAGTGGTAAATATGCTGGAGGCTGAATAGAATCCAACAAGAAGTTAATCAATATTGCAAACAAATCATCTAGGGAATTTGCATTTATATTCCGTAGTCCAAATCACATTTTAAAATATTTACAATATTTTATAATTATAATGGTAACTCATATGTACCTCAGAAGTGTTAGAAACATTGAAAGCATTAAGAGAATTTAAAAATCACTTCTATTTCTGTAAGAAAATAACATTCTTGGTGTTTTTTTTTTTTTTTGATTCATTTATTTAAAATCCTTGAAAAGGATGGTTTTTACAAGTAAAAAAAGAAATAGGAAATTAATACTCTTACTAATCTCAGTATTAGGCATAAGACCGGGTAAGATTATAAAGTTCCCTTTCTTTTTGTTTAACTATGTTAATTTGAAGGCATTATATTATAACAATATGAATTCTGGAATCAAGGATTTCATTGCCTTAAATTTACAACTGAGAAAACTTTTTGATAATTCTCTCCAGAGTCAACTGGACAGTTGAGGTAGGTTTCTCCCTGTATATATTCCCAACTGTATGTATGTGTGTCTCTATGAACATATACATATGTGTCCCACAGTCTTTCAATATAATTTTAATTTGAAAATTGAAATGTTGGGGCATGTGTCATTCATGGATAATTTAGGTTTTAAACTTGGAGTACAGGAATTCTGATTCTGGCCAAGATGAAATAATAAGGACCAAATTTACATGTCTACCTGAAGCAACTAAAAAACAGACAAAAGATATGAAACCGTGATTTTCAATTTATTGGACATCAAGCAAAGAGCAGTTTTATGGAAGAGATTAGAAATTAGTGAGGCAAGGCCTATGGTTGTCCAAGCTTACTATCTAGAGAGACATTGCAGATGACAGTGCACAGAAGGGGAAACTATCTCCTTGAGTTAAGAACATGGCTCTGAGAGTCTAGGGATGCCAATGAAGGGGCCTAGAGCTTGCCTGACCAAATTCCAGAGAAGAGAGTGGCAGACAGAAATTTCCAGCAATCATGCAAGTCTGAGAATTATTCCCGCTTCCATTAATCAGAACGGAGAACCTTGTAGTTCATGGTGCATTGGTTAGAGTATACAGAACTGTTTTGCCTTAGAAGTGAGGAAATATTAGCCAAAGACTAAACATTGTTTTTACCTTACTTAACAAAGTTTAAAACCAAGACTCAATATTGTTACACCATTTCTAAATAATTTAACTGTATATCACGATGAAACTCAAGAGTATTATTTAATTGTAGAAACACAAAAATACCCAGCACTCAATAAGGTAAAATTCACAATGTCTGACATTCAATGCCCAAGTACCAGGCATTCAAAGAAATGGGAATGTAGCATCAATAAGGAGAAGAAAAATAAATAAAAACCAATTTAGAAATGAGAGAGAAAATAGTTAGTAGACATAGACATCAAAACAATATACTGTATTCCATATGTTAAAAAATAAGAGGAAATTTTAAACATGTTAAATGGGGGCATGGAAAATATTTTTTAAAAGACCCTAAATAAACTTTGTGACATTGAAGCTACAATATCTTGAGTTGAAAAAAATACACTGACTTGGATTAACAGCAGATTGAATTTGTAAGATGAAAAGATTAATGAACTTCGAGATAAGCAATAACACATGACAGAATGAAATACACAGGGGAAAAACATTAAAAACAAGGAATAGAACATTACTGAGCTGTAAGGCAAGTAAGTTCAAGTGTCCTAATGCACATGCATTTGGTGACAATGGAGGAGGAGAAAGAGGTATGCAAAAAGATATTTGAAGAAATAAAGAAAAATCTCCAAGTTCAATGAAAACTATAAACTCCAAGATTCAAAAAGCTAAAAGAATTCCAAGAAAAATAAAAATGAAAAAAAAAACCACTAAGCTCAGGTTCATTAAAATCAAATTACTTGAAACCAGTGATAAACAGAAAACTCTAAGAGGTATTTAGAGAAAAAGACACTTTACCTACAGAGGAGCAAAGAGTAGATTTCTTGACAAAAACAATGAAAATGAGAGTGAAGAAATACCTGCAAAATACTGAAACAAAAATATAACTGTCAATTTAGAATTCTGTACACTATGGAAATACATTGGTGAAATTAAGTTTTTTTTAGGAAATGCAAAATCTTAATCACTGACATATGTGTACCACAAAAAATAGTAAAGGAAGTCCTCTAGACAGACAAAAATGGTATCAGAAATAAATTGGGATCTAAACAAAGTAACGAGGAGCATTATGCACTGCAACTTCATGAGTAAATCTAAAGATTATTTCCTTAAAATATAATTTTTTAACAGATAATTGTTTGAAGTAAAAACAATCACAATGTGGGTTGGGGTGTAGATCAGTGGTAGAGTGTTTGCCTGGCATATACTAGGCATTTTTAATTCCAACGCCACAAAAGTACAATAATAACAACTTACAGTGGAGTACATAAGATATAGGAATGAAATGTATGCTAACAATAGATGATAGATTAATAGAGGAGAAATGGAAATATACTGTTGCTTTTCATGTGTTTGATTATTCTAACTTCTGATGGGTATGGCCAGCTATTTTCCTTTCTCTGCCAACAGATCTAGTACAATGACCAGATGAACCCATACGCATTAAGCATGTAAATAGCACTCATCATTTAGGATATGAGCACTGTATGGCTTGATGGCAGGGTGAGAACTCCATATTCAAAACTACTCTTTCTTCTTTGTTGAATAAGAAACTCATACAGGAAACTTTTCACCTTGTGTTTTTTACAGGGAATTAAGCTACATAAGTTTAAAGCATTTTAGTTGAAGTTGGGTGTGGTGGCACATGTGTGTAACCCCAGTGATCTGGAATGCTAGTCAGGAGGATCACGAGTTCAAAGACAGCCTCAGCAACATAGCAAGGCCCTAAGCAACTTAACAAGACGCTTTCTCTAAATAATTTTTTTAAAAATGCTGGGGATATGGATAAAAGTGAGAGGTTATATGTACCTGGGTTCAATCCCTAGTTTTTTTTTATGTCTTTTTAAAAAATATTTCATTTGTTCTAATTAGTGATACATGACAGCAGAATGCATTTTGATTCATTGTACATAAATGGAGCACAACTATTCATTTCTCTGATTGTACATGATGTAGATCTCATGCCATTTGTGCAATCATACAAGTACTTAGGTTAATGATGTCAATTTCATTCCACCATCTTTTCCACCCTTTCCCCCTTCCCTCCCCTTACTCCCCTCTGCCCAATCCAAAGTTCCTCCATTCATTTCCTGCCCCCATCATGGATCAGCATCCACATATCAGAGAAAACATTTGGTCTTTGGTTTTTGGGGATTGACTTATTTTGCTTAGCATGATATTCTCCAACTCCATCCATTTACCTGCAAATGCCATAATTTTATTCTCCTTTAAGGTTGAATAATGTTTCATTGCATACATAAGCCACAGTTTCTTTATTCATTCATCTATTGAAGGGCATCTAGGTTGGTTCCATATTTTAGCTACGGTGAATTGAACTGCTATAAACATTGGTGTGACTGCATCACTGTCATATGCAGATTTTAAATCTTTTGGCTATAAACTGAGTAGTGGGATAGTTGGGTCAAATGGTGGTTCCATTAAAAGTTTTCTAAGTATTCTCCATACTGTTTTCCAGAGGGATTGCACAAATTTGCAGTCCTACCAGCAATCTATGAATGTACCTTTTTCTCCACATCTTTGCCAACACTTATTGTTGCTTTTATTCTTGCTCATTGCCATTCTGACTGGAGTGAGATGATAGAGTAATTGTGATTTGCATTTCTCTAATTGCTAGAGATGATGAACATTTTTTCATATATTTGTTCATCGATTGTGTTTTTCTTCTGTGAAGTGTCTGTTCAGTTTCTTAGCCCATTTATTGATTGGGTTATTTGTTTCTTTTTTTTTTTTGGTGTTAAGTATTTTGAGTTCTTTTTTTTTTTGGTGGGGAGACAAATGTTTTTATTTTAAAGCAGGAAGAACATCACCTACAATGCACAAAGTACTTATAATCAAGTATTTTTTTTACTTATTTACTTCTTTGCTAACATAGATTTCTCAATTACCTAGTTCAGATCTGCTATATATTTGATGCAGAAATCAGTCCCTAATAAAACCACTCTGGTCAGGAAGGTCCATTTATGACCGCCCACTGCCCGCAGGTGGTGGGCAATCACAACGCGTATGCTTTTCTTGATCACAGGAACCAAAAGGGCTTTATTCCACAAGTCTCCGACTTATATTGAGAACATCAGCCTATCAGAGAGTCGACTACCAGGAAAGTCAGCCTATCAAGGAACAGTCTCCAGGCAGATACCAGGATCGCCTCATGTACAACAGTCAACCAGAGTTACTTCCTAAAACTTGTTTATGAGTGCAGCTATGTCTGGCAAGCTGCCAGGCGCCATCTTAGAGATCAGGCCACGGTGCGGCTCTGGGGCCCTCAGAGCCCGCCCCTGACATCTCCCCCTTATTCTTTAAATAAAGAAAAGATGACTTGGGACCATGCCTGTCTTAGGTTGTCCATGGCAAATTACATCCTTACCCGTCATTGGAATTCTGACCTCCAGGTGTCAGAACCCTGTCTTAGGTTGGTATGCATTTCCACGGATCTTACCCGTCTTTGACTACTGGTCCAGCATGCTTAGCCATACTTGGGGGGATGTGCCTGTCTCAATGGCTGTCAAAGCCTGTACTATAGCCCATCAATGATGTCGGGCATCTTGGCGAGCTCTGATTTGGCTGCGTATAACATAGGCTATCCCCAAGCAGATAATAATCAGAACAGCTACTGTTCTAGCCCACTGTTTTGTCAATCCCAGGGCTTTAGATACTGATGCAACTTGAACCCTGGTGGCACTGACTCTGAGTATCAAATGTAGATGACCAATTACCAGTAAGGTAGACAGAGATTCTTAGATAACATAACCACAGAGCTAAGGTTATTATAAGCAATAGGGGTGACACACACTGCTCTTAAAGGATAAACACATCCCAGTCCCAAAAGTTCTTGCAAGATATCCACTTGTTCTTGTAGTAAGTCCACTCTTTGATTTACAAGGAGTATGCCTGCTGTTAGATGTTGGTTTAGGGTCTCTTTAGTCTGTAAGGCTGCAGCTGTATTTTCAGTCAAGTGATTGACTGCTGTTGCTGTAGGTATGGCAGTTGCTAGTGCTGCTGTTGCAGAAACCACTATTGCAGTGACCATAGCCGCTGTGATGCCAAATTCTCTCCTGTTTCTTGATAGTAACACTGGCAATTCCGCATCTGTAACAGAGACTGGGACTGGTAGGAAGGTAGGAACACACATTAAGACTGCCAGCGGGAACCTAGAAGCATTCCAACATTGAGAGAGATAGCATAAATCTGAAGTACAATTGAGAGAAGCGGTTGTTTCATTAGTTCAGAAACATAAAAGGGGGACACACACAAACTGGGGTAGGTGGAAAGGTACATAATTGAACTGTTCCTCCTAAGAGACTAAAAAGAGGTTGTAAGTTAGTTCAAGGGGGGCTACGAGCATCATGGTCATCAGAAGTATGTTGGTCTGAGTTACTTGTTGGTAGCGTTGGCACTGGTCGAGTTAGTCGCTCAGGAACCCAGATAGGCGATGTTTTATCCTGTGGAAACACACAAACCGAGCTGCGGCTCCAGTAAAGCACCGGGTCCGGGCTGTTCCATTGTCCTGTAAGAACATCCTTCCATTTTACCGTCACTCTATCATGTTGTTTATGATTGCCATGTCTCTCAGTGGCAGAGATCCTCATTATCCAGAGTTAAAAAATTTAAAATAAAGAGGCAAAGAGAAAGTTTATTTTTAGGGGACCTGAAGGTCTCCCCTATTCCCCCTTTTTGTTTATAAAGAGTCTTTGTGGTTTATAAGGTATACCTGTGGTTAGAGTTATTTCAAATTTAGTGAGAAATTGGTTCTTACAAAATTTAATTTTTAAAGAAAAATTTAGACTCTATAATGTAGTACAATACTCTAACAGTTGCTTAACCATAATTGTATAAACCCCTATTTTTAAGACTAATTGTTCTAAAGAATAAAACTTAATAGAAAGTTAAGAGTAAATTAGTGTTTCTAAGAAATCCTTTTGAGTTCTTTATATATCCTGGAGGTTAGTGCTCCATCTGAGGTGCATGTGGTAAAGATTTTCTCCCACTCTGTAGGCTCTTTCTTCACATTATGGAGTGTTTCCTTTGCTGAAAAAAAGCTTTTTAGTTTGAATCCATCCCATTTGTTGATTCTTGCTTTTATTTCTTGCACTTTAGGAGTCTTGTAGAGGAAGTCAGATCCTAAGGCAACACCATGAAGATTTGGGCCTACTTTTTCTTTTATTAGGTGCAGGGACTCCGGTCTAATTCCTAGGTCCTTGATCCACTTTGAGTTGAGTTTCATGCAGGGGGCGGAGACAGGGGTTTAGTTTCATTTTACTGCATATGTATTTCCAGTTTTCTCAGCACCATTTGTTGAAGAGATATCTTTTCTCCATTGTATGATTTGGCACCTTTGTCTAGTATGAGAAAACTGTATTTATTTGGGTTTGTGTCCATGTCCTCTATTCTGTACCATCGATCTACCTGTTTATTTTGGTACCATACCATGCTGTTTTTATTAGTATTGCTTTGTAATAGAGTTGAAGATCTGGTATTGCGATACCCCCGGCTTCGCTCTTTCTACTGAGGATTGCTTTAGCTATTCTGGGTTTTTTATTCTTCCAGATGAATTTCATAATTGCTTGCTCTATTTCTGTAAGATACATCATTGGGATTTTAATTGGAATTGCATTGAATCTGTAGAGCACTTTAGGTAATATGGCCATTTTGACAATATTAATTCTGCCTATCCAAGAACATGGGAGATCTTTCCATCTTCTAAGGTGTTCTTTAATTTCTTTCTTTAATGTTCTATAGTTCTCATTGTAGAGGCCTTTCACCTCTTTTGCTAGACTGATACCCAAGTATTTTATGTTTTTCAATATAGTCCTTGAAACTCTAGCCAGAGCATTAGAAGAAAGAATTTACAGGTATAAATAGGAAAAGAGGAGCTCAAATTATCACTATTTGCTGATGATATGATTCTATGTTTAGAAGATCCAAAAAAAAACTAGAACTAATAAATGAATTCAGGAAAGTAGCAGGATATAAAATCAACACTTATAAATCTAATGAACTTCCATACATCAGTGATGAATTCTCTAAAAGAGAAATTAGGAAAACTACCCCATCCACAATAATCTCAAAAAATAAAATACTTGGGAATCGATATAGTTTTTTAAAAAAGATTTTAGTTGAGATGAGATATTCTGAATATCAGTCACTCACCATGCCTTCTATCATGTTGTGATGCAGCAAGAAGGCTCTCACCAGATGTGGCCCTCAATCTTAGACTTCCCAGCCTGAAGAACTGTAGGGAATGAATACACTTTATAAATTAGCCAATGTCAGATATTCTTTTACAGTAGCATAAAGTGGTCTAAGACAACAAAATCAAACAGATTTTTTTAATAAAGATAGGAAAGGTAGGGGAAATCTAAAAAGAGAAAGAACCCTTCCAGATATGCAAACAGAATGGTTCATAAATATGTATGTATACAAACCTATGTATACACAGATCACAGATATATGCATATAGGGTCTACTATGTGATAGGTGCTTTCAAACAGCATCACATGTAATTTTCCAAGAATCTTATAAATCTCAGCAGGGTGAGTTTGCTTCCTCTTTGTAATAGTATTGTTTTGTAGTACCTTTTGCAATATCATCTATGTCATTAGGCTGAGAATTTCTCATTCCTTTTGACTGAACATATTTGAACAGTAATAAATGTGCTATTAGGCACTCTGAAAACGAGAATTGCCCTGCAGGACAGGTACACAGACAAGAAACAAGATGGTTAATTACTGTTGTTTTTTTCTTTCCCTTCCTTATATTTTATTGGTGCTTTACACTTGTGCATAATGGTGGGATTCATTGTAATAATATTTGTGCACACACACAATGTAACAATAACCAATTAGCTAGTATAATTCTCCAGGGAAAGGGAAATTACTGGGGGATGATTTTATTTTTCACCAAAAAACTATTTTCACCTCCTGGAAGCTCCAGAGATTTTAGGAATTCAGATTCCATAGATATTCATGTCAGTGATTTCTGTTGTCTTTCCTTATATACCACTGTGAAGGAGGATTTGGCCACGTAGGCAAGCTTATTCATCTGTGTATGCATTTGCTAGCCAGCTTCATATTAGATATCCTATTAAAATCCTTCTGCAAATATCATGATCATACCAATAACTCACCCACAACTTCGAGGTTAGATTGGAAGAACTAGTAGATTATGGGCCAAATCACTCTACTCACCAGCTCATTTGAAAAATAATCTTTGGGGGAAATGACCAGTTATCTAAAAATGAAATTTTATATATATATATATATATATATATATATATATATATATATATATATAGCATATTATATATGCTATAAGATAAGAGATATTCCCAGGGATGAGACAGGAGGGCCAGTTTCCTTCTAGAGGAAGTAGGAATGTTTTATGTCACAGAGTATGTAGGTGATTCTGGGCTGTTTGAAAGGGAGAACACAGTCTTCATAGGATGACACAGTGACAAGATTCTTGATTTGGATAGGAAGGGACAATAGAGATGACCAGGGGAAGTATGCTGTTAATGTTGGAAAATTCTGGCTCTGGAGAAATGCCAACTTCTAGGTAGAGTTGGCTGTTATGGAACCCTGGGGATTGGAACAAAAAGACTCTAGGTTACAAACATCCACAGGCAATCCCCAAATTGCGGTTGATTCTCATTGCCACCTACTTTAGAACTGTTGTTAGCATGTTGGCCTCCTCCAGGATTTTTTAGTCACTAGAGAGACATAATGCAATTCTGAGAAGAGAAATAAATTATAAGTCAGAATGTGGCCTCAGGTTAGGAGTGGGAACAGTGTGGGCTCCAACAAATTCAGACCATGGGTCCTGTCACTAGCCAGGGATCCTGGGAAAGTCACAACCCTGTGGACTCTTCATCTATGAAATGGGCCTGAGTAGGCCTGTCCAGTAGGACTGTTGGGATATGAGTACTATATTTAAAGCCCCTGGAACAGTGCCTGTCCTGTATTGGAACTGTAGTGAGTATTCATATTGTCATTGTTTTCCTGTACGTATTAAAGAATATACAATTCAAAAGTACATAGAATAGCTAATCAGCAAAATTTGAAATTTCATGATTAAAATTCAGTAAATATTCCTTCAGAGGACATATTGCAAAATCTGGGTGTGGAGGACTCATTCCTCTCTGGGAAGCTCTTAAAATCTGAGTCAAAGACCAGCTTCTTCCTTCCTGTGTTTTCATCTAAACCACCACTTTCATTCATTTCAACTCATCACCACTTGCTTAGAGTTGTCCCAATTATATTAAAGGTAACCTAATTAAAATGTTCTTCTAATGGAGTTGGCTGTCATGGAGGGCAACATGTCACAGACTTCCTGATTAGGACATCCTTATTTTTCCGAAAACCCTTCCAGATGATGCGTATAAAATACCTAGTCTGTGTATTATGTTAAAAAGTATTGAGATGAGAGCTCAAGACACCTTTTATACCCATTCCAGGTAGAGATTCCTGTCTGCTTTATCTATCCACCATCCAAAAGAGCTACTCAGAGCATATTTCTACTCTTAGCTCTAAGACATGCTATCTGAGTGTCTGGCCTCAGTCACCGTGCTCTCATCACAATGAACTCCCATAGATAAAATTGTAATTTCTCAATGCCTCACACTACCTTTGTTCAGGGCAAAACCAGACTGCTCTTCACTGGAGTCCCACGTTCTCATACCTCCTTTACTTGTTCTTAGGTCTTAGAGGATATTTCACCATCTTCATGATGTGATTGCTGAACTTAGATTACATCCTACAGATAAGGGTGGGTCTGGTTTATCCTACTATACCACTGCTAAGACAGGTCCTTGAAAATAGTAAATGCTCAACGAAAGGTTGGAGAAGAAATGAGCCAGGGAGCAGAGGTTTCGTTTATTATAATTTAATTTTGACTTTAAGTAAAGGTAACAAATCCAGGAGTATATACTTTAATTTCACAGAATGAAAGACTAAAATATGATAATAAAAATCAATACTTCATTTTTTTTTCCTTTTACTGCTAAATTCATCCACATTTCCAAGAAAATTCCAATTCCAATACTATGGTATGTTGCTACAGATTACAGATAAGGTTGAACACATCCCAATTTGTTATACAAAAGAGAAAAACTCTTTCTATTAAAGTGGGTAACAGCATGAATGTGCAATGAATGTAATTTTTAAGCTTAGAGTCTGCATGTCATATACCTTCTAGTAAAATTAACATTTTAGAACACCAAGAAGAGGATAAATTCCCAAGACACCTAAATAGAATAGTAAAACAAGGATGTTCTATAATGTATTCTCCCCATCTCCAGTCTAACCCTCCACTACTTTGATCACTGACTATGCAGGACCTTACTCTGGGCAGAAAATACTGCTAGTGGCACTAAAACTTGAACTGGTCATGGTAGTAGCATCATCTGTTGTGGCAATTCTGGCCTGGGCTTTCTCTTCCTCATCTCTCAAAGCCTCCTCATACCACACTGGGAAGGATTTGGGATCACTCCCATTGATCTTAGCCAAAAATTCCAAGAGACTCATTTTACTGGTTTCAATGTGGGCCCTCGGACCCCACAGGAACTCGAAGTGAGCAGGATCACTGTTGGGCACCTGCCGATACTCCAAGTACTCTTCCTGCACCCAATCGTGGGTGATAAGCTTCCTGGGGTCCCCATAGATAAAGTGTTCCCTCCCAGCATACACCCCCATCATACTCAGTGCTTCCCAGACAACCTCCTCAGGGGCACAGTTTCCCTCCATAAATATAATGCTCAGAGTAAGTACCAGGAGGCCAGCCTTGGGCATGCCCTGGACTTCACTTAGCATCCCATCGTAGGTGAGGCCCAGGGTAGTCACAAGGACATAGCAGTGGTTGGAGGGGTCCACTTCCTTCATGTCAATGCCAAAGACCAACTGCATGCACTCAGAGGCCTCGCTGAAGATCACAGGGAAGTGATCTTGGTAATTTTGAATGACACTATTCAGCATTTCTGCTTTCGTGGTCAGCTCTTTCATTCGATACTTGAGGAGTAGGAATTCTACCAAATCATTCACCTTTTCATCTATCTCACTTCTGGGCAAGGATGTACTGCCTGGAAGGGCCTGTGAGGTACTTGGACCCTCCTCTCCTTGGCTGGAGGCCTCATCAGATTGACTGCATGGAGTAGAGGTCATGACAGTGGGGGAAGACAAGGTTGTTGGAGGACTCTGGGAAGGACTTGGTAGCTCATCAAAACCAAAATCTTCCTCTGGGGTACTTGACAATAGAGGATAGCAAGAGGAGGAAGTGGAGGAAGAGGAGCAGGGGAAAGAGGAGGAGCAAGTGGAGGAGGAAGAGGAAGTATCCTCCTCATCCACAGGTGTGGAAGCCTGTGCATCCACAAGGCCCTGTGTCTCAATTTGGGCCTGCAGGTCTTCCTCAAGCATGTAACGCCGACGCTTTGGAGCTCGAGGCATGATGACTCTGGTCTGAGACAGCAAGCAGGAGGACGGGCAGGAGCTTGGTGGTAGAGACTCACTGGCCTGGGGAAGAAAGGGTATGTGAGGGACTTAGCTGAGAACTGAATCTTTGGCAGCTCTCACAAAGGCCCACTACAGGTTTTCTGTTTGGGTGGTGCTCTAGGGCTATTCAGGCTCCCGTCCTTTTGGTGGAGCTGTTTCCTGAAAGCCTGAGGGAGAAAGTGAGGCAGTTACTGTGGGTACAGCAAGCCCACAGAGCACAAGGCCCAGGGCTGACCGTAGGTCTCATGGGGCCTGGGCTCTGTGGGGCTCCCTTTGCCCTAGGGAGGGCAGGGTCCTTGATACGCATTCCCTGAGTACACCTCACCATGACTCCAAATACTGCCTGGGCCTCCTCTGCTCTGTGACCTGAGGACACTGCCTCATACCAAGACATTCATCTCCTTGTTCCAGAAGTTCTTGTAAGAGGCACTGAGGGGACCCACAGATTGCAGACTGCAAGCAAGACCCTGGTCCACCAGCCCTGACAGGAGGGATGGGCTGCCTTCTGTGAGGTCACCACTGTTCTGAGGTAGATGGTCCCCTCTGCTCACTCTGGGCCCTCAACTTGCCCCTGGCAGGACCTGGATGCCACCCACGTGCTGGACTGAAGCACACTCTCTGAAGAAGTTTCCACCTCCCTGACAAGGAATACAAGGTAAGGAGCATCACATATGGCCAAGCCTGCCTGGGACAATAGTAAGTACTGTCCAAATTCCATGGATCTGTGTCCTGGGAGGGGTGATTCGCTTGGTCCTGACATTGATGTAAGAAAATGTCTGAGATTTTCCCTCTGATGACCTGAGGCCATCTTCCTTAAACTAAAGCCCTATCTCTGTGAGACACCAGAAGAGGAGTTAAGGGGAAGTCATTCTACCCATGGTCCCTTTGGTCTTCCTGTGGCTGAAAGAAGGGGAAGGTTGGGACTGGTGTCCTATGTATTCAGGTGAGGGAGTTTCCTCTATCCTCACCTTGACTCCTGGCTATGCCTGAGTTCCTCCCTCTGCCAACGTGAGTTCAGCCACCACTTATAGAGGCCTTCACCTCCAATGACACACAGATAAGAGAGGTGCCTCAGTATGATAGCCCTGCCTGGGTTTATTGGGCTGACAGCGGGCAAAGGAAAGATTTGTGAGAGGCATCTGTCTGCCCTGGGTTGGGGGTTCCCTGGATCCTCCCTTAAGGTCCTCACCTTAAATATGGAAGAATTTGGAACCCTTGTGTCTAATGACTAGATAGGTTCCCTGTGCCAATGTGACATCATCCTGTGACATTGCCTCTTTCAACTCCCTGAAAGTCCCCCAACCCTCAGAAGGAAGGAGCAGATGTCTTATCCCATCTCCCCTTTGTGTGGGATCTCCAGGGCTGGTGGCTTGACCTGGATCCCATCCATGCCTTCTGGACTGGCAGATTCCCTAAGTCCTTACTCATGCCCATGCCTGCTCTTCCTCACACCCACTGCATCTGAGGTGAACTGACATCTTCAGACCAAGACCCCATCTCCCAGAAGACTCCTCATTTTCATGCCCATGGTACATGCCACTTAGGGTTTCCCACAGCTGATTACAGGGGATAAGTAGACTATGTAGGATTTCTTCTTGCAGAGATGTAGATGCTTTCAGTTCTCGTGAAAGGTCACTACCTTGGGTCTAGCAGATCCTGGGATTCTTCTTCTGCTAACCACATGTGGCTCTCTCTGCTACCTGCAAGCCAAACCTCAAGGAGAAATGACAGAGAGTCACTTCCAGAGACCCTCCCTGAACCACACCACCGGGATGATTACAGGAGAAGCCAGGCTCTGTGAGGTCCCTTCTTTTGGGAGGTATGACATTCAGTCCCTGTCACCAAAGGTCCTCACCTTGACTCCTAGCACAGAGTGGAATCCTCCCTCTGATGGCCAGGTGTGACTTCTCTGCTGTCCTGATGAACACCAAGGCTCCCCCTCGCTGATTTGGAGGAGACAGAAGTGAAGAGAGCACATTTGGACACTGATGCATGGGTTTTTCCCAGGCTAACAGAAGGAGCAGGTTCCATGGGCCTCCTTGGTCTGGGCTGTCCTCAGGGTATTCATACTCACTCCTGACAGGGTCTGGCCCTTTCCCCTCTGCTGACCTGTATGTAGGTGCATCCTGCAGGCCAAGGGCCCCATTTCCCCGAGGCCCAGAGGAGGAAGAAGGAATGGGATGTCTTCCCCAAAGTCCTGCCTGTAGCGTCCCCAGGCTGCCAACAGGGGCGGGTTTCCCAGGTGTGGATCTGGGATGTTACTGAACTTCCCAGAAGACCCTGAGATTCCTACATCTTCTGACCTGAGAACACACACTTCAATCATGCTCACTCATCCCTGACACCCTGGAGGCAGAAGGGAGGTGCACTGCCTCTGGCC
The DNA here is from genome assembly GCF_902686445.1 of Sciurus carolinensis. NCBI lineage: Eukaryota > Metazoa > Chordata > Mammalia > Rodentia > Sciuridae > Sciurus > Sciurus carolinensis. Next base: position 128,499,584 of record NC_062232.1, on the reverse strand, counting down.
ACTCTGTCCAGGGACACCTAGGGCTGATGTCAGGGTGGAGGTCCTGATCTGGAGTATGAGGCACCCTCATTCCTCCCTGAGTCATCTCCTTGACTCCTAACAGCAGCCAACCTCTCTCCTAAACTGAGTATGTCTCCCTCAGATTACACAGTGAGAATGAAGGGCAGGCTCACTCTGAAAGCAGGGACAGGGCTGGGTTCCACCTATTTTGTGTCCTAGGCCACTCAGTCCTCTCTCATTTCTAATTGTGACTGCAAACAGGCCCTTCTCCTTGTACCAAGCCCCTAAGCTCCTTAGGACCCAGATACCAGAGTCAGAAATCATAGTGCTTGTAAACCTGGTACAGGCCTCCCATTGCTGGACTTGAATCTAGGTCACCTCAGTCCTTCCTTAATGCTGCCCTTGACTTCCACCTCTTCCTGTTCACCTGAACCTATGCTCCTTCTCCTGAACCTTAACCTCACTTGGACATGCATGTCAAAATCTGGAACCACCTTTCTCTTCACCTGTATGGGAACTCCCTGGGATGACTGCAGGGGCAGAGTTTTGGGGTGTTCTGGACATTGTGGAGTCTAAGGCCCCTCCTTTAAGACCAAGGATTTCACTAGTCTGAGTTACCCAACTGTGGTTCTTAAAGTACCTGTTATGCCTAGATTTTCCCAGGTCTTATGTCAAGGGCTGAGTTGGATTTTGTGGGACTCCTCAATGAGGATGGAGTGGGTCTTCTCATTCCTCCCTGTCTCTCCTGAACATGTTTCTGTAAGTGTCTTGATCTCCATCCTGTGCCCACTTGATTGTGCCCTTTGAGACCAAGCAGAGTTCTTTAAGACTGAGTGGGAGGAACTAATCCTCAAAATCTTCCCCTGTGCATTGCACGACTGACCACACAGGAAAATTAGGATAATTTTCTTGAATTCAGGGGCGCTCTACCACTGAGCAATGTCTTTATCTTTCATATTTTATTTTTAAAGTTTGAGACAGGGTCGGGTTGCCCAGGCTGGCTTACAAAGTTGCCATCCTCAAGTCTCAGTCTCTCAAGTAACTGGGATTGCAGGTGTGCACCCTACTCCATCCAGACCTGGATAACTGGGGTATGCTTTAAGTGGGGAGGAACTTTTTTAGTTCATTCCCAGAATCTTACCTTGTCCTTTTGTGTCCTTTCTTTGTTTTCTTTTTTATTCTTTTTTTTTCTGCAAGCCTGGCAAGCTCTCTGACACTAAGCTACACTCACAACCCAAACACTGATCCCAACACAGCCTGAGTCCTGTATGCTCCACCAACCTGGAGCAAAGGCATCAAAACAAGGTCCTACTGGAGACTATCATGCTGAGTGAAATAAGCCAGTCCCCCAAAACCAAAGGCTGAATGCTCTCTCTGATATGTGGATGCTAACACACAATAAGGGGGTGGGGAATTAGAAGTTCACTGGATTAGACAAAGGAGAATGAAGGGAAGGGAGGGAAAGGGAATGGTAAAGAATAGAATGCATTGGACGTAACTTTCCTGTGTTCATATATGAACACAGAACAGTGAAACATGTACAACTACAAGAATGGGGTCCACTCCATATATGTATAAGATGTTAAATTACATTCCACTGTCATGTATAACTAAAAAGAACAAATAAACAAAAAACCAAGGTCCTAAGCTCTGTACAATGCTCCAAAGTGAATTCAGTGAATCTCCCAACAGGCTGAGTACCCAGGAGCATCCTACTGTGGAGGGTGGGGCCAGAACGGGATGCCATGGGGCCTACCGGTACATCCCCCCTTAGGCCCCTCGTGTACTGTCCTGGCAGAACCCAGACCGCACTCTCTACATACCCTTTGTTGAGCCAACACCACACCCCTCAGGCCAAGACTTCAGCTCTGGGATTCCGGAGAGCAAACTGAGGTTGAACCTGATTCAGAAAGCTCTTCTGAAATCTCCCAGGGCTGATCTGATGTAAGGATCCTTAGCTTCGCGTCCTCCGTGTCTGTTGACTTGAGATGGCGCCTCACAAAGAGCCTTCACTTCCTCAGTACTCCAGGGCGGAAGTTGGGGTGCACCACATCCGGCTAAGTTGTCAGGGGTGGGAGGGTCTCCCAGAGCTGATATCAGGGGCAGGTTTCTTTTCCGGTGTCTGAGGTCCCCTGGATCCTCCTTAATGATCGTGGCCTTCATCCTGGGTCCCAAGTCTTTTCCATTTGCTGATCTGTGTCTGGTCCCTTCAGGATAAATTTCTTCCTGACACACAGTTTGCCTCAGCAGAAGTCAGAAGCTGCTACATTTCCCCCGGAACGTCTCAGAGTCGACAGTAGGTAGAGGATCAGGTGGAGGATCCCTCTGTTCAGAGATGCAAGGCCCTCTCAAGTCCTCACTTAGGGCACTAACCTTTACTACTGGTCAGAGCCTGGACCTCCTTTCTCTACTAATAGGAGGCTGCCTCCTTCTATTTAAATCCCACGTTCATAAGCCCCTCCCCCTCACCGTGACTTGGATGCTCCTGAGCTATCTGCAGGGATAGGGTGAAATTAAAATCATTGTTTTCTGCAAGTTCTACATCAAGATCCTTATCGTTACTACTGGCAAGGACTGAGAGGTCTTCCAATGCTGGCATGAATCTGGTTCCTTCAGGCCAAGGATATAAATGCCTTGAGACTCCTGAGGCAGAAATGAGTGGAGCCCTCAGCCTGATGGATGTGTGTGTTATCTTTCAGGACTGACAGCAGAGCCCCAGCTAGATTTTGTGCAGTATCTTCTGTTCTGAGATGGGTGGAACCCTTACTCCTCACACATGAAAGATTCTGGTTCATTGATCAAATGCTTGGCAGGAAGTACCCTGTTCCTGGCACTTGGGAATATTAGCCCCATTGCCGCCTTTGCAAATGTTCTCTACTGGTCCCAAGCTACATTTTCTGTAGAGTGCTACAATGCCCATAATTGTGGTGAACTGTCATGGAAGCAGTCTCCAAGGTCCAAAGAACACATGAAATCTCTTCACCACTCAGACATAGACTGGAAATGTTTGTTTTTAAACATTTGGTTTTATACTAACAAGGCCAAACATAAGAGTTTTGGGAAGTCCCACCATTTCCAGGTTATCTAATGCTGCACTGTCTGTGCAGTGGCTTTCACCTTTTAAGCCTCATTCTTGGAATGTTGAGGATATTAATTTCCTAAAATACTTATCCTTGCTATGTGTGATTCACTAGCTGTTCAATTTCTATTCCATTCTTTATATTCTATTAAAATTATTTTTCAAACAGGCCAGTGATCATCACTAAGGTGGTTTCCGGAAGTTTTTAGCACAGACGCCAGAGTCACATTTTCTCCATCAACCCCATCTTTTCCCAGTGGTTACTGGCATCTGTGGTGTGAGGTACTGCCTCTGATTGTGCAATGAACTAAAGCCAAAAGTTGAAACATTTCCTATTACACATCCTGTCATCTGCCATCTCTACAGGCTGAAAACCCTCCCCAACTTGGCTATCTGTCCTGCACTCCCTCCAACTCTTAACATAAATGCTAGTTTACTAGGCTTCAATTTCCTCAAGCTTTTCTTGTGTTTTGTTGTTTGGATTTTGTTGATTGTCAATAATGTTTTTCCCCTTCTCCCTTCAGTCATTTTGCACGGTAGATTTTGGAAGTGTAAATAAGGAATGTGAGCTCAATGCTTATTTTGACCCACAGATAAGGTACTAACTCTGAAAATACTATAAGAATAATTCACATCTCTGTAATATTCCTTTGTCAATTATTTAATATGATGTAATGCTGTACATATTCAGGACTTTGTTCATATGACTCTATCAGCAAACTTTTATTGTTGCCTTAATTAAGATCTTAGTTTTTGCTAGGATTCTTTTCAGTGGATTTAGGGTTGGCTGCCATTGTGAATGGGATAATGTCTCTTACATCTTCTAATTACTTATGACTTTGTGTAGCAGAATTCTTGATTTTGCTATTAATGAACTCCCATACAATTTTTATGAAGTCCTTTATTCATTTATATGTTCCACTTACATATTCCTTTTAATGTTTTAAAAGATAATATTGTCACCAATATCCTTTTATATATTCATAATATTGTCACCAATATTCTCTTATATATTCATATCTCTTTTTGATTTTTATAACCATAGCTCTGCCTATGTGTTCCAGTGCAGTTTTGAACAGTAGAAGAGATACCATGCCTTTTTGTCTTGACCCTGACTTTAATGGGAATTATTCCAATATTTCACATTTAAGTGTATTTGTGACATTTTAGGAAAGGGAAATTATAGTATTAGTTTACTTTTTACCATAAAATTGTGTTGAATTTCTTTGAAAAGCTTTTATGTTGCCATTAACAAGAACAAGTATTTTTTTCCTCTTTTAATTTGTATATAGGGAATTAAAATTGAAAGCATTTTCTAATGTTAAATCATATTTTTATTCCTTGGACACATCCTGTTTGTTCATTTAATTTACTGCTATGATAAATATGCTATTAAATTATTTAGAATATTTGCTGCTGTGGGCTTGGCTCAAGTGTGATTTTCATGGGGTGTTCTCATCTGGTATTGAAATCAACGAGCACTAGTCTGGCAAAAAGAGTTGAATAATTGCCCATCATTTTATATGCTTTGGAAGAGTTTACATAAGACAGTAATTTGTTTCTCCCTGACCATTTGGTAGAACTAGCCTCTAAAACTGCCTTGTCTTAGAAAATTAGATGGTGGCTTGAGTTTTGAATACAGTTTTAGTGTACGTTGTGTGATTAAATCTAAATATCCAATTTTGCTGAAAATTTCAAACTTAAGGCTTTTTTTTGGCAGTGCTGGGGGTCAAACCCAGAGAGTTATGCATGCTACATAAGCACTATACCACTGAGATATACATGACATCATATTTATAATAAGATACTATATTCCCATGATACAATATTTACAACAAAAAATTTAATTTCAGAAATTCTAACCTATATCCCTCTCTTGCTATTGGAATAATTTGAAGCATATCCAAGATAAGGCATTTTGTTTCTAAATATTTCATATGCTTTTTATAAAGTAAAGTCTTTTATAAAACATAAAACCAATATAATTATATTTCCCAAAATTTTAAATAAGTAATCATAAAATACCCAGCTATTTTTTGTGTTTACATGGCAGACATACTTATAGAAAACCAGATTCTCTGAATCAGTATCCAAATATGATTTAACCATTGCAAATGTTTGTTATGTTCCTTAAGTTATTTTTAGTCTCTAATTCCTACTTCCATGGCTTCATTTTCCTTGCAATCAAAAAATAAGCAATATGTCCTGTCCAGTTTCCCACAGTACGGATTGTGCCCAGTATACCAGTATAACATTTGGGATGTCACTTTTTCACACTACAAAATGCGCGCACGCACGCGAGAGAGAGAGAGAGAGAGAGAGAGAGAGAGAGAGAGAGAGAGAGAGAGAGAGAGAATATATACACAGTGAAATATATAAAATATGTATGTATACACACTGTTAAATATTTATATATGGAACTATATCTATATTAAACTGAACATGAATTTATGCTGAAGACTCCAATTCTAATCTGTTATCACAAAGATCTTTCTAGCCTCCACCCCTTGTTTACCTGTAATATCCCTGTAATATCCCATTCCAAAAGTGAAAAATCTGCTTCCCACCATTCACCAATCTGTTCAATTAATTGTTTAATTTCAGTACACATGTGTAGTGTTTTCACAATTGTGAACCTGTACTCCTGTGGAAAACCACTTTTCTGCCACAAGACAGCACTTAAATCCAGTTCTTTTTGATCTTAGCATTCCAGCATTCATTTCTGTTACTTAGGACAGAAAATTCTCTCTCACACCCTTCAGTGAGGTTGCTCCATATTTTCTTAATGCAGTTACAATATTTTGCTGCATTCTGCATTCCATCCTGAAATTTCTCGATCTCCCAAATTATTTTGTTTTAAATTTTAATATATTAAAAATCATGCTGCGTAAGGTCCTGGTTCAATCTCTAGTGCACACGACACACACACACACACACACACACACACACACACACAAACACAAAAAACAAAATGCGCTCACACTTTGTGCTATTAAAGTATATAATTTTTAATAAATGTATATTGTCATGAATGCACCATTATAGTATCATAAAAATACCTTCACTGTCCGTAAATCTGTGATTAACCTATTTACAACTTTACAAAATGTCATGTAAATGCAGGAATACAGTCTCTAGTATTTTCCAATTAGCTGCTTTCACTTGGCTATATGCATTTAAAGCTCACTCATATCTTTGCAGGTCTTATAGATCATTCTTTTTTTTTTTTTTTTTTTTGCGGTACTGGGGAATCGAACCCAGGGCCTTGTGCTTGCAAGGCAAGCACTCTACCGACTGAGCTATCTCCCCAGCCCTAGATCATTCTTTTTAATTGATGAATGGTATGCCATTGTAAGGTTGTGTTCACAGTTTGCCTGTGTATTAAAGGACATCTTGCTTACTTTCACTTTTTGACAATTATCAAATAAGCAGCTATAAATATTCTTGTACGGGATTTTGTGTGGACGTAAGTTGGGGATGTGTTTGCTGATCTATAGTGAGATTGTTCAGGTTTTATTTTATAATTTTGAAAATATTTTTACTTATTTTTTATTAATTTTTCCCACATTTTTTATTGGTGCGTTATGGTTGTAGATAATGGTGGGATTTGTTGCTGCATATTTGTACATGCACAAAATATAGCAATATAATATGACCAGTATCACTTCCCAGCATTTTCCCCCTCCCTTCCTACTACCTATCCTAGGTCCCTTTCCTCCACTGATATCCCTTTGGTTTCATGAGATCTGTCCCCACCTCGTTTCCTTTTCCTCTCTAGTTTCTGCATATGAGAGAAAACATATGATCCTTAACCTTATGAGTTTAACTTATTTCAGTTTTTTGAAGAATGTGAAAAACCTTCATCTAAAGTGTCTGTACTGTTCTGCATTTCTACCAGCAATGAGTGAAAGTTCCTACTCTGCATTTTCACCACCAGCAACTGGTTTTGTAATTCTTTTCAATCCTAGACATGTCAGTAAGTATGTAGTAATACTTTGACTTTTAAAAATTTGTAATTCCAAATTACATTCACCATCTTCTATATGTTTGTTTGTCATTGCTATACCTTCTTTACTGCATAGATTCATTTCCCGATTTTAAATGAGTTGTTTCTACTGCTGAATTTTAGGAGTTATTTGATTTTGTATAAAAATTCTTTTGTAGATAAATGTTTTGCAGTAATTTCTCCCTCTCTGTGACTCCTCTTTTCATTCTCTTTACATTGTCTTTCACAGAAAACATTGTAAAACATCACCAAAATTATAAACTTTTTTCTTTCACCAATCTAAAAACTCATCCACACATCCAAGTTCATATAATATTATTTTCTCCTATGCTTTCTTGTAGAGCTTTTATAGTTTCTCCATTTTACACTTAGGTCTACAAGCCATTTCGGGTTATTTTCCATGAAAAATTTAAGGTTTTTGTGCAAGTTTATTTTCCTTTCTTTCTTTTTCTTTTTTTTTTAACTATCTTCACAAGATTACCTTTGAATCTTGGTCAGAAATCAGTAGATTCCTTGGGTATGTTTTTATTTCCGGGCACTATTCTGTTTTATTAATCTATATTTTTAATATTTCATCAATTTTGTGCTGTCTTTATTGCTATAGCTTTATAATAAGTCTTTAAGGTGGGTAATGTGAGTCTATCTTAAGACATGATTTTTGATCCTGAGAACAATTGACATTTTAATCTTGTTTCCTTGTCATAATCACTTTTTTACTTCCAACACTTTTGTTCTTGCTGCTGTTATCAATTCTATGAGATTTTTCTATATAAAATCCTACTTAAGGGAGGCATAAATTTTCCTTCTGCAAATGTACATACATTACTTTTCTCATCTTATTGCACTAACTAGGACTTCCCCCAAAATTCTGGAAGAATGGAGAGAGAAAAATATCTTTGCCCTTTTCCTGATCTTAGGTGAAAAGCTTCTAATTTCTCATCATCTGGTATGATGCTACCTAAAGCATTTTTGTGCATGATCTTTATTAAACAGAGGAAGGTCCCTCCTATTTCTGGCTTGCTAAGGCAATTTTGTCATGAATGAGTGTTGGATTTTATCAAATCAATTTTCTACATAAATTGATATCATAGTTTAACTTCAGCCTGTTGATGTCATGAATTACATGGATGTCTGAACATCGAATTAATTAGTCCTGCTTGTATACCTGTAATAAAACTCATTTGGTCATGTATGTAATCATTTTATACATTGTTGGATTTCATTTGCTTATATTATATTGAAGATTATTGGATCTGTGCTCATGAGAGATATTATATACTTTTGACTTCTTATAGTATCTTTAAATGGTTTTGGTGTTAGGAATATTTCCTCTGCTTCTGTTTTTTCACAAGAGATTGTGAAAAAGTGCTATATTTATTCTTCCTTAAATTTGTGGGACAATTTATCAGTGCAATCATCTGGACATGATGATGTCTTTTTTGAAAGACATTAATTATTTATTCAATTAATTGGTCATAAATAAAAATAGGTATAAATTTATTCAGGATTTTTATACTTGTGTGAAGTTTTGTAGTTTGTGTCTTTGATGATAATTTTAAATAATTTATCAAATTTACGGTTCTAGAATTGTCACAGTATTCCTCCACTATCCTTTTAATGTCCATGGGATCAATAGGAATGATCCCTTTCTTATATTTGATATTGGTAATTTGTGCCTTCTTTTAATTTCTTGCTTATCCTTGCTGGAAGATTATCAATTTTGTTGATCTGTTCCAGTAACTGGATTTTGATTTGATTGATTTTCCCTATTGTTTTCCTGTTTTTAATTTCATTGATTTATGCTAATTTTTAAATTAATTTTCTTCTGCTTGCGTTGTTTAATTTTCACTTCTTTCTCTATTCTGCTAAGGTATATCTTAGGTTTTGATTTTAAATTTTTTTCTCTATTACATAATTTAATGGTACAATTTTAACCTTCAATACTGCTTTTGCGAATACCCCATAATTAAAAAAAAATTATTTATTTATTTTATTTATTATTTGTAGTTTTTAGATATACATGACATTAGATTGTATTTTGACCTATTTTATATACATGAAGTATAGTGTCTCATTCTTATATGTCACAAATTTTGAAAATTTATATTTAATTTTAACTTAATTGAAAATATTTGAAAATTTTAATTAAGTCTTCTTCTTTGGCCCATGAAGTATTTGGAAGTGTGTTGTTTAATTTATATATATATATATATATATATATATATATATACACACACACACACACACACACACAAAATATATATATATTAAATTATATATATTAAATTTATATGTAACTATATTAACAGTTTCTATATGCATTTAATTTATATTTTATAACTTAATATACATTATATATTTTATAATATATAGTTATAATAATATTTATGTGTCATTATATTGTACATTACATATATTATGTAAAGTATATAGTACATTATATATTACCCATTATATGCTACATATTATATATTATATATTTATATATGAAATATATATCACATATTATGTATCACATATTATATATTTAAATATATTTAAATTTATATGTATAGTATACATTTATATATATGAATTTTTTATTTTTTTTTTTTTTTTTTACTTTCTAAGGTCCTGGTCCCTACTCTGGATAGTGGGGCGAGAGTAAGTGGGATCAGCTCCTTTCACTTCCAGATGGGGCTTTTTAGAAGACATAAAGTCACTTCTGTTTGCCATTTTGCCAGAGGGCATCTGCATGTTTTTTTTGTGTTTTATTTTTTGTTTAGGTACCAGGGATTGAACTCAGGGACACTTCACCACTGAGCCACATCCCCAGCCCTATTTTGTATTTTATTTAGAGACAGGGTCTTGCTGAGTTGCTTAGCACCTTACTTTTGCTGAGGCTGGCTTTGAGCTCACTATCCTCCTGCCTCAGCCTCCAGAACTGCTGGGATTACTTATGTGGCACTGTGCCTGGTCATCTGCATGTTTGATGAGGAGTCCCATGTGGCCGGGTGGAAAGCCACAGCCCTGAACTGCCTGGGCAGTTTTGCTCCAGTGGAGACTTTGCTCTGTACTTAGAGCTGGGCCACCTCTGTGCACAGCTTCCCTCTGTGCTGACAATGGGAGGGCCTGGAGGTGCCATGGAGTTGAAGGGATCCTCAGGTAGAGATGGTTTGTATTCCCCAAGGTCATATCACTGTAAGGAAGGGCCAGGTGTAAATGAACAGTGGCAAGATGAGTTCTGAGGCCAGGAGCATCTCCCACTCATCCCCAAGTGGATCACAGCAAATGGAATTTCTATGAGCGGGAAGGGTCAAGAGAGGGTGAGGGGACATTTACAAGATGATGTGACAGGGAAGGTGGGGGAAGGGGCTAGGGTCAGAAGCCCTAATCAGGTGGCCTCCCAGGCAGTTGGTCCAGACAGAGTTCTCCCAAGGCTCCTCTCTGCTGGGAACAGGTGGGCTTGAGGAGAGTCAGAATCTTTACCATCCAGAAGCTCCCTGTGTGCATTTGCCCACCCCAGGAGCAGGGAAGGGTCTGGTTTCCCAAATAAACAGCAACCAGAGTAGCATTTGCTGAGTGTTCTGTGCTGGGCAATGTGCTAAGTTTTTTTTACCTTGCATTATCTCAGTAAAACTCATAACAACCCAGGAGAACATCACTACTATTATTCTTGTTTGTAGTTGTGCACATGGAAAATTAGAGAAGCAGAGGTTCTTACCCAAAGTTATGTGTCTAAAGAGAGCTGGAGCCAGAACTTTAAAGTGGAGGATTCCTCAGACCCCTGGATTCTTCTTTACTTCCCCAGTTCTCCCTCCCCTACCCTTCACGCCTGACTGTGTGAAAAAGGACTGGAAAAGGAGAAAAAAAATCCAGTTTGAGATTCTATTATAACAACGTGGTCAAACATGAGGTGGCTGGTCAGGAAATTATCTGGGGATTTCATTGCTCTAAGATGTTAACCATCTACTTCCAGAAGAAAACAGATTAGCCATCTTTGGAGAGTAAATATTTTATTTTTATTTTTACTTTTTAAATTTCGTTTATTTATTGTGGTGCTGGAATTAAACCCAGGGCCTTGTGCATGCTAGGCAAGCATTCTACTATTATTTTTATTGTAAACAAATGGGATACGTGTTGTTTTTCTGTTTGTACATGGAGTAAAGGCGTACCTTTTGTGTAATCATAAATTTACATAGGGTAATGTTGTTTGATTCATTCTGTTATTTTTTTCCTCCTCCCCATCCCTCCCATCCCTCTTTTCCCTCTATATAGTCCTTCCTTCCTCCATTCTTGCCACCCTCCTTAACCCTAACCCTAAACCTAATCCTAACCCTAACGCTAACCCCTCCCTCCCCCCATTATGTGTCACCATACGCTTATCAACGAGATCATTCGTCCTTTGGTTTTTTGAGATTGGCTTATCTCACTTAGCATGATATTCTCCAAATTCATCCATTGCCTGCAAATGCCATAATTTTATCATTCTTCATGGTGCAATAATATTCCATTGTATATAAATGCCACAGTTTCTTTATTCATTCATCAATTGAAGGACATCTAGGTTGGTTCCACAATCTGGCTATTGTGAATTGAGCAGCAATGAACATTGATGTGGCTGTACCTCTGTAGTATGCTGATTTTAAGTCCTTCGGGTATAGGCCAAGGAGTGGGATAGCTGGGTCAAATGGTGTTTCCATTTCTGAGGAATCTCCACACTGCTTTCCAGAGTGTCTGCACTAATTTGCAACCCCACCAGCAATGTATGAGTGTACCTTTTTCCCCAAATCCTCACCAACACCTATTGTTGCTTGTGTTCTTGATAATCACCATTCTAATTGGGATGAGATGGAATCTTAGGGTAGTTTTGATTTGTATTTCTCTTATTACTAGAAATCCATTTGTTGATTGGATTATTTGTATTCTTGGTGTAGAGTTTTTTGAGTTCTTTATAGATTCTGGAAATTAGTGCTCTATCTGAAGTATGAGTGGCAAAGATATTCTCCCACTCTGTAGGCTCTTTCTTCTCATTGCTGATAGTTTCCTTTGCTGAGAGAAAGCTTTTTAGTTTGAATCTATCCGAGTTGTTGATTCTTGCTTTTATTTCTTGTGCTATGGGAGTCCTGTTAAGGAAGACTGATCCTAAGCCAACAAGTTGAAGGTTTGGACCTACTTTTTCTTCTATAAGATGCAGGGTCTCTGGTCTGATTCCGAGGTCCTTGATCCATTGTGAGTTGATTTTTGTGCAGGGTGAGAGATAGGGGTTTAATTTCATTCTGTTGCATATGGTTTTCTAGTTTTCCCAGCACCATTTGTTGAAGAGGCTATCTTTTCTCCATTGCATATTTTTGACCCCTTTGTCTAGTATGAGAAAATTGTATTTTATATTTATATATATATGAATTTATATATATATTAAATTTTCTCTTTTTTTCAGTATTCCAATTACTTAAATGTTATACCCTCTGAAAGTGTCCCACAGTTCTCGAATATTCTGTTTTTTAAAATTCTGGTTTGTGTATGTGTTTCAATTCAGGAAGTTTCTACTGATGTACTTTAAAGCACACTGTTTCTTTCTTCAGGTGTATCCAGTCTTTTAAGCTCATTAAAACATTATTCTTTTTTATAAATGTTTTCTGCTCTCTGGCATTTCTTGTTGAATATTTTTAGAGTTGCCTCTTTCTGCTTATATTTGATTACCTATGTGCTATTACATATTGTCTACTCTTTCCATTGCAGCCCTTAACATCTTAGTCATAGTTATTTTAAATTTCCTGCATGATAATTTCAGAATTTCTATCATAACTGAGTCTGGTTCCAATGCTTGCTTTGTCTTTTCAGACTATTTTTTCTTGCCTTTTAGCATGCTATGTAATTTTGTTTGTTGTTGAAAAGACAGGCATATTATATCAGATAGTAGAAAATGAGGTAAATAGACCTATAATATAGTATGGGATTTTATGTCAGTAGAAGTTGGACTATGTTTATTATTCACTGCAACTATAGGTGCCAGAGGCTTAAAATTCGCTTAAGGTTTTTAGTTTCTTTTCCTTCTGTGTTGTCTTTGTGTTTCTCAATGAATTAGTTCCATTTATTTATTTATTTATTTATTTCAATTTATTTAATTGCTGCATTATAATTATATATAATAGTTGGTCTCATTATTCCACATTAGTACAAGAACATAATATAATTGGATCAAACCCATTCCCCAGTACCTTCCTTTCCCCTCGTCTCCTCCCTCCTCCTAATCAGCATTACCAGTACAGCATTACTTCTTAAATTCTGTGTCTTATAGTTCTTTCAACTGTAATGCACTGTTATTTTAGTGGTGATCTGTTGATATGGTGTAAGTTGTAAGAGAAGGGAAATCTATGATCTTAGGATTAAGTTTCAGTTTTTTATAATATTGGTTTTACTGAATTTTATCCTTCAGAATTTTTTTTACCTTTCTACCCATCACATCAGAAAGAAATGGTAGAGAGACTGGAGTAAGGTAATTACACTTCTGACAGGTAAAACTTTTTTCACTAGAGAGTAGGTTTTTGTGTTAGAGGCCTGAAGTATATATTTAAAATGATTTCTCTCCCCTTCCCAATTCCAAAAATTTGAGGTGAATATTGACTCCTCAGTGTGAAATTATGGTGTAATTCTTGGAGATCAAATCCATAAACATATGGAGGCCCTCTGAGATCATTAGTTTAGGAGTGTTTGTCTCCTACTAATTCACACTCAACTTCTATCACTTTTTCAATGGTTACATTTATGTGTTCCCATCAGCTGCAGAGGCTTCTACTCCCAGTTATGCTGGTCTCAGTTGTGTTGGTTATCATTCACCTGCCATTCCCAATTTTGGAGTAGCAATTTCCATGCAACTTCAATTCTCTGATACATCCAAGATAAGTCATCTTTTTAATATGTTTTTGTATGCGATTTGCTAAAATTTAGTTGAGAATTTTTGCGTCGATGTTCATTAAGGATATTGGTCTGAAATTTTCTTTCCTTGATGTGTCTCTGTCTGGTTTAGGTATCAGGGTGATATTGGCTTCGTAGAACGAGTTTGGGAGGGTTCCCTCCTCTTCTATTTCATGGAATACTTTGAGAAGTATTGGAATGAGCTCTTCTTTAAAGGTTTTGTAGAACTCGGCTGAGAACCCATCTGGTCCTGGACTTTTCTTTGTTGGTAGGCTTTTGATGACCTCTTCTATTTCATTGCTTGAAATTGATTTATTTAAGTTGTGTATGTCCTCCTCGTTCAGTTTAGGTAATTCATATGTCTCTAGAAACTTGTTGATGTCTATGAGGTTTTCTGTTTTGTTGGAGTATAGGTTTTCAAAATAGCTTCTAATTTTTTTTGTATTTCACTTGTGTCTGTTGTGATATTTCCTTGTTCATTCTGAATTTTAGTAATTTGAGTTTTCTCCCTCTTTCTCTTTGTTATTGTGGCTAAGGGTTTATCAATTTTGTTTATTTTTTCAAAGAACCATCTATTTATTTTGTTAATTTTTCCGATTGTTTCTTTTGTTTCAATTTCATTGATTTCGGCTCTGATTTTAACTATTTCCTGTCTTCTACTACTTTTGGTGTTGGTCTGTTCTTCTTTTTCTAGGGCTTAGAGCTTTAGTGTTAAGTCGTTTATTTGTTGATTTCTACTTCTTTTTTTTTTTGAATGCGCCCCATGAAATAAATCTTCCTCTAAGTACTGCTTTCATAGTGTCCCAGAGATTTTGATATGATGTGTCTTTGTTCTTGTTTACTTCTAAGAATTTTTTTATTTCTCTCCTGATGTCTTGTGTTATCCATTCATCATATAATAGTGTATTATTTAATCTCCAGGTATTGGAGAAGTTTCTGTTTTTATTTTGTCATTTATTTCTAATTTCAATCCATTATGATCTGATAGAGTACAAGGTAGTATCTCTATCTTCTTGTATTTGCTAACAGTAGCTTTGTGGCATAAAATATGGTCTATTTTAGAGAAGGATCCATGTGCTGCTGAGAAGAAAGTGTATTCGTTCTTTGTTGGATGGTATATTCTGTATATGTCGGTTAAGTCTAAATTGTTGATTGTGTTATTGAGATCTATGGTTTCTTTACTCAATTTTTGTTTAGAAGATCTATCCAGTTGTGAGAGAGGTGTGTTAAAATCGCCTAGCATTTTTGAGTTGTAGTCTATTTGATTTCTGGAATTGAGAAGGATTTGTTTGACGTACGTGGATGAGCTAATGTTTGGGGCATAGATATTTATGATTGTTATGTCTTGCTGATTTATGCTTCCCTTAAGCAGCATGTAATGTCCTTCTTTATCCCTTCTGACTAGTTTTGAAATGAGGATGGATACTCCAGCTTTTTTGCTGTGTCTGTGTGCATGGTATGTTTTTTCCCATCCTTTCACCTTTAATCTATGGGTATCTCTTTCTATGAGATGAGTCTCTTGCAGGCAGCATATTGTTGGATTTTTCTTTTTCATCCAATCTGCCAGTCTATGTCTTTTGTTTGATGAGTTCAGGCCATTAACATTCAGGGTTATTATTGTGATATGATTTGTATTCCCAGTCATTTGACTCATTTTTGTTTGTTGACATGATTTGGTTTCTCCTTTATTTGACTATTCCTTTAGGCTAGTTCCTCCCGTTGCAGATTTGCATCATTGTTTTTCATCTCTTCCTCATGGAATATTTTGCTGAGAATGTTCTGTAATGCTGACTTTCTTTTTGTAAATTCCTTTAGCTTTTGTTTATCATGGAAGGATCTTATTTCGTCGTCAAATCTGAAAGTAAGTTTTGCTGTGTATAAGATTCTTGATTGGCATCCGTTTTCTTTCAAGGCTTGGTAAATGTTGTTCCAGGCCCTTCTAGCTTTTAGGGTCTGGATTGAAAAATCTGCTGATATTCTTATTGGTTTCTCCCTGAATGTAATTTGATTCTTTTATCTTGCGGCCTTTAAAATTCTGTCTTTATTTTGTATGTTAGGTATTTTCATAATAATGTGCCTTGGTGTGGGTCTGTTGTAATTTTGTATATTTGGAGTCCTATAAGCCTTTTGTACTTGGTTTTCCATTTCGTTCTTCAGATTTGGGAAATTTTCTGATATTATTTCATTGAATAGATTGTTCATTCCTTTGGTTTGTTTCTCTAAGCCTTCCTCAATCCCAATAATTCTTAAATTTGGCCTTTTCATGATATCCCATAATTCTTGTAGATTCTGTTCATGATTTCTTACCATCTTCTCTGTTTGGCCAACTTTGTTTTCAAGATTAAATATTTTGTCTTCAATGTCTGAGGTTTTGTCTTCCAGGTGTTCTATCCTATTGGTTATGCTTTCTATGGAGTTTTCAACTTGGTTTATTGTTTCCTTCATTTCAAGGATTTCTGTTTGTTTTTTTTTTCAGTATCTCTAACTCTTTATTGAGATGATCTCTTGTTTCCCATATTTGCTCTTTTAACTCTTGATTGGTGCGATCATTTAATGCTTGCATTTGCTCTTTCATCTCTTCCTTCAATGCCTGCATTTGCTCTTTCATCTCCTAGTTTACTTCCCTGATTGTTTTAATTATGTACATTCTGAACTCCCTTTCTGACATTTCTTCTGCTGTGCTGTCATTGGGTTTTATTGATGTAGTATCTAGGTTTGTTTGGGACATTTTCTTCCCTTGTTTTCTCATATTGGTCAGATGTCAGTGGGACTCCGAGATTTTGCAGATTTCCTCTATTGACTTATAGTGTCCCTGTAGATTTCCAGTGTATCACCTCCCAGCCTTCAGTAGCCTGAAGTCTTGGAGGAGCTTGATAACGCAGTGCTTCCAAAGAAAGCTTCCCCTAGCCTGCTACTGGTTCCAGGGCTTGGAGCTGGTTCTATGCAGAAAGGCTGTCACTGGGTGGCGTGCTCCGAGAAGCTGGTCGTGGAAGGCACCTGCCTCCGGAGTGAGCAGGGCTGCCTGGGGAAGACTCTAGCTGCCCTGCCCTTCTCTGATAAGCCGCCTCTATCCGTGCCTGCCACCCAGGCCGAGCTTCACCCAGTGGGGGAGACTCACCCCGTGGCTCTATTTTAGTCTGAGTCTCTCAATGCCTCCCCTTCTTGAGTCCTGGGTTCTGGAGTGACTGGAGATGCAGTCACCCTCTAGTCTGGCATCTTGGATCACCCTGTGGAAAGAGCCTGCAGCCGGAGCGGGAAGGGCTGCCTGGAGAAGTCTCTGGCTGCCCTGCCCTGATTCCAGAGGCTGCTTGTGGGTCGGAGCTCTCCGTTGGCTCCGGGACTTGTGGCTGGATCTGTGTAGAAAGGCTCTCCCTGGGCGGTCTGCTCCAAGAAGCTAGCCTTGAAAGGCACCTCCCACCGGAGGGAGCCAGGTTGCTTGGGGAAGTCCCTGGCTGCCCTGTCCTGGTCCCTGAAGCCGCTTGCAGCCGGAGCTCGCCGCGCTGGCTCCAGAACTTGGAGCTGGTTCTGATCAGAAAGGCTCTCACTGGGGGGCCTGCTCCGAGAAGCTGGAGAAGCTGGCCGTGTGGGAGGGGCCCACCACCGGAGTGAGCAGGGCTGCCTGGGGAAGACTCTAGCTGCCCTGCCCTTCTCTGATAAGCCGCCCCTATCCGTGCCTGCCGCCCAGGCTGAGCTTCACCCAGTGGGGGAGACTCACCCGTGGCTCTATTTTAGTCTGAGTCTCTCAATGCCTCCCCTTCTTGAATCCTGGGTTCTGGAGCGACTGGAGATGCAGTCACCCTCTAGTCTGCCATCTTGGATTGCCCCAATATAACGTTTTAGATCATTAGGTTTTTCCTTTCTTTCCCTCCTTCTTTTCTTCCTTCCTTCCCTCCTTTGTTTTTTCTTTGTTGTGCTGTGGATCAAACCTAGGTCCTTGTATATAATCAGCAAGTATCAGCCACTCATTTACATCCCCCTCCCCAGTATATTTCCATTCTTGTGCTATTATACCATTCAGCACTACTGGTAATCCTGTATGTATGATATTTTGCATAATATATGTGAATAGATATTTACAATAAATGTATATTAGTAGAATGTTTCTAGGTCAAAGAGTATGTACATCTTGTATTTCTTCTTCAGTCTACCTTGGTAATATAAAAATGGTTTATTTTCTAAAATTCTGTCCATTTAATATAAATTGTCAAGTATTCAGACTGCAGATTGTTCATTGTATTATCTTTCATTTTAAACTCTCTAATGCATTTCTATGTCACTTTTTCTTTAGTTTCATGTCCATTTGAGTTTTATTTCTCAAGACTTCACAGAGGTATGTCTTATTGTTTTTAAGAACTACCATGATGTTTGATTTTATTTTTCTTGTTTTTGTTTAGTATTTTTATTGTTTTCTTCTTCCTATATGCCTTTGGTAAATATTTTTTTCTAGCTTCTTTAAATGAATGCTTAATTCATTTAACTTAATTGAATCTTATTTTCTATACAATTTCCATTGAATGCATTTAAGACTATAAATTTTCTCTGTATATTGCTATTTGTATGTATCCCACAGGTATTTAAATGTAATGATTCATTGTATTTCATACACATTCAAGTATTTTATTTTTCATTTTCTCTTTACTCAAAAAAATTTTAGACACTCAGTGATAATTTTCAGGTGGTTTGTTCTATCAATCTGCCTGTCTATCTATGTATCACATGTAAGTGGAATATCTAACATTATTTTTGCAGTCCATTATGATCTAAGGATGTGGCTTAAATGATTTCTGTTTAGAGAAATTGAGGAATCTTTAGTACCCTGTCACATGATCAATTTTTGCAAATATCCCATGAGAATTTGTGTGCATGTGTGCTGTTAGGATGCAAATCTCTATTTATGTATCTCCAACTGTATATCATATGTTAT
Source organism: Sciurus carolinensis (assembly GCF_902686445.1). Taxonomy (NCBI): domain Eukaryota; kingdom Metazoa; phylum Chordata; class Mammalia; order Rodentia; family Sciuridae; genus Sciurus; species Sciurus carolinensis. The sequence continues at coordinate 128,480,678 of NC_062232.1, read as the reverse complement.
CAGAAACACTGTGATTAAAGGAAAATAGTCGTCAATTTCTCTTTCATGTAGCAGTCCCAATTTACATGAGTTGGGGTTGGGAACAGCTTTGCTTTATCTGCTCAGTCTAAAACTCATGATTCTGCTGTTTTGCTGTTCCAATACCCTTGGAGTGTTCTTTGTTTATGTATTTGAGGTGGGACTCAAGTACATCTTTGTTCCGGGCATTGGAAATGAGAAAGAGGGCATCCAAGGCAAATGCTTTTTATTTACTCAGGCAGTCATAACATTCACTTATCATTGCTGGTTACGTTCCAGTCAAAAGAATTTAGTCATGGGGACTCGCCTAGGTAAAAGGAAGACTAGAAATGGACTCTCTAAACAGCCAAGTGCAGCAGTCTGCTACAATAAGTATCTACATGTTTATGCTTTGTACATATGTGAATTCAGAATTATTAAATGATGCCATTCAAATCTTACATGTTTCAATTATTAGTTTTTCCTATTAACTTGTTCATTTTTGAGAATGAATTGCTAAATTTTTCTGCTTCAATTGTGTATATGTCCATTTTCCCTTGCATTTCAGATATTGCTTTTTACTTGGAACATTTTACTGTGAAATTGTTAGATCAATAAATGTTAAAGGTTATTGTTATAAACTATTTCTAACATGTTTAGTGCCTTTTACCTTGACATCTACCCTGTTGGATGATAATATTTGCCCTACTGCTTCCATTGTTTTAGCATTTGACTTGAATGTATTTTATATCCATTTATTTTCCTACTATTTTGATCGTTTTCTTTTAACAATATCATGTGCTATGTTTTGGATTTTAAATAACCCCCAAAGGCTTATATGCTAAAGATTTAGTTGCCAGCCTGTGGCACTACATGGAGATGGTGGGACCTTAAAAATATAAGACCTTAGTGGAGAAAGTTAGGTAATTAGAGGCATAACCTCAATGGGGATATTGGTACCCAGGGCTCTTCCTCTCTCTCTTTGCTTCCCAGTCTTGAATGAGGTGAACAGTTTTGTACCACCACATGCTCCCTGCTAGGATATTCTCCCTCAGCACAGCCACATAGCAATGGAGCCAGGTAACCATGGACAGAAACCTCTGAAACCATTAGCCAAAAGAAATCTTTCCTCTTTTAAGTTGTACTTCTCCAGTATTTGTTAAAGTAATGAGAAGTGACTAACACAGCTTGTAAATAGCATGTAACTACATTTCTTTTCCAAATAAATCTAAATATGTTTTTTTTTAATTTTTACAGAAATGTATGTTTCTTTTAAGGAGGTAAATTTAATTAGACTAAATAATTAAATCACATATTGTTGGTGTGAATTTTTCTAACAGTTTTATTGAGATTTAAAACTTTAAAAGTCACATGCCATCCAATTCCTACATTTGAAATGTACAAATACACAGTTTTTAGTACACCCACAGAGTTGTGCAATTATCAGACCAATCAATTTTAGAACATTTTCATTGTCCAAAAAAGATCACTGTACAATTTAGTTATTATTCCCTAACCAATCCCATTCCTGCTAGATTTAGAAGACCACTAGTATACATTCTTTCTCTGTTAATTTGCCCACCCTGGACATTTCACGTAAGTGCAATCATATAATTTGTGATCTTTTGAGACTGAATTCTTTCACATAGCATATATTTAAAGTTTACCAATGTTGTAGAATGCATCAGTACTTTATTCCCATTTATACTAAGGAATATTCTATTGTGTGGATGTAAAGCACTGAGTGGATACTTTCAAATGTAATACTGATGTTTTCGATGATGTTTTTCACCATATTTTTTGAGTTATTTTTTCAGTGACAGCACTACCATTTGTCATATTTATTTTAACGTATTAGAAATTCCTTTACATTTCTGCTAACTTAATTCCAGTGATATATGGAAACATTGCTGCTATTCCCTGACCCCTTTTTGTGATACATTTGTTATACATATTAAATCTATATATGTCACAAACTCAACAATATATCTATAATTATTATTTATATATTTATACATTTTAGAGAAGTATATATTAATAGAGTTATATTATCCTTTTATTTACCACATCCACATCACTTTATTTCTTCCTGTAGATTCAAGTTACCATCTGGTCTTATTCATTTAACCATATATAGCTATGCACCCACACACCTCCTTCGTGCTATTATTACTAATAATAAATAAATTACTTTTTTATATGTTAGAGTTTCAATAGCACAATTGATGCATATGGGTTTCTGCAATTGTTTTATGTAAAATAGTTAATAAAGGAAAATATTCACTTTTACTCACTTATTCCAATTAATGGTTCCCTTTTCATTTTTGTATGGGTATATGGGTTTGAATTATTATTTGGGGTCATTTGCTTTCAGTCTGAAGAACTTCCTTTAATAGTTTCGTAAGAAGGGTGTACTCACAATGAAATCTACCCTTTTTTTAATGTGTGATTGTTCTTATTTCACTTCATTTTGGCAGATACCTTTGCTGAATACAATTCCTGGTTGATCATTTTCTCTTTAAACATTTAGGATATATCATACCACTGTGTCTGATCTCCATTGTTTCTGATGAAAAATCAGTTATCAATCTTATTAATGTTCTTTTATAAATGAGAAGTCATTTTACTCTTGCTTCATTCAAGATTTCCTCTTTTTATTAATCTTTCAGAATTTTTACTATGATGTATCTGTTGTGGATATCAGTGTCCTTATCCTACTTGGAGTTAACTGAGTTTCTTAGATGTCTACATTATTTTTCATCAATTTTTTCATGTTTCTAGCCATTATTTATTTGAATTTTCTGCTTCTAATGTCTCTCTCTTCTATTTTTATCATTCCCATTATGTATATGCAGATGTGCCCAATGATCTCCCACATTTCTCAGCGGCCCTATTCAGTTCCCTTTATTCTTTTTGCTTTGTTTATCAGATTGCATCATCTCTATTTCTCTTTAAGTTTGCTGATATTTTCTTCTGCCATTTAAAATATATTATTGAGACCCTTTAATAATTTTTCACTTTATTTTTTCAAATTTTCAACTCTAGAATTTTCCTTTGGTTCTTTGCATTATAGTTTTTTTCTCTTTGCTGATATTCTTTACTTGATTAGACATTGCCTTTGTATCTTAATTTACTTCTTTTAAGTATGGATTCCTTTAGTTTTGTGAACATATTTGTAATGAAGACTTTGAAGCTTTTGTCTGTCATTTCATGTCTTATAATTTTTGTTGGAAGTTGGACATTTTAGATTATATGTGGCAACAGTTTTTGATACTGCCTCCTATTGCAGAGCTTGCTATTTTTATTTGTATATTTACTTGTTTAGTGACTGCCCAGATTGTTTTAGAGATGTTTATTTACCCTACAATGTGAAACTTTATCGTGTTATTCTTTAGGGGGCGCAGTGTTTGGCATGTGAGCAGTAAAAGCGCTAGTAATTGCTGGCCAATTGCTGAATCATTTTCAGCAATGACCTGGGACATAGATTGCTCCATAGAGTGACCCAATTTAATTTGATATTCTTTGAAGAGATAGTTTTTGAGTTCAGTGTTTGAGATTGTCCTGGCCTCAGGAGGGTTCTTAGTTACCTCTTCTCCTGGTTTTTTCTGGTAAACTAATTAGTCTGTCTATCTCTAATGAATCTACCAGCATCCTTTTAACAGCTTTTTATCATAACATTCTTTTTTAAAGATGATTTTAGGCTTAAAATTCCTCATCTGTGTGTCAAATAAAGTCAGTTCACTTTGGAAGTTTATTTGACTTACTTTCCCTGGCATGGGAACTCTGCCTTATAAGCCATGGTAAGGTGAATCGTGCTTTGGTATTTACAATACCTTGTGACCAAACAGCTTCTTGTCCATGAGTGTGCGCTAGGTGGAAAAAGTGAACCCCCCACTTCTCAGTCACACTGTTCTGGAAAATTAGCTTCTGCAATAGGTAACTTGGGGTGGAATGAAAAATGTTGATACTTGGCCCTTGTGGGAAGATACCATAGTATTTAGCAGGGACCTAGGGGAGAAATAACCATTATTGGCTGCACCCATATGGAGTGGAGTTTCCTTTATCTTGTAATAAGAAGGAGGTGGTAAGGAGTGGGTCATGGTTCAAACACTACAAACTCTCATTGTCATTACTAAATGTTAATAGATTTCTTGAATATTTTCCATTTACTCTATGCCCATAGGACCATTTCCAGACATTTTAAATTGGTATTTTCAAAATATATTTACCACTCCCTAGTTTCATTGCAGAGTGGTTACATGGAGCTCTTCATGTTGCCAATACATGAAGCAGAACTCTTTTAGTATAAATTTTGCTATGTAATTTTTTTTATAATTATCTTGGTTTCCATGTAACTTATTTCTCTGTTTTTGCTACGATCTGAATGTGTCTTTCAAAATACATAGGTTGAAACTTAATCACCAATATGACAATATTAAGATGTGGGACCTTAAATGTTAATTAGGTCATAAGTGTAGAATGGGATTAAGATCATTATAAAAGTGCTTGCAAGAGTCGATTCACTCTTTTCCACTTTTTCACCATGTGAGAATACAGCATTCGTGTTCTTCCTTTATAGCATTCATGTTCTTTCTTTTCCCTTCATTGCTTCTGCCAGGAGTGGATGCAGCAAGAAGGCCCTCACCAGACACACAACCTGTCAGCACCTTTATCTTGGACTTCCCAGTACCCCAAACTATAAGAAGTAAATCTCTTATAGATTACCCGTCTGTAGCATCCTGTTACAGTAGCACAAATAGACTAAGAATTTCCTCCTTCTCGTATTTTATCAAAATGGATAGCACTATATTTCCTTTCAATACTATCATTCATTACTTTGGAAGTTCTACTATTTACCTCTATTTTGCAATTTGTTGCCCTAAAACTTCTAGCCAACTTATATACACTTTTCTTAAAATTTTAATTCATTGTACACAATTGGGGTTCAACTTTCATTTCTCTGGTTGAACACGAAGTAGAGTCACACTGTTTGTGTAAACATACATGTACAAAGGGTAATGACGTTTGTCTCATCCACCATCTTTCCTTGCCCCCACCTCCTCCCCACCCCTCATTTTCCTCTCTACAATCCATTCTTCCTCCATTCTTGCTTCCTCCCACTGTTATGTGTCATCATCCACTCATCAGAGAAATCATTCAGCCTTTGGTTTTTTGGAATTGGCTTATTTCATTTAGAATATTTTCTAGTTCCATCCATTTACCTGCAAATGCCATAATCTCATTCTTCTTTAAGGCTGAGTAATATTCCATCTTGTATATGTACCACATTTTCTTTATCCATTCATCTGTTGAAGGGCATCTAGGTTGGTTTCATAGTTTAGCTCCTGTGAATTGAGCTGCTATAACCACTGATGTGGCTGCATCACGGTGGTTTGCTGATTTTAAGTCCTTTGGGTATAGGCCAAGGAGTGGGATAGCTGGGTCAAATGGTGGTTCCATTCCAAGTTTTCTAAGGAATCTCCATACTGCTTTCCAGATGGCTGCACCAATTTGCAACCCCACCAGCAATGTATGAGTGTGCCTTTTTCTCCACATCCTCACCAACACCTATTGTTGCTTGTATTTTTGAAATCTTAGGGTAGTTTTGATTTGCATTTCTCTTATTACTAGAGATGTTGAACATTTTTTCATATATCTGTTGATTGCTTGTAGATCTTCTTCTTTGAAGTGTCTGCTCATTTCCTTAGCCCATGTATTGATTGGGTTATTTGTATTCTTGGTGTAAAGTTTTTTTATTTCTTTAAAGATTCTGGAGATTAGTGCTCTATCTGAAGTGTGCAAAGATTTTCTCCCACTCTCTAGGCTCTCTCTTCATGTATTTTATTGTTTCCTTTGATGAAAAAAGCTTTTTAATTTGACTCTATACCAATTATTGATTCCTGCTTTTATTCTTTGTGCTTTTGGAGTCATCTTAAGGAAGTCGTGTCCTAAGCCAACATGATGAAGATTTGGACTTACTTTTTCTTCTATTAGGTACAGGGTCTCTAGTCTAATTCCTAGATCTTTCATCTATTTTGAGTCGAGTTTTGTGCAGGGTGAGACATAGGGGTTTAATTTCATTCTGCTGCATATGGATTTCCAGTTTTCCCAGCACCATTTGTTGAAGGGGCTATCTTTTCTCTATTGTATGTTTTTGGTGCCCTTGTCTAGTATGAGATAACTCTATGTGATTTGTCTCTGTGTCTCCTATTCTGTACCATTGGTCTACCTGTCTATTTTGGTGCCAATACCATGCTGTTTTTGTTACTATTGCTTTGTAGTGTTGAAGGTCTAGTATTGAGATACCCCCTGCTTCACTCTTCCTGCTAAGGATTGCTTTAGCTATTCTGGGTCTCTTATTTTTCCAAACAAATTCCATGATTGCTTTCTCTATTTCTATGAGGTACATAATTGGAATTTTAATTGGAATTGCATCAAATCTGTATAGCACTGTTGGTAGTATGGTCATTTTGACAATATTAATTCTGCCTATCCAAGAACATGGGAGATCTTTTCGTCTTCTAAGATTTTCTTTGATTTCTTTCTTTTTCTGTAGTTCTCCTTGTAGTGGTCTTTCACCTCTTTTGTTAGATTGATTCCCAATCTTTTTTGAGGATATTGTGAATGGAGTAGTTTTTCTAATTTCTCTTTCAGAGAATTCATCACTTATGAATAAAAGTGCATTAGATTTATGAGTGTTTATTTTATATCCTACTACTTTGCTGAATTCATTATGAGTTCTAGAAGTTTTCTGGTGGAATTTTTTGGCTCCTCTAAATATAGAATCATGTCATCATCAAATAGGGATAGTTTGAGTTCTTCTTTTCCTATTCATATCCCTTTAGTTTCTTTGGTCTGTCTAATTGCTATGGCTAAAGTTTCAAGGATGATGTTGAATATAAGTGGTGAAAGAGGGCATCCCTGCCTTGTTCCAGTTTTTAGGGGGAATGCTTTCAGTTTCTCTCCATTTAGAATGATGTTGGCGTGAGTTTAGCATAGATAGCCTTTACAATGTCAAGGAATGTTCCCACTATCCCTGTTTTTTCCAGTGTTTTGAGCATGAAGGGATGCTGTATTTTATTAAATGATTTTCTGCATCTATTGAAATAATCATGTGATTATTAACTTTAAGTCTGTTGATGTGGTGAATTACATTTATTGATTTCCAGATGTTGAACTAACCTTGCATCCCTGGGATGAGACCCACTTGATTGTAGTGCACTATCATTTTAGTATGTTTTTGTATGCAATTTGCTAAATTTATTTTAAGAATTTTCGCATCTATGTTCATTAGGGATGTTGGTCTGAAGTATTTTTTCCTTGATGTGTCTTTGTCTGGTTTTGGTATAGGGTGATACTAGTTTCATAGAATGAGTTTTGGAAGGGTTCCCTCCTTTTCTATTTCATGGAATACTTTGAGGAGTATTGAGTTCTTCTTTGAAGGTCTTGTAGAACTTGGCTGAGAATCAGTCTGGTGCTGGACTTTTCTTTGTTGGTAGGCTTTTGATGGCTTCTTCTATTCTGTTGCTTGAAATTGATCTGTTTAAATTGTGTATGTCCTCCAGATTCAGTTTGGGTGGATCATATATCTCTAGAAATCTGTCAATGTCTTTGAGATTTTCTATTTCATTGGAGTATAGATTTTCAAAATAGCTTCTAATTATGTTTTGTATTTCAGTATTGTCTGTCATGATATTTCCTTTTTCATCACAAATTTTAGTACTTCAAGTTTTCTCTCTCTTCTCTTTGTTAGTGTGGCTAAGGGTTTATCAATTTTGTTTATTTTTTCAAAGAACAACTTTTTCTTTTGTCAATTTTTTAAATTGTTCTTTTGTTTCAATTTCATTGATTTCAGCTCTGATTTTAATTATTTCCTGTCTACTACTTTTGGTGTTGATCTGTTCTTCTTTTTCCAGGACTTTGAGCTGTAATGTTAGGTTGTTTATTTGTTGACTTTTTCTTCTTTTATTGAATGCACTCCATGCAATGAATTTTCCTCTTATGATTTGTATCAATGAAGAATATTAAACAAATTCAAACTTGTCCCTCAAACAAGTAAACTTTAATTTTATGTCCCTCCCACATTATCTGGCTTCTTGGTTTTGCTGTCAACCGAGTTTATTTCAAATCACTGTTTTCAATAGTATATTATTGTATTTTATAAAATAGTTCATAAAAATTATATTAAAATTTTTAAGGGTCATTCAGGTAATTTATTGCCATGCACAAGATTTAAAAATGCAAGTAAATTAAGTTCTATTGATACTGAAGAGAAACCAGTTTTCTTGATACTCTCAGTTTCTACTAGTACTGAATTTAAGTGAAGAGATACCAAATATATTTCAACTACATTATTTATTGATAATCTTGGCTCTGTCTAGCCTTTCTAGTTGCATAAAATTATATTATATTTGATAACCTTACTATCAACAACTACTTTTTTTCTGATCATCACAATTTTTCTAGGGATAATCATTCTTTGCTTGGTCAAACTTTAGTCAATATTCTGAATCTTCTGCTAGACCCATCCGTGTGCTTCCTTGTAAAATCCAGTTCTAGCAAGAACTCTGCTAAATTGAGTTTAGCAAGACTCCCCCCCATTCTCAATATCTTATCATTATCCATATCAATTCAGGTTTCTCATATTCTACCACCCCTTCAGTTGTACCTGGTTACTCTGGTCTATCTTCAGAATTGTCTGAACCCCTGATTTTTCCACTTAATAGTTTTCCATCCACTAACTCCCACCCTGTTCCTAATTTATAAATTTCCACTTGTCCATGATGTATTCAGTGTTGAGTTAAATCTGTCTCCTCTGCTGTAGGACCCTATTGAAGTGGTCCTTATATCAATCTCAGTGTTTCTGAATAAAGTCTTCTATACTGTGCTTTAACAAGTGTCACTTAATTCTTTTTTATTTAACAATATATTATGCCTTCTTTTTGCTTGGACTCAGTTTTCTTTTTGCCAAAATGCATCGCAGAATGATCTTCTGAATGATGCTCTATGACCATTTTCAATGATGCTATGTGAGTTGTCCTCAGTATCCCTGAGGAAGCCTTTATTTTGTCTTCATAACTGGTTAATTTTTATGTGGCTAGAGTACTGTCATTTAAAAATATTTTTCAGCTTGGCACTGAAACACATGCCTGTAATCCTAATTAGGTGGGAGGCTGAGCAAGAGGATGGCAAGTTCAATTCCAGCCTGGGCAATTTAATGATACTTTCTTTCAAACTTTTAAAATATAATAAAAATAAAAAGGTCTCAACAGTACAGGGCCCCTGGGTTCAATTCCCAATATCTCAAAAATAAATATAGATATAATATTTTCCCCTGAAAAGTGTTTTGGTGTCAGTCTATTGTTTCTAGTATCTTGCATTACACATGAGAAGTCTGATACCAGTCAGATCTACACATCTATATGTAACCTCTTTTTTGTGGAAAATTATGGTATTTCCTTTTATAAGCTGAATTTGAAAAATCATCTAGGATATGTCTAGGTTTCTCCTGGGAAGTCGTTATTGCTGGTGCCCAAATGTTTCTTGTTCTTCTCCTGGACACCTGGTAGACATGCTTCCCATCCCCTTGAAGTTACTTGTAGCCATGTGACATGGATGGCTAGTCCAATTTGGTAAGTGATGATATCACTTCCATAAACAAGCTTTAAGAGGAGTGCACAATTTGCCACATACTCTTCCATCTGCAAAACTGTTGTGGAGGCCAAAATTTATCTAAAACCTTTGTAAGCATGGTCACTGAGTAACTGCTTATTAGAAGAGACCCTGTGCTAACTAAAATTGAATAAGCAGTATGAAAGAGAAATAAATCTTTTGTTATTTAAAGGCACTGATTTTTTTAGATTGTTTGATATTACAGTATAATCTAGTCTATCCACACTGAAACAAAAAGTGTTACCTAGAGGTGGTATGTTATCATAACAAAACTAATAACAATAACACTAATAATAATTATAATAAAAATAATGATACATATCCAGCATTGGTTGATATGCCAGATGAGGGTACTGAGTAACCTGTTATTGGAAGTAGGAAGAATGATAACCCATGTTTTGTAGTGTTTAAATATTTGCTTATAGAGGTATCTGCATTAATTTGTAAGGCAGATAACCTACCTTATGAATGTGCAGCCCCAGAAGAAAAGGTTGGAATAGAGAATGGTGGCACTGTGCGTTAGTTAATGTTGACCACATTTGATGAATTGTTGCAATAAGGACCTTAAATCAGAAAAGGATTGGCGGGATTGCAATCAATGATGGAAGTGAATATAGGCTTCAGAATGTGATGCTTCTCATCCTCAATGAGCAAAAGACAAAACAACAATGAACGTTTTTTGGTGACGAAAATTTATTAAAACTCAGGCTTGTAGCAAGGATTAAATCAGGGCTGTAGTCACTTAATCATTATAAAATATCTGTAGGAATACCTAAATTAAGGCTATCACAAGAAAATCTTTTCCATTGGACAAAATGTTTTAGGGAAAATAAACTTAAGGTGTAGCTCTCCCATAAAAGTCTGATAGACTCAAGGTACCCACAATTTAGTTGCAAGAGACAGGAGACTAGCAAAGCAAATAAATACAACAAATTTATTTGTGGAAATTTATTTGTGAAGTGTATTTAGAAATGAATTGTGTCTGGAGTTACTGACATTTAGAACTGGACTACATTAACTATAGTTGTTTGAGACTTAAAATTATTTCTTGGGTTCCAAAACAACCAAGAACAGGGAGGAGGTTGTACAGCTTTTCAATTCTCAAGGGCATATTTGGGAAATATCGGGCAATGCTGAATCCAATGCGTTCAAGCAGGATAGGAAGAAAGAAGGAAACTTTATGAGGGCAGAGATGTCCATAGAGAAAAATTGGCTTGAATATTCATTCCCAGGGGAGCAGAATAAGGGCTTAATCAAGAAACATTACTACCTCCCTGAGCAGAGGACCGTCTGGATCTGCCTGGTGGGATTTAAGAATTGCTATTAACTAGTGACCGTGGTGTGATTTCCATTCTTCTCTCAAGTAGATTTTTTATTGTGGTTATATTTCCCTATTATACCACTGAATATTGCAGATGAAGGGGAAAACATTTTTCCCTTTTAGTCCACAACCCTCTTGACTATGAGGGAAAATCTCCAGATTAGATAAATTCCCAAACACCAATCAAATATCCTACATTTTGAGAGCGAAAGAGCAACAGAGTGGGGCTTTTCTATTCTTCTCTCATGGAGAGAGGTAAATAGTTTTTAATTAATTTTTATTTGTTCTAATTAGTCATACATGACAGTAGAATGCATTTATACATTTTGATAAATCATAAGTAAATGAAGTATAATTTCTCATTTTTCTGATTGTACATATTGTAGGATCTTCATGGAAAAAGGAGATTAAGCATTTGGTGACAAAGTAAGACTCAGTTCTATTGTTGAGTGCATCATTAGATTACTCCTTCTAGCCTTTAAAGTTAGGTGAGGCCATATGACTTATTTTGCCCAAGAAATGCGAGACAAAATTTATGTTTTATACAGAGATGGAGATTTTAAGAGCCAGTGTTTAATTTTCCACATGGTTTTACCTTGTTTTGTGATCAAGTAAAGCAGGTTTTATGATGAAGTCTCCATCAGAGTGGATCACTGAGTAACTCTAAGTAGAGTTCCTCTGTTCACCTGCAATGGACATATAGTATGAGAGAAAAATAGTCTTTTGTTGAGTTAGGTTCTGTGATTTGGGGTTGTTTACTACCAAAGCCTAACTGATACAGTTTGGTCTTTTGACTTTTCAATACTCATTCTCATTTCAGCTATGCTATGCCCATTTGGTGGCCATGTTACTTAATTTAACTCTCTGTATGAGCATGATTCCCTGCAGTTGCAGAAAGAATTGTATTGAACAATTGAGGCAGCAAGATGCCACAATAATTATTAAATACCCAGGAAAAGAGCTTCTATCTTCTAGCTCTGAAGTTGCAACAGGTAGAAAATGTGAGATAATGTGAAGAACCCATCAAATATAAATTAATAGATAAGCGAAGGAAGTCAAGTAGAGAGGAAGAAGGAGAATGGGAGAGAGGAGATGGATGGGAGGGAAAAAGATGGGTCATGAACTGAAATTGATTTTCATGCATGTATGAGTTGGTTAGGGTGATCCAAAGTACTATGTATAACTATAAACATCTCATAAAAGTGTGAGATAATATAGATGCTCAAATATCTGATCTACTTATATACACTGTAACCATGAAGAAGGCTGGGTTTGCAAACTGGTAAGTTTTCAATACCCATATTTATTAATATTGTACTGAATGCATATAGAAGTTTCCTATTACAGAAATTATTATTTACTTTCAAGCAAATAACAACTGTATACATCTTCTGTGCCCCCGGTATCTTACACCTGTATGGGAAGATGAGAGCTGAATGTTACCTTACACAACCAGAATTTGTTTTACAAGCAAGATTTATATAGAATACAGGACTGTTTCTTTTGGAAGTTGGGGGGACCCTTGTTTCTTGGGAATGATTTGGTGTTCGTTACTGTCTTTTTTTGAATGTAAATAAATTTCTCCAAAGGGAAAAAATAAAATTATCTCCATTCCCATAATCCAGGAATGTCCTCATGGCCTTGAAGCATAATACATACCTCTGATAATAAAACTCTCTGGGTTTCTCTCATTATTTATGCAGTTGCAAACTATCTTTTATAGCTTGCTTTTTTATCTAGGACCCAAATATTTGATATGATTTGCTCAGCAAGCCCTAACTGTGCAGAAACAATCTATCTCTATAAGTCCACAGAGGCTCAGTAAATTCCTTCTATTTAGCTCAAGAATAAACTCATGTGATATTATCCTATCTCCACTACACATTCCTCCCAAAACCTCTTGCTCTGGACTTCCTCTAATAGGACATTAGAACATTTTACTTTCGTTCCCAAATTCCTGGTTACTTACACATTGGTTTTCTCATTGTTATATAAATAATATAAAGAATACTGGAACACCTGGGAGTGATATTTGTCAGCTGTGAATAAAATTCACCTAATCAACAACAAAGAAAATTATATTTATTTGGTGCTAATTAGGACTGCAATCCAAGAAAACAGATTCAAGAAATCTTAAAAATGTGCTCCCAGTTTTTATGAAATGGAAGCTATATTTATAGCTTAATCCTCAAGGAGGTTGAAAATTACATCACTTGTTATTTGGGAATTATGATTCGTACCAGAAAAAGTTAAGGTGTTTTGTAAGAGAGGAATTGGGTGCAGTTTCAGTCCCAGTGTAGTTTGGGGAAGAGAGTCTGTAGTATTGAAGTTCAGTAGAAGGCAAGGGTGTTTTCAGACCTGGGTTTGGTTCAGTCAAAAGGTCTGTTCCCATCTCAGATGGGGTCCTCTGGAGCCCAGATCAAATGTCCAGCTGTAGATTCATCTGGGATTTGGTTAAGACTGGTATCCTTCTTTTTTTTTTTTTTCTGGAAACACAGGCAAAACTCTATTTAGGAAAACAGAGACATGATCAAAGCAGAATGTGGTCTTTCCTGAAAGTGAGAAACTTTGGGTGAAAAACAAAAAATGCACAATCAAGGGAGAATGCAGGGTATCTCCACTAGGAGAGACTGCTGCCTCCTGGCTCATCACACATGCACTGAATCACTGCTATTCCATTTTGAGTTTTTCCTTTTCATATTTTTTTTTAAAAAAAAGGATGCTTTTTTTTTTAAGGATGCTTAACCATGTAGTGATACCCCCAGTTCCTTTTAATAATTTATATTTCTGTTTTTTTGTTGTTGCTATACATTGTTAGTTGTTTATTTATTTTTTACTGTTTGAACTTTTTTTTTTTTTACGTTTACATGGGGCAATGATGTTTATTTTTTTTTCCCTTCCCCCCACCCCTCCCACCCCTCTTTTCCCTCTATACAGTCCTTCTTTCCTTCATTCTTACCGCTCTCCTTATCCCTAACCCTAAACCTAACCCTAAACCTAATGCTAACCCCTCCCACCCCCCATTATATGTCCTCATCCGCTTATCAGCGAGATCATTCGTCCTTTAGTTTTTTGAGATTGGCTTATCTCACTTAGCATGATATTCTCCAATTTCGTCCATTTGCCTACAAATGCCATAACTTTATCATTCTTCATTGCGGAGTAATATTCCATTGTATAAATATGCCACAGTTTCTTTATCCATTCATCAACTGAAGGACATCTAGGTTGGTTCCACAATCTGGCTATGGTGAATTGAGCAGCAATGAACATTGATGTGGCTGTATCTCTGTAATATGCTGATTTTAAGTCCTTTGGGTATAGGCCAAGGAGTGGGATAGCTGGGTCAAATGGTGTTTACATTCCAAGCTTTCTGAGGAATCTCCACACTGCTTTCCAGAGTGGCTGCACTAATTTGCAACCCCACCAGCAATGTATGAGTGTTCCTTTTTCACCACATCCTCGCCAACACCTATTGTTGCTTATATTCTTGATAATCGCCATTCTAATTGGGGTGAGATGAAATCTTAGGGTAGTTTTGATTTGCATTTCCCTTATTACTAAGGATGTTGAACATTTCTTCATATATCTGCTGATTACTTGTACATCCTCTTCTGTGAAGTGTCTGTTCATTTCCTTAGACCATTTGTTGATTGGATTATTTGTATTCTTGGTGTAGAGTTTTTTGAGTTCTTTATAGATTCTGGAGATTAGTGCTCTATCTGAAGTATGATTGGCAAAGATATTCTCCCACTCTGTAGGCTCTCTCTTCACATTTCTGATAGTTTCCTTTGCTGAGAGAAAGCTTTTTAGTTTGAATCTATCCCAGTTGTTGATTCTTGCTTTTATTTCTTCTGCTATTCCCTTGAATCTACTAATCGGACATAGTTGAGTTTTATTAATTAAAACTTTCCCAACTCTCCTCTAATAGATACTTTTTCCTCTAGTTAATACTATATAGTTACATAGGCACTTTACATTTTAAAATTAAAGTCTTTTTTAAACGTGGGGAAATTTTAGTTTGCATATTATTTGCTTGCCCCCCCCCCATGACTCCTATTAGGTAGGCATTTATTCCTTTAGATTTGTCCTCCAAGTATCCTCACACAACTGCCATTATTTCCAACCATTTTTGGCACTGCATCTGGGAGGAATGTGTCCAATTAATCTCCTGTCACTAATTTGTGATATTTATAATATCTTTCTGCTACTTAGCCATTATGAGATTTTCTATAATAATAACTGAGTTCAAAATAACTGATTTCTTGCAGTGATTCTTTTTAAAAGCTGACTGCTCCTGTTTAGTGGATACAGTATCTTCTTATATTTTAGAGAATAATGACACCTATATTTGACTTCTCTTTGCTTTTCGTATGAACTGTTTCTTTCAGTTTTTGATCTTTTTATACAATTGGTGTCTTGAGTTCATACTGTTTGTTTTCCTTAAATATTTGGTGATCTTAGTTTGTCTGCTCACAACCCTATTTGCTCATTAGAATTACCTTGGGAGCTCTTAAAAATACTGGTGTGCCAACTATACCATAGACTGATTAAATGACAATATCTAGAAATAGCATCCAAGCACTTAAGTTTCTTTCTCTCTACTTTTATGAAGTATAATTTATACACAGTATACTGTAAATATTATAAGTGCATGGCTAAATATATTTTACATATATGTATATAAATATGCATACATACATACATAGTATACCACAACCCAAGTAAAGATATAAATCAGGAGTTGGAAAACGTTTTCTGTAAAAGACCAAATAGTTTGGGATTTGCAGTCTAGGCAGTCTCTGTCGATGCTACTGAAATCTGTGGTAGTGCAAAAGCAGTCATGGTCAATATGAGTAAATGAGTATGTCTGCATTCAGTAAAATTCGACAAAAACAGGCCGTGTGTCCAATTTGGCCCATGAGCTGTAGTTTGCTGACCTCTTATAAGGACAATTTCTAGCACCCCAAAAAACTTCCTTTGGTCCTTCACCAATTAATACCCTCCCAAATGTATGCACTCTTTAGTGTCAGTATTTAAAAGCTATCTGAGTGATTGCAACAGGCAGTCGAAGTAGATAATCATTGTTATACTGATCTGGATCAATCAAAATTAGCTATATGTATTGACCACAGCATAAATAAAATTCCTTATTCCCTCTGACTCACTCTAGTCACAATGTCGCTCTGGTAGTTTCCAACAGCAAACTCACAGCTTTAACTCAAGAAAATGACTCATGCAGCTGCTTGGAGAGGAGATTATCAATAAAGCAGCTTCCCAACACTGTAATTACTCTATGACTCTCCATGACCTTTTCCCACTCTCACCTATAGCTGCCTCTAATTTAATTCTTCCTGAGCTCAGAGGTCTTTAACTCATAAATATGAAGCTTTTGGTAACAGTTCTGTTAACATTCACCATTAATTTTATTGTATTTGAATTCTACCTTCCCAAGTTTGTTTTATGTTCTAGAATATTGAGGACACTCTTCAAGGATTTCTAATACTGCTATGGGATTCTTTTTAACATTCCTTCACAATACTTCAGTGGAATTTTGGAAGGGAAGAGAACACGTTATTTGATGTTTTGAAAGTCAAGTTACCTAAAAGAGCAGGGGTTGATGTACCTGTAAAACTGGAGAGATTTCAACCATTCTTTTCCCTATTTAGATTTATTTTCAATGACTGCAGTGTTATTCAAGAAGTCTAGGGGAGTAGATTGGTCACCCTATAATTTGGAGTCACAAAAAGGCAGTAGGGAGGAGACAGTAATGAGTCAGAGTCTGATGGATCATATTTCACATTCTGGTCTCCCCTCACCATCTTGCTTTAGCAAGGAGAAGAGATAAAGTTATTATGTATCATGTACTATACATTTGGTCTCAAATAAAAGAAAAATTCAACTTGAACTAGCTCAAAAAATAAGGAAACTAATTTAATTGTGTAATGTAAAGTTCTGAGGTAGGTTGGGCTTTTATGTATAACTGATGTCATCAGGGACTCAAATTTTTTCTACTCTGTTATTCATAGGCTTCCTGTTGTGACTGGTCCTTCTTGGGTTATAGATAGTTTATACTGTCAAGTGGGCTTATCTGACTTCTCACCTGCATTCAGAAGGAAGGAGAGCATAACTAGTGGAAATTCTCTCAAAAAATCAATGAGAACTTTCCCAGGATCCCTTAACCAATTTCTTATTTGTCATTTCCATTTTCAAACTAAGTATGGTACAAAAGGGCATAGGTTAAACAATAAAAACATGTTCCAAGCACTATAAAGGCAGTTTCATGCAAAGCGTTTTATTCACAGTGTGGAAGGAGTGGACTCTTAAACAAATCTGAAGTTCTGTTAGAAAGGAGGAGGGGAGAAATGTATGCTGGACATTATCAATTGAGTGAACATCTTCATGTAGTGGCAATTGGAAAGTGATAAAAGAAGGGCAATATAATTGGGAAGTTAAAAGGTTGGGAGAAGGTGGGTGGACTTGCACATATCATTTCAGCTTCTTGTGCCTGTTTCCTCACGTGTAAAGTGGAGATAAAAAAAAACCTATCCCGTAGAGTTGTGTGAGAATTTGTTCATTCGGCAAACACTTTTCAGAGTTTGCTGTGCACTGGGAACATGTTCCCCATGGTAGTTAAGTCCCTTTCCTGAGACAGTTTGTCTTTAAGTGTGCGTATGGGTGTGTGAATATGTGCAGTTGGCAAGAAAGATAATCATGGGGAAAAATCCTAACAAATATAATTTCTGATAATGGTAAGTGCCATCAACAAAGGAGAGTGGAAATAAAGATAAAGAAGGAAAGTGGTATTTTAGGGAGTGTGCACTGGCAGTTTAAGGGTTTGACACTTGAGCTGAGACCTGAGAATAGGTGAGTAGGTCCAGGTAGCTGGAGTGTAGTGAGCTACCACTGTGATTTATACACCACCGTGAGGGGGGATGCAGGTGTCATTTATTGCACCTGTAATGGGAAGCCACAGGAAGTCCTTGACCAGAGCTCTGACAGGGACTGATTCTGATGAACAAGACCACTCTGGCCACTGTGAGGTGAACAGAATGCAGATGGACAGGGCAGACCCAGGGAAAGGGTGACAGGAAGGCTGCTGCTTCTCAAGCTTGCATTCAGTCTTGGATGGCATGAGTGGAGCCTCCACCCCAAGTCCTGGACTTCATGGTAGCAGGTCAAAGGACTTGAGAGATGCTCCTCTGCCCTCAACTTGTCTTCCCCAAGCAGAGAGGGCTTAAGAGGAGGAGCTGAACCCACTCCTCTCTCTGGTGCACACCCTCTTCCCTCTCTGTTCTGAGGGCCTCCTTGCCTGACCAGAGGATGCAGGGAAACGTATGATCTACTGTTGACCAAAGAGAAAGGGACCTGACCCTCAGGAGAAACCCCAAAGCTACTGGAGACTGGCCAGCTGCTCTAATGCCTGGCTGGGCTTATCTGCAGAAATCAGGAGAGGAGAGAGGAAGAGCCAGTCTGGCAAGCCCACTGTGACTGCTTGACTAGGCCAAACTCCTCTCCCATCAGGGTTTGTATGTAAAAGAGATGGGACTTCCATCTTCATCGGCCCAACTCAGGACCCTCTGGTCCAGAACTTTGTAAGGGAAGAGAGGTGCTATAGATGTGCTTCCTGTAGTTCTGGCCATGACTGTGAACATCATTTACCTGGTGCCCAGGGCTGGGGTGTTTCCCATCAAGAATCTGGCTACCATCCTGGTCTGACCCATTTAGGATTTGGCTTGAACCTTGTCCCTTGCTACTCTGGGTGAAGTCCAGGGACCAGCACTAGTGTTAACACCTGGGAGCTTTCTTAGACATGTGGATTAGCCCCAACTTTCTGAGTCAGAATCTGCATGTTAGCAAGATCCTAGGGGACTAACAGACAATTCATAATGTAAGATGCACTACAATTTTAGTGTTCTCCTGTCAAGATCTTATTAAACTAAACTGGTTCATTTTAGAAATTTTGAAACTAATTTTTATTGTTTGGGAGCAAATTGGTGAACAAACGCCTTATGCAGCATAAGCCCCCACCTTGAGGCGCAGATGTGTGGTTGTTGGCAAAGGCAAGCTGGCCATCCCCTGACTGAGTGGCCTCATGGCGTCTTACCTGTTGGCCTCTCTGCGTAAAGCGTCCTATGCTACTTGGTCCCTGGAGCCTGAATGGACAACTACCACCTCAGTTTTCAAGGCAGCCATCCCCCCGGCCTTCATGAAATCATTACAGCAGAGAGCACCCGGCCTCCAGTGGATGTCTGAGGAGTGGCAGAGACCACAAACCATGGACAACCCGAATCCAGAAACTTGAGGCCCCTCTGATACTCTCTTGCTTTGCCTTTCACCAGGTGGCTTCTTTTTTATCTTATTTTTAAAATTATTGTTATTGGTTCTTTATACATAATAAAGGAATTCATTTTGTGTATTTAACACAATTCAATCAATCTCATTCCCTTGGTGGCTTCTTGGTGCTACTCAAGTTGGTGCTACCTTGGCACAAATTCTTGTGAGATAGAGTTATTGTCACAGTCATTTTATTAAAGAGACAAGGTAATCTCAAAGAGGCTAAGAGGCCAGATCATGGCCATTCAGTTGGCAAGAGAGTAAGACTAAAACATAGAAAATTGTGACTTATTCTCTTCCTGTCATGCCCTTCGTTTACAGGTAAATGCACTTTCCAACATGTGAACTCCAACATTATCATGGTTGAAGGGTTTTGAGGATTTATTCTGCACAAATTAAAAATTAAAAAAATTAATTACAATTTAAAACAAATTAAATTGTTTAATTTTTCTTTTTTATTGGTTCTTTTTAGTTATACATGACATTACAATCCATTTTGACATATTACACAAGCATGGAATATCTGTTGTTAGCATACAGACCATCTACCTCCCCCACTGAAAAGCTCAGCCTAATATAGACTTCTTTCCAGTGATGCAGATCCCTGATTTTTGAATCCCCCCACCATATACTCACAGTACAGTTCTGTGAATCCAATTGTTACCCACAGGAGTAGATTTCCATGTCCCTTGTTCTGGATGCTCTATTTGTGGAATGCCAGAAAACAAGTTAGAATTTTTCAAAGCTACATCACTCACAATGAGGTTTACAAAATATTTCTTTCTGTTAGCTTACTCCATATCTCCTGTTCTAACCTTGCCAAACATTTTCTCTGTGTAGGGAAGGAAGGGGGCTGGAGGCAGGACTTTCTTCTCCTTGTAAGGTCACTTCCATTTATCACCTGTAGCTTTGCTAATTGCACATTGTCACCTTCACATTGTGGGTGCCTCACAGGGATTAAAAATCCATCCAAAAACTATTAATTGGGCTGATCTAATAATGATTCAGTAAATAAGTAGATTGGGCATCTTAGACTGTGATTAAACCACTGTTAATTGGCTCCCTGGCCTAGCCAAGTATAAAGTCCCAACCTGGCTTTGGAAACCTGCCAATGCCTGGTTGTACCAGGTGGCCAGGAGCCAGGGCCTCATCAAAGTGGGAGGCCACAGGCACAGTCTCAGTTTCAGCTGCTATTGGTGGAGGCAGGGCAGGAGGAGCCCTCAGATACAAGCCAGCCAAGGCCTCACATTTTATAGATGGAAAACAGATCCTGACACAGGAATTACTCGTTCAGAACATGTAAACCATCAGGAGTCATGCAAAAGGTTCGACAATTCCCCCAGTGCATTTTGGGATAGAGGTAGGGAAAGTCAAGAGGGATAATAATCCGTGCCAAACTGTGACTCAGGCCTTGAGGCCTCAGAGACTGACTGAGGGACTGAGATTTTTAAGTAAATTCTTTTTGGCAAAAAGAAGCATGCTCTTTCTCACTCACTCTCTTTAAATGAATTTCACTGCTCTCTGTGCCTATAACCTTCAAATCAGGATTTCCATGCCCATATGTTCAGGCTTGAGGGCTCATTCCAGATTCACCAAGTGGGAACATATGTGAAGGGTCATTTCAGTTTTCGAACCACCTGGTAGTACATGTTGACATATTCCTGCATACCAGGTCTGAACATCCAGTCCTTTACCAACTAGAGTCCTGTAAAGCACATTACAATAATGGTACATCCTCAGGAGAAGGAAAGATCTCAACTCGGAGGAGTTCACTTCTTTTATAGTTTCCCTGGTCCTTGTTCTGTATCCAGTCTTTAGGGAGGGTTCTTCTTACCTATTGCCCATGAGAATGAACCTTATACACAGATGCCCCATTACTCCTGGAAATAAACTGCCAGGTAAACATGATATCATCATGTCCTGACCTCTACTTCCCACTATCTGAGCTGCCTTCCTTCTAGGGAATAGGGTTTGCTCCATCAAAGTCTCTTTTGCATCCTTAACATGTTGTGGAGATCCTCTTCAGCAATATTTTTAGCACTAAAGGAGAGACCAAGGAAAACAAAACACAGCCCTTGCCCTCAAGAAACTCACAGTCGAAGAGTGGAGACAGGTGGGTTGCAACAGAACATGATGTTAACAAAGCTTCTAATGGAGGAGGTAAGTAAATGGCTTATGGCAGCAGGCCAAAAGAGCTATTAATTCCTCCAAGGTAGTCAGGAAAGGAAGCATAAGGAGCTGACTTTGAAGTGGGGATTCACACGATGAGTGAGGGTAGAGTTGAGGAGATGAGAGGGCAGTTCAAATGGATGAAACAGCAGGAGCAAAGCCGTGATGACAAAGTTAAAGGTATGCTCAGAGGACAGCTAGAAGTCCTGAACAGAAGCAGCACAAGACTACTGGGAGGATAGGACTAAGTATTTGACTCTTCTGGATCTGTGTTCTGGTTAGTTATTTACTGCAGAACTAATGACCCCAAAATTAGTTGATTAAAACAGCAGTTGTCTTATTATATCTTAAAATTCTCTGGGTTAGGAATTCAGTCCAACTCAGTTGAGTGATTCTCCTGCCCAATCTGCCTCTGCAGAGATCACTCAGCAATATTCATCCAGCAGATGGGCTGCTCTAGAGAGACTCTGACACCAGCCAGCCTCATACACGTCTATATCTGGTCCCTTAGCAGGGATACCTGGAAGGCTAGACTCAGCTGGACCTGTAATCTAGAGTACCTACACATAGCCTCAGCAGCATTATGGTCTCAGGGCAGTGAAACTTCTTACGTGGAATCTCAGGACTCCAAGAGCTTATGCTCCAACAACACAAGTAGAAGATGCATAATCTTTTGTGACCCAGTCTCTTGAAATCACCTGGAAACATTTTTCCCTATATTTTTTGATTAAGGAAGTCACAAGCCCACTTCAATTCAAATGGGATAGGGATGTGTAGACCGTGACCCAAATGGCAAGAGTATTAAAGAATTTAGCATATTTCAAAATCTCTACAACTGCCCCACAAGAATCAACCAGCCACAAAATGGTCCAAGGTTTTCTTGACTATTGGCTCTCTACTTTATGGCTCAAAAGTCAAGTGATCTGAATCAGAAGTTGGTTCCTTCTAAAGAGCCTTCTTTTAGAGAGAACATTAAAGGAGCCAGAGAGCATTACTTTATCATATCTTTCCACATCTCATTTCCTGTAGCCAGAAAATAAATGAAAGTGGTGAATAACATTTATGGCAGTATTCAAAAACCACTGGAGAGGATACAATGGAGGTGGCCCACTATAGGGAAAATGTCTGGCTCTGTGAATCTGACATTGGCTCTCTGAGAAATGTTGGACAAGTCTATTTCATCTTTTGGCTTCATTTCTTTATCTCTATAGTAGTGAGGATTGCTGTAATGCATTTAGAGCAGCAAATAGAAGGTGCAGTAGATAACTCAGAGTGTGCAATATCCATTTACTGTAATACAGGGGCTCTGGAGGTGTGATGCTTGTTCCTGCTCAAAATGTTCATAATTTATTATGCTGTTTGCATTCTTATGACTAATGCTACAGTTTTCCTGCCTCTTCTTTGCTCTCTCTCCCTCCAATGCTTTTCAGGCACCCTTTGAAAATATTACATCCCAGTGACTCTCTTAAATGCAATCTGAGGTCATTTTCTCATATCTCATGTGCCTTGAGATCTAGAAATGGCATTGGTGTGAGTTTCCTCCAGATCATAAGTCCTGTGTCTTCTTATAAAACAAAACAAAGCAGTACAATACAAAATTTTCCATTCATTCAAATGCCATGTCATTTAGTCATGTCATACCCTCTCCTTATTTTTCTAATCTACAGGTCTTTTAAAATTCTCTTATGCACATCATCTCCATTTATTGAGCTCAGAGATTTCTTTTGCACCCTTAGCCCTGCCATCATCATGGAAGCCTTCAGTATCCGTGTGTGAGTAGTTCCTCCAGCTAACTTCCAAATTACTAAACCTCCTTATTTCCAAAGATCCTTTTTCCCTTCCATCTCAGCCACCCACTTCTGTGTTTACACCATAATTCTTTTCTTTCCAGATCCTGTGTTTCAAGCATTCCACTCTCTGACCACACTCTTCTGTTTCCAGATTATATTCTTCACCATGATAATTACACACAATCTTGGGACTAACCAATCATTGACCCATTTGTCTCTGTCAGTCCTTTCTTTCCTCTTCCCAACCCCTTATTCTATTTGGGTTACATAGCTCATCAATCAGTTACGCTCTTGCCATTGACTAAACTTCTTTGCTTCTCATATTTTGTCACCTCAACTCTGCATAAACTGAGCTTCAGCAGTTGAATAATACTTGAGAAAGTTGCACTTAAGGGAAGATAATTCCATTCTAAATGCATAATTATCAACCTCACTCTTCCATCACTGCCTGGCAATTCTACTACATGCTTCTGGTCAACTTCCCTTCCTATTAATCCACAACTATTTCAATTTTATCTACCATCCCCAAATCTCTAACTTTCTCACCTATCCCCCCTCACTTTCAGTATATGACCTTATTTCGTACTTTACTCAAATACACGAATCTGAAGCCAGCAAAAGAAAATGTCCCTACATTATGACTGTTTAACCTAAAAGTTACCTATGTCAGCACCCATATTTACTTATTGCCTTCATTTATGTTAGGGGAGGTGGCCATCCTTTTGTCTTGGTTAAATTGCTCCCACCTTGTTTGGAGCATAATTGGTCCCAATTTCTTATAGTCTTAGCCTATCTTTTATCCCTTCTCTTTCTTGTATGTTGATAACTCTCCTCTGGAATTGGAGTAGTGATGGAGCAGGGACTTTGATGATTTGATCAGGCTATTGTGCGTATCTGGCTTTTACTGGAAACAAATGCAGTGGGCCATGGGAGTAATTCATTGCAGTGTGAGAAAGAAAACACCACCACTTGATTCTATGTCTTTAGACTTAAAAAATTTACCTTTATTATATGGGATATGCATATTGACCTGTTGACCTGTCTCACATTTTAAATGCATTTTACAGATAGTTCTGAATCCTGTGCTGTGAGAGAGATTCCCTGAGATAAGAGGGAAGATGCACAGTGCTCTAACACTGACAGTGGGTCATCATGACTGCATGTCAGTATTGTGAGATAAATAAATTTATTGACCAATTCTTTTTCATGACAGCTTTATTGAGATGCAATTCACTTACCATAAAATTTATCCCTTTAAAGTATACAATTTAGTGGGCTTTATTATTCTCAAAGAACATTTTTCTAACCCCCCAAATGAACACCATGCCCATTAGCCGTCACTCCCCTTTGCTCCTCAGCTATCCCGTCAAACCCTAGGCAACCAATAAACTACTTTCCATCTGTATGGATTTGCCTATTTTGGATATTTCATATAAACAAAAGTATATAATATGTCACCTTTCTTTCCCTTAGCATCATGTTTTCAAGGCTTATTCATGTTGTAGCATGTATCAATATTTTGTTCCTTTTCTTACTTCAATAATATTCCATTATAGATATTTCAAATTTTGGTTTTTTTTTATTTATTTTTTTTATTGTGAACAAATGGGATACATGTTCTTTCTCTGTTTGTACATAGAGTAAAGGCATACCATTTGTGTAATCATACGTTTACATAGGGTGATGTTGGTTGATTCATTCTGTTATTTTTTCCCCTTCCCCCCACCCCTCCCATCCCTCTTTTCCCTCTATACAGTCCTTCCTTCCCCCATTCTTGCCCCCCTCCCTAACCCTAACTCTAACCCTAAAACTAACCCCTCCCACGCCCCATTATGTATCATCATCCACTTATCAGCGAGATCATTCTTCCTTTGGTTTTTTGAGATTGGCTTATCTCACTTAGCATGATATTCTCCAATTTCGTCCATTTGCTTGCAAATGCCATAATTTTATCATTCTTTATGGCTGAGTAATATTCCATTGTATATATATGCCACAGTTTCTTTATCCATTCATCAACTGAAGGGCATCAAGGTTGGTTCCACAATCTGGCTATGGTGAATTGAGCAGCAATGAACATTGATGTGGCTGTATCTCTGTAGTATGCTGATTTTAAGTCCTTTGGGTATAGGCCAAGGAGTGGGATAGCTGGGTCAAATGGTAGTTCCATTCCAAGTTTTTTAAGGAATCTCCATACTGCCTTCCAGAGTGGTTGCACTAATTTGCAACCCCACCAGCAATGTATGAGTGTTCCTTTTTCACCACATCCTCACCAACACCTATTGTTGCTTGTGTTCTTGATAATCGCCATTCTGATTGGGGTGAGATGGAATCTTAGGGTGGTTTTGATTTGCATTTCTTTTATTACTAGAGATGTTGAACATTTTTCCATATGTTTGTTGATTGTTTGTAGGTCTTCTTCTGTGAAGTGTCTGTTCATTTCCTTAGACCATTTGTCGATTGGATTATTTGTAGTCTTGGTGTTGAGTTTTTTGAGTTCTTTATAGATTCTGGAGATTAGTGCTCTATCTGAAGTATGATTGGCAAAGATTTTCTCCCACTCTGTAGGCTCTTTCTTCACATTGCTGATAGTTTCCTTTGCTGAGAGAAAGCTTTTTAGTTTGAATCTATCTCAGTTGTTGATTCTTGCTTTTATTTCTTGTGCTATGGGAGTCCTGTTGAGAAAGTCTGGTCCTAAGCCGACATGTTGAAGATCTGGACCTACTTTTTCTTCTATAAGATGCAGGGTCTCTGGTCTGATTCCGAGGTCCTTAATCCATTTTGAGTTTAGTTTTGTGCACGGTGAGAGATATGGGTTTATTTTCAATTTGTTGCATATGGATTTCCAATTTTCCCAGCACCATTTATTGAAGAGGCTATCTTTTCTCCATTGCATATTTTTGGCCCCTTTGTCTAGTATGAGGAAATTATATTTGTTTGGGTTTGTGTCCGTGTCCTCTATTCTGTACCATTGATCTACCTGTCTATTTTGGTACCAATACCATGCCGTTTTTGTTACTATTGCTTTGTAGTACAGTTGAAGTTCAGGTATTGCAATACCCCCTGCTTCATTTTTCCTGCGAAGGATTGCTTTAGCAATTCTGGGTTTCTTATTCTTCCAGATGAATTTCATGATTGCTTGTTCTACTTCTGTAAGGTACATCGTTGGGATTTTAATTGGAATTGCATTGAATCTGTATAGCACTTTTGGTAGTATGGCCATTTTGACAATATTAATTCTGCCTATCCAGGAACATGGGAGATCTTTCCATCTTCTAAGGTGTTCCTTAATTTCTTTCTTTAGTGTTCTGTAGTTCTCATTGCAGAGGTCTTTCACCTCTTTTGTGAGATTGATTCCCAAGTATTTTATTTTTTTCGAGGCTATTGTGAATGGAGTAGCTTTCCTAACTTCTCTTTCTGAAGATTCATCACTTATGTATAAAAATGCATTGGATTTATGAGCATTGATCTTGTATCCTGCTACTTTACTGAATTCACTTATGAGTTCTAAGAGTTTTCTGGTGGAATTTCCTGGTTCCTCTAAGTATATAATCATATCATCAGCAAATAGGGATAGTTTGAGTTCTTCTTTTCCAATTCGTATCCCTTTAATTTCTTTGGTCTGTCTAATTGCTCTGGCTAGAGTTTCAAGGACGATATTGAATAGGAGTGGTGAGAGAGGGCATCCCTGCCTTGTTCCAGATTTTAGGGGGAATGCTTTCAGTTTTTCACCATTAAGAATAATATTAGCCATGGGCTTAGCATAGATGGCCTTTACAATGTTAAGGAACGTTCCCACTATCCCTATTTTTTCTAGTGTTTTGAGCATGAAGGGGTGCTGTATTTTATCAAATGCTTTTTCTGCATCTATTGAAATAATCATGTGATTCTTGACTTTAAGTCTGTTGATATGGTGAATTACATTTATTGATTTCCTGATGTTGAACCAACCTTGCATCCCTGGGATGAAACCCACTTGATCATGGTGCACTATCTTTTTAATACATTTTTGTATGCGATTTGCTAAAATTTTGTTTAGAATTTTTGCGTCGATGTTCATTAAGGATATTGGTCTGAAATTTTCTTTCCTCGATGTGTCTCTGTCTGGTTTAGGTATCAGGGTGATTTTGGCTTCATAGAATGAGTTTGGTTGGGTTCCCTCCTCTTCTATTTTATGGAATACTTTGAGGAGTATTGGAATGAGCTCTTCTTTAAAGGTTTTGTAGAACTCGGCTGAGAAACCATCAGGTCCTGGACTTTTCTTTGTTGGTAGGCTTTTGATGACTTCTTCTATTTCATTACTTGAAATTGGTCTATTTAAATTGTGTATGTCCTCCTCGTTTAGTTTAGGCAATTCATAGGTCTCTAGAAACTTGTTGATATCTTCGAAATTTTCTATTTTGTTGGAATATAGATTTTCAAAATAGCTTCTAATTATGTTTTGTATTTTAGTCGTGTCTGTTGTGATATTTCCTTGTTCATTCCGAATTTTGGTGATTTGGGTTTTCTCTCGTCTTCTCTTTGTTAGTGTGGCTAAAGGTTTATCAATTTTGTTTATTTTTTCGAAGAACCAACTATTTATTTTGTCAATTTTTTGTATTGTTTCTTTTGTTTCAATTTCGTTGATTTCAGCTCTGAGTTTAACTATTTCCTGTTTTCTACTACTTTTGGTGTTGGTCTGTTCTTCTTTTCCTAGGGCTTTGAGCTGTAGTGTTAGGTCATTTATTTTTTGAGTTTTACTTCTTTTATTAAATGCGCTCCATGAAATAAATCTTCCTCTAAGTACCGCTTTCATAGTGTCCCAGAGATTTTGATACGATGTTTCTTTGTTCTCGTTTACCTCTAAGAATTTTTTAATTTCCTTCCTAATATCTTCTGTTATCCATTCCTCATATAATAGCATATTGTTTAATCTCCAGGTGTTGGAGTAATTTCTGTTTTTTGCTCTTTCATTTATTTCTAGTTTCAATCCTTTATGGTCTGATAAAATACAAGGAAGTGTCTCTATCTTCTTGTATTTGCTAACATTAGCTTTGTGGCATAATATATGGTCTATTTTAGAGAAGGATCCATGTGCTGCTGAGAAGAAAGTGTATTCACTCTTCGTTGGATGGTATATTCTATAAATGTCTGTTAAGTCTAAATTATTGATTGTGTTATTGAGATCTATGGTTTCTTTGTTCAATTTTTGTTTGGAAGATCTGTCCAGTGGTGAGAGAGGCGTGTTAAAATCACCTAGTATTATTGTATTGTGGTCTATTTGGTTTCTGAGATTGAGAAGGATTTGTTTGACATACATGGGTGAGCCACTGTTTGGGGCATAGATATTTATGATTGTTATGTCTTGCTGATTTATGGTTCCCTTAAGCATTATGAAATGTCCTTCTTTATCCCTTCTGATTAACTTTGGCTTGAAGTCCATTTTATCTGAAGTGAGGATGGATACTCCAGCTTTTTTGCTGGGTCCATGTGCATGGTAAGTTTTTTCCCATCCTTTCACCTTTAGTCTATGGGTATCTCTTTCTAAGAGATGAGTCTCTTGCAGGCAACATATTGTTGGATCTTTCTTTTTTATCCAATCTGCCAGTCTATGTCTTTTGATTGATGAATTCAGGCCGTTAATATTCAGGGTTATTATTGAGATATGATTTGTATTCCCGGTCATTTGACTCATTTTATTCATTTATTTGCTTATTTTTGACACAACTTGGTTCCTCTTTATTTGACAATTCCTTTAGGATATCTCCTCCCTTTGCTGATTTGCTTCTTTGTTTTCCATCTCTTCTTCATGGAATATTTTGCTGAGAATGTTCTGTAATGCTGGCTTTCTTTTTGTATATTCTTTTAGCTTTTGTTTATCATGGAAGGATTTTATTTCGTCGTCAAATCTGAAGGTAAGTTTTGCTGGGTATAAGATTCTTGGTTGGCATCCATTTTCTTTTAGGGCTTGAAAAATGTTATTCCAGGCCCTTCTAGCTTTTAGGGTCTGGATTGAAAAATCTGCTGATATCCGTATTGGCTTCCCCCTAAATGTAATTTGGTTCTTTTCTCTCACAGCCTTTAAGATTCTGTCTTTATTTTGTATGTTAGGTATTTTCATTATAATGTGCCTTGGTGTGGGTCTGTTGTAATTTTGTGTATTTGGAGTCCTGTAAGCCTCTTGAACTTGATTTTCCATTTCGTTCTTCAGATTTGGGAAATTTTCTGAAATTATCTCATTGAATAGGTTGTTCATTCCTTTGGTTTGTTTCTCTAAGCCTTCCTCAATCCCAATAATTCTCAAATTTGGCCTTTTCATGATATCCCATAGTTCTTGGAGATTCTGTTCATGATTTCTCACCATCTTCTCTGTTTGTTCAACTTTGTTTTCGAGGTTAAATATTTTGTCTTCAATATCTGAGGTTCTGTCTTCCAGGTGTTCTATCCTATTGGTTGTGCTTTCTATGGAGTTCTTAATTTTGTTTATTGTTTCCTTCATTTCAAGGATTTCTGTTTGGTTTTTTTTCAATATCTCTAACTCTTTATTGAAATGGTCTTTTGCTTCCTGTATTTGCTCTTTTAACTGTCGATTGGTGTGTTCATTCAATGCCTGCATTTGCTCTTTCATTTCATCGTTTGCTTCCCTTATCATGTTGATTATGTACATTCTGAACTCCCTTTCTGACATTTCTTCTGCCATGCTGTCATTGGATTTTATTGATATAACATCCAGATTTGTTTGAGGCATTTTCTTCCCTTGTTTTCTCATATTGTTCAGGTATCAGTGGACTGCAGAGATGTTGCAGATTTCCTCTATTGACTTATAATGTCCCTGAAGATTGCTAATGTATCCCCTCTTATCCTTCAGTAGCCTGAAGTCTTAGAGGAAGTTGATAATGCGGTGTTCCCCAAGGAAGCTGCCTCTCTAGGGGTGGTGGTCTTCAGGTGGGGTATATTCCCTGATAGTGGGCAGAGGTGCCTCTGCTTGTTGACCAATGGTCATCCAAAGGGGAACTAGACTGCAGGCTGAGGCAATGCCTGTTTGGGCCTGTGTCTCTGGTTTACCGTCTTTGTGGGAAAACCTCACTCGGCGGGGAAGACCCACCCGGTGGGGAGGTCTCGCTAGTCCGTTCCCCTCCTAGAGGTTCCCCTCAGTCCACAACTACCGCCTGGGCAGAGCAGCCTTCCCAAGCAACGTTTCCAGGGGCCTGGACCTACCTCCTGGGCTTGGGAGCCCTGCCCTTTGCAGACGAGTCTCCCTAGGTGGCCCCTCCTCAGAGAAGCTGCCCGAAGTCCTGGAACCTTCGCTCCACCCCTCAGCTGGTCTCTGTGTAGCTCTCCTAGGCCTGGGAGCCTCACCCTTCGTAGACGAGTCTCCTTAGGTTGTCCCTTCTTAGAGAAGCTGCCCGAAGTCCTGGAAACTTCACTTCGCCCCTCAGCTTGTCTCTGTGTAGTTCATTCAAGAAAAGGTGCCTAGGTCCCTGGACTGGACCATGCTTTGCACCTAATCGCCTGGCTATGCGACCCGCCCTCTGAGCAGTCACTTGGAGCCTCGTACATATGCTCCAAGCCCCAGTGACCTGTCGCTCGTCTCTTCCTCCAGGCAGCCACCCGGTGCTCTGTGTGGGCGCTTGGAGACCAAGCCACTCACTGCATACTTCCACCTCCTCTGCACAGCCCCCTCCCCATTGCTCAGGTGGTTGCTGGATCCAAACAACTCGCCGCCCCACTCTTTCTCTGGCAGCTGCTGGAGCCCTGGCAGATCGCTTCAAAACCAAGCGGTGTGTCGCACAACCTCCTTTGCCAAGTTCCCCGCTTTCTGAGTTCACTGCTCCAGCGGGGGAGGTGTTTCTTGCCGCCTGGGCAGGGCAGCCTTCGCAGGCAACGTTCCCAGGGGCCCGGACCTCCCTCCTGGGCTTGGGAGCCTCACCCTTCGCAGACGAGTCTCCTTAGGTTAGAGAATCTGCCCGCGGTCCTGGAAACTTCAATCCGCCATTTTTCGCTCTGCTTTGCTGTCCGTGTTTACCGCTCTGGCGGGGGAGGGGCGACCCACCGAGTCACTCTACTTCATAAAGTTCCCTGCGTTCCAGGGCTACTGCCCCATCGGGGACGCCTCCCCTATGGGAGAAACTCACCCGGCGGCTTTGAGTTGGTCCCAAGTCACTATCTCCTCTTTTGAATCTTGAGTCCTGGAGCAACATGAGATGCAGTCGCCCTCTAGTCAGCCATCTTGAACCCTCCGTCCTCAAATTTTGTTTATCCATTCATCAGTTAATGTGTATTTAGGTTCGTTCCACCTTTTTTACAATTATAAGTAACACTGATATAACATTCATATATAAGTTTTTGTATGGGCTTATGTTTTCATTTTTCTTGGGTACATACCTTAGGAAAGGAATTGATGGTCATAAAACAAACTGTGTATCACTCTTTGGTTAACAGTTAAACAGTTTTCCAAAGCAACACTAACATTTCATAATCCATCTGTAACACTTGCGGACTCTAATTTCTTCATATCCTGGTCAACACATAGTATGAAGGAATATATTTGTAAATTCTATATCTGATAATCTAACCTAGCTAAAAATGACTGAAGTACTTGTGTGGAATTTTCTCCAAATATTCAAATGTGCCACAAAATGTGAAAAACGCTTAATTTCATTAGATTTAGGGAAATGCAAATCAAAATCACAATGAGATACTACAGTATACTTAATAAAATGGTTAAAATCACAAACATGTACAATTTTAACTCAACTCATCTTCACAAACTAGGCGAGTACCTTAAAAATCTTCCTTCAAAGATGCAGCAGATTAGGATAACACTAACAATTGAGGCATAAATGAGTGACAAGAAAATGGCACCACTGACACTTCAACTAATCTGGGAACAAACCCTTTGTAAGCTACATGACAAGGTAATCAGATGTGACAAAAAATTGCAATAATTCGAAATCTTCAAGACACTATGAAATGTGATATTCCATCAGTATTGTTAATGTCGAACCTTGCATTAAATCTGCATTATGCCTTGAGAAATTAGCAAATTGCAAGGTAAAGCTATCAGGATTTATAAAATATTAACAGGTTTTATTTAGTTCATCTTCAGATTATCCCTTTTGAAATTCAAGACTTAAATATGCTCTATAATTTACTGAGTATAGCGATTTTCCAGTTGCACAAGTATATAATCTATAAATAAATATTTGTTTTCTTAGGTGGATGATTAACGATTTTTTTTGACAAATAGAATAGAGGTTTTTAATGAATGCTGGAATTCCAGGGTCATTTTTTTTTATTGTATACAAATGGGATACATGTTGTTTCCCTATTTGTACACAGAGTCAAGGCATACCATTTGTGTAATCATACGTTTACATAGGGCAATGATGTTTGATTATTTTTTTTCTTCCCCCCCACCCCTCCCACCCCTCTTTCCCCTCTATACAGTCCTTCTTTCCTTCATTCTTACCGCTCTCCTTATCCCTAACCCTAAACCTAACCCTAAACCTAATGCTAACCCCTCCCACCCCCCAGTATATGTCCTCATCCGCTTATCAGCGAGATCATTTGTCCTTTAGTTTTTTGAGATTGGCTTATCTCACTTAGCATGATATTCTCCAATTTCATCCATTTGCCTGTAAATGCCATAATTTTATCATTCTTCATTGCGGAGTAATATTCCATTGTATATATATTCCACAGTTTCTTTATCCATTCATCAATTGAAGGACCTCTAGGTTGGTTCCACAATCTGGCTATTGTGAATTGAGCAGCAATGAACATTGATGTGGCTGTATCTCTGTAGTATGCTGATTTTAAGTCCTTTGGGTTTAGGCCAAGGAGTGGGATAGCTGGGTCAAATGGTGGTTCCATTCCAAGCTTTCTGAGGAATCTCCATACTGCTTTCCAGAGTGACTGCACTAATTTGCAACCCCACCAGCAATGTATGAGTGTTCCTTTTTCACCACATCCTCGCCAACACCTATTGTTGCTTGTGTTCTTGATAATCGCCATTCTAATTGGGGTGAGATGAAATCTTAGGGTAGTTTTGATTTGCATTTCCCTTATTACTAGGGATGTTGAACATTTTTTCATATATCTGTTGATTACTTGTACATCTTCTTCTGTGAAGTGTCTGTTCATTTCCTTAGACCATTTGTTGATTGGATTATTTGTATTCTTGGTGTAGAGTTTTTTGAGTTCTTTATAGATTCTGGAAATTAGCGCTCTATCTGAAGTATGGTTGGCAAAGATATTCTCCCACTCTGTAGGCTCTTTCTTCTCATTGCTGATAGTTTCCTTTGCTGAGAGAAAGCTTTTTAGTTGAATCTATCCCAGTTGTTGATTCTTGCTTTTATTTCTTATGCTATGGGAGTCCTGTTAAAGAAGTCTGATCCTAAGCCAACAAGTTGAAGATTTGGACCTACTTTTTCTTCTATAAGATGCAGGGTCTCTGGTCTGATTCCGAGGTCCTTGATCCATTTTGAGTTGAGTTTTGTGTAGGGTGAGAGATAGGGGTTTAATTTCATTCTATTGCATATGGTTTTCCAGTTTTCCCAGTACCATTTGTTGAAGAGGCTATCTTTTCTCCATTGCATATTTTTGGAACCTTTGTCTAGTATGAGAAAATTGTATTTATTTGGGTTTGTGTCCATGTCCTCTATTCTGTACCATTGATCTACCTATTTTGGTACCAATACCATGCCGTTTTTGTTACTATTGCTTTGTAGTAGAGTTGAAGATCTGGTATTGCAATACCCCCTGCTTCGCTCTTGCTACTGAGGATTGCTTTAGCTATTCTGGGTTTTTTATTCTTCCAGATGAATTTCATAATTGCTTGCTCTCTTTCTGTAAGGTACATCATTGGGATTTTAATCGGAATTGCATTGAATCTGTATAGCACTTTAGGTAGTATAGCCATTTTGACAATGATTAACAATTTTTAAACAATGGGATGGGTAGTCACAGAAATATGAATATTACTGTTTTACAGTGCAGACCTAAACTTATGTTCTTCCTGAAACTCCTCCTAGTTGTTTGACTTTGAACAAGTTACTTAGCCACTCTGTGCTTGGTTCCTCATCTGAAAAATTAGATAATTGATAACATATATCTCATGGAGCTATTGTGAGGATTAAAAGATATCAGGTACTATGTATATGTATAGATGTATACACATGTAGTACATGCTAAATAAAAATGATCATTATGATGGTGATGAATTCTGGAGTGGGTAGCACAGAGGGATTATAGTCAAATACATTAACAAACTAGAATTATACATGAGACTTTACTGTCCTCTGGCACCAGGGAATGTACGATATCACTGCCACCCTCACCCTATGGAACTGGGTGCTATTTTGTTTTCATCTTCTCTAAAGTTCTTCCTCTTCCCTTCATGTTTTCCCATCAGTTCTACAGTTTTCAAACTTCATTCTTTCAGGCTCACCAGAGGATAGGGAAAAACACCTGTTACTTTATTATGCCAAGGAATTTAATTCTTGTTGATCTCACTTTTTCTACCTCTACTGTGCCTGCTGGCTTTCTTTCTCATTGCCACGTGGCAATAATAAGATGATTTTATAAGCAAAGGATCTTTTTTGCAATAAAATTCAGCTTTCCTCCAGGGCTAACACGCTCAAACCACAGCCAGCTCTTAAAATAACAATTGTTTTCCTCCCACTGTAAATGAACAAATGAATAATTGAATGAATGAGCCATCACTCTCCCTGGCTGAAAAGCCTCAGGGCCTCCTTTCCAATCATATAAGCAGACTCACTCTGTTACCTCCCATGTCCCCTAGGAGCTGCCCTTCATTTTGCCACTCCAGGCTAATTTGACTTCTTTCAACTCTCCTCACGTCACTCAGGGCATTGGAGTCAGCCAGGTGCCAGGAGGTTGGGAAAGGTAGCAATGGAGATTATTCAGTTAATAGAGGAGGAAGTAGCTGAGGATCTAATGTATGAGCCATGTTTTCAGGAATAGGAAACCTGTGTGTTAGACTGAATTCTTCATGGACAAGAAGCTAACTTCGCTGTGTTTTAGTTTTTGTCTGTAAAATAAGGGGGCAGAAGGTTAGAGAGGGAAGCTTGTACACAATATATGAAAGTCCTTTACAGCCTCTTACTATTGAGGGACAAGAAAAGGGCTAAAGATTACTAAATTTCATTATCTAAGAGTAAACCAGACACAGGAAGTTTCAACTTCTTCAAATTGGTCACCCACAGTGATTATCCTTGAATGAGGAGGTTAGGGTCATTGTTATTTTCATCTTTCACCTTTTTATGCTTTTCAAACTTACATAATTGTCATATGCTGATTTTCTAATCAGTCACCTGTTAATGTCAAGTGAAAAAGTCAGGTCGCAACTTTATATATACAGTCTGATCCCACTGTCAAACAAACATTTGTATGTATATCTGAGAAAAATTCTGAAAGGAAAAGAGTTGAAACAAGCAGCTCTATACTTTTTGATGTGTTGTAAGTTTTAAGTGATAAGCACAGTTTTTAGATGGAGAAAAAGCTAACATTTAAAACTGAATTTCAAAGTCCTGTTTTGCTCCTAGATGATAATAAAATGGAGCCCAGCTCTGCCCCACTCCACCTTAGCAATGAGCCCAGAGCAAGTGGTCTTCTGTTTAAGGTCTGATTTTGATAGTTTTCCCCCTAAGATCTAGAACCAATACAGCTTGCCAGGCCTGTGCTATATAACACGTTTATAGAGTCCTAGAGAAAAACTCAGGTTGCAACTAGAGAAGTCCCCTGAGCGCACATACATGCCCACCTTGCCTTCCTTTTTCTTTAATTTGTACTAGAGGTTGAACCCAGAGCCATTCACCACCAAGTTACATCCCCAGTCTTTTTCACTTTTTATTTTGAGGCAGGATCTCACTAAGTTGCTGAGGCTGGCCTCCAAATTGTGATCCTACTCAGCTTCCTGATTCACTGGGTTTACAGTCATGTGCCACCATGCCTGATCCTCACTGCCTTTCTAAGAGCTCACCTCAGGAGCACCACAGGGTCAAACTGATACTTGGTGAGATTTGCTTGGCCAGGATATTTGGGGCCCAGTGTGAGTCCAAAGTCATTAGAAGCCATCCAAGTGGGCTTCTTGCTGCCAAGATTCTACCTTAGCAAATTCTGCAGCAACTGTATGAACAAAGGAGGCAGATGTTCTAGCACTTACCCGATGCCCTGTGCTCAGCAATATACCCCACCTTCTGAGTGGGTACTAAGCTACCTACAGGGCCATATAGAAGTTGAAGAGTGAGAACCTCAGACCCTGGCACAGTCCCTGAGGCCCTGAAATACCCCTTGTTTTCTTCTTTGATTCTCCAGGCTTATGTTGATGCTGTTACAAGTTTATAGGGAGATTGGGATACCAACATGGACTTCAATTCACTGCCTCACATGTAGTCTGCCACTGTACTTGTTCATGGCTTCACTCTCAGTTCATGACTATACTTCCCAGTTAACTCAGAAAAAGAGAAGTAATCATGAGAGAACTTCCCTGAAGGTATGATGCTACCTTCACCACAACTATTCCCTACATCTAACTATACCTATATACTCTGTCTTATGCCTAGTGCTATAAATTAGCTCCCTTCCTATGGCCTCCCTAAAGTCTCTTTCTACTTGCACACTAGATCAATTTATTTCTCTTATTCATCATTAATTCTTCATTCTACATTGATTATTTCCTAACAGTATACAAACACATGGTTATTTTCTGCATATCAACAGATTGTTCTTTTGACCCACTTCCCCTGTCAGGGGCTGCCTTATTTCTACACTGCCTTTGGTTTCATCTACAACTCCTATCTATGCCATCTAAAACTCCTCATTTCCAATTTTCTCTTGAATTTACTCAAATACACTCATAGAAACAAACCATGGGAACTGCTCGTGACAAGATCAGCAATGACTTCTATATCACTAAATCTATCGATTAAGTCACAGTATTTATTTTACATAACTTATTAGCAGCTTTTGTCATCATTAACCATTGCCTTATCCTTGATATACTTTTCTAACTAAATTTCCCAAGTGCATGTGCAATCTTGTTTTTCCTACTATCTCACTGAAGGATCCATTTCCTCTGCTTATTCTTATTCTCCAGCATGAACTTCTGTTGCTGGGATGATCCAGAAAATAGTTTTCCAACCTCTTCTCTTCTCTATCTATACTTATTTCTAGTCTCTTGGCTTCAAGTAACATTTTAATAATTTTTAAAATCATTAATACCTTTATTTATTTTTATGTGGTGCTGAGAATTGAACCCAGTGCCTCACACATGCCAGGCAAGTGCTGTACCACTGAGCTACAACCCCAGCCCCTAAATATCATCTTTATACCCTTAACTCCCACATTTATATCTGCAGTTCACTGTTTTCTCCAGACTACATACCCGTATATCCAACTATTTATTCACCATCTCTACTAGGAGGTTTTAAAAACATCTCAAACTCAATATGTCCAAACTAAATTCCTGATTAATTCCCACAACTTATTCTATCCATGCCCTTCCCTATTTCATCTGATGGGAATTTCAGAGTCCAAGTTGCTCAAGCCGAAAACCTTGGAGTTATAATCAATTCCTCTTCTTCTTTCATACATAACATGGAATTCATTACAAATGCTGTTGCATATAACTTTAAACTATAGCCAGAATTCAATGATTTCCTAACATCTACATTGCAACCACCCTGGTTCAAGCCACCATCATTCCTTGCCTATCTGATGCACAATCCTCCTGAAAGGTCTCCAAGATGCCAGTGTGTCCTCTTATACTGTGCACTCATTACAGTAGTCAGAGTGGTCATTTGAGAAAAAAAGAAGTCATAGTTTTCAGCTGTGAGAGAGTTACTAGAACTACACAAACAATTCAGTTATTAACAACCATAAAACTGTATAAAATAGACAAGTTTT
Source organism: Sciurus carolinensis (assembly GCF_902686445.1). Taxonomy (NCBI): domain Eukaryota; kingdom Metazoa; phylum Chordata; class Mammalia; order Rodentia; family Sciuridae; genus Sciurus; species Sciurus carolinensis. The sequence continues at coordinate 128,442,482 of NC_062232.1, read as the reverse complement.
CTGGTACTAGAGAATAAGGATGCACATGAGTGACAACTAAGACAAAGAAAACCTTCAAAGTAGCACTCATTTCCCTAAAACTCTGCCTAAATAAAGTTTCCTTAATGCATGCAGTGAGCTAGAATGTAGGCAAAGCATGGTACTTCTATAGAGTGAGAAGACAGAATAGAGAGAAAAGTTCTATGAAGTGTTTGGAATCTGTTGGACAGTGTGCTAGAAAAGAGAGATCTGTAGTAAGTATAATAGCCCTGATGCCTCCATGGAGGTCCCCTTTGAGCCCTTAGATAAAGTCTGGCCTGAATATAAAGAGGAAAATTACCTGAGACTCACAAGTAAGTGGCTAGGGGTTGATAATGGAACAAAACTATGACAGTTTGGGCAATTCTAGGAGACACTGGAGTTTTGTCCAGTCAGCAGTGAGAGATTAATATCTTGTTAATAACCAGGTGTTGATACCCATGAGTATCCAGGTAAGATACAAGAAATACTGCATAACAAGTGAACCCCTGCCTTGAGTAATGCTTATTCTAGAGACCCACCAAAACTAAGTTTCAAACTGAGTTTTGACCAGTTCAACAGGGTAGTTAGTGTTTTAAGATTGAGTAGCAAGTTAAAGAGTCATTTAAAAACAACTTGGGCTTTCACAGATCCAACTAAACAAAACAAAGCCTGAGCAAACAAGTTCAAAGTGACCAACCAAATCACCAGAACCAAAATTAACTCTGTAGCAGAATTTATAGGTGCCAAAATGTCTCATACAATTGAAACTGACTAGATATGCAAAAACATACAAGAAAAGTAGATAAATGTGACCCATAATGAAGAAAACATTTAGTACAAGATGATCCAGAAAAAGTTTTAGCAAACAAAATTAAAGCTATTCAAATGATTAAATAAGATCTCAAACAACAAATAGAAAATCTTTACATAAAAAAATGGACTGAAGTCAATCGAAATTCTGAAAGTGAAAATACTGAGAGATATATAATGCATTGTGTTTATTATGTCTAAGTAATATATTAAATATATGTGTATGTGTGTATAAAGATAGGCTTATCATCACAGTAGAAATAGCAGAAGAAAGAATCAATAATCATGAAGACAGAGTGATAGAAATTATGCAATGTGAATAAAAGGTGAAAAGTGATTAAAAAAAACAGGGATCTTAGGACAACAACAATGGTCTAAAATATTTATTTATAAGTAGATGTCCATTAGAAAAAAATGCAATAATTATTGGACATAAAGTTATTTCAAGCATTATAAATACAAATAAATAAACAAATGGTCAATTTTCCAGGAATAAATATAAGTAAGCAAGGAAAATTTGAAGATGATCTGAACAACAACATTTACAAACCATCAGTTACATACTGCACATTAATTTCTAATACAAATAGAAGATTCCCAAAATGAAACATATGCTGAAATGTAAAATTCAATGAATTTTAAATATTGAAATCTTACATAAATAGTCTCTGAACATAACATAATTAAATTTGAAAATAAGTAAAAGTAACCAATATGTTAATAAATAATTGAAAATTAAACAGCATACTTATAAATAAGACTTGTTAAAAAGGAAATGAAAAAAGTAAATTTTAAAGGAATTAGATGGGGAGACAGATGTTCATGTAAATTTTGAAAGGAAAATTTAAAATTTCCAAATGATAATGCAAATACTATATATCAAATTTTTGAGTGGCAGGTAAAATAATACTTTGAGGCAAATTTATAGATTTAAAAGCATATATCAAAATATAAATATTTCAAAACATGCTCTATGTTCTCACCTTAATAAACTAGAAATAAAAGTGGGGGAAAAAAACAGAGTAACAAAACCCAAAGAAACAGTAATGATGACAGCACAAATAAATAAAACAGAAAACAGACAAATAATAAAATAAATCAACAAAGGAAAAATGGTTCTTCATAAAGATTAATAAAATTAAAAATCCTGAAGTAACAAAAATCAAGAAAAAGAGAAAATGCAAATTATTAATATCAAGAATGAAAGGATATCCATCACTAAAATTTTAAAAGGATAAGAAGAAAATTTCATGAACAACTTTTTGACAATTGATTTTATAACATAGATCATTTTATAACATAGATAATTTCTTTATTTTATTAGTTCTTTTTAGTTGTACATGACAGTAGAATGAATCTTGATATAATTATAAAATGATGGAATATATCTTATTCTAATCAGAAACCCAGTCTTGTGGATTTCTTGAAAACAAAATTTACCAAAACTGAGTTAAGTCATTATATGTAACCTGAGCAACTCAAACCTCTCTAACAGTTTTATTTTATAACTAAAAATAACTCTCTGTATTATACTAAGAATACAAATGCCCAGTCAATAAATGGGTAAGGAACTGAGCAGACACTTCACAGAAGATTTACAAGCAATCAACAGATATACAGAAAATGTTCAACATCTATAGTAATAAGCAAAATGTAAACCAAAACTACCTACCATAAGATTTCATCTCACCCCAATTAAAATGGGTATTATCAAGAATACAAGCAACAATAGGTGTTGGTGAAGATGGGAAAAAGATACACTCGTACATTGCTAGTGGGATTGCAAATTGGTGCAGCTACTCTGGAAAGCAGTGTGGACACTCCTCAAAAAACTTGGAATGGACCCACCTTTTGACCCAGCTATCCCACTCCTTGGTTTATACCCAAAGGACTTAAAATCAGCATACTACAGTGATGCAGCCACATCAATGTTCATAGCAGCTCAATGCACAATAGCTAGATTGTGGAACCAACCTAGATGTCCTTCAATCAATGAATGGATAAAGAAACAGTGATATATATATATACACAATGGAATATTATTCAAACATAAAGAAGAATAAAATTATGGCATTTGCAGGTAAATGGATGGAGTTGAAGAATATCATGCTGTGAGATAAGCCAATCTCAACAAAGCAAAGGCTGAATGTTTTCTCTGATAAGTGGATGATAATACATAATTGGGGGGGAAGAGGTAAGGGAAGAATGGAGGGACTTTGGATTGTGTAGAGGGAAATGAGGGGAGGGGAAAAGGTGGGGGTAGGAAAGATGGTGGAATGAGACAAATATCTTTACCCTATGTACATGTATGATTATATGAATGGTGTGACTACTTCATGTACAACCAGAGAAGTGAAAAATGTACTCCATTTGTATACAATGAATTAAAAATGTAAAAAATTAAAGCATTTTATTATAACATTATTAATAAATATCAATTAATTATCAAAAAATGAAAATAAAAAAATAAAAATTACTTTCTACAAATAAGGCTACAGGTCAACCACACCTTTCCAAAATTGAAAAGTATAGGCTAAAATTTGTGACTATGAATGCAAAAACCCTCAAAGGAATATTAGCAAGTAGAATCTAAAACTATATATCAATAAGAATGTTTCATACCCAAGTAGAATTTATACCAATAATGCATGGTTGAATTAACATAAAAAATCAGTCATATTTCACCCAATTAAATGAATAAAGAAGTAAAATCTCAATAGAATTAGGAAAAGTATTTGACAAAATTCAGCACTCATTCATTATAAAAACTTTCAGAAAACATGGAATAAACAGAAATATCCTAAATATGATAAAAACATATGAATGCTTTCCCCCTATGATCAGAACAAGGCAAGAATGTTCTCTTAAACACTTCCAGTGAATATTGTACTGAAAGTAAGACAGTGGAATGAAACAAGCAGAAGAAATTAAAAGTACAAGTTTGGAAGAAAGATGGAACATTTTCTTTCTTTGGAGACAATTCATTACAAAGAATATTCTAAAGAATGTCACTTATGAGTACACACACACACACACACACACACACACACCTGTACCAGAATTAATAAATGAATATAATGAAACTCCATATTCCAATCAAAATTCCAGTAGATTTTCTTTTTTAACAGATATTTTTCAGATGCTTCCAAAATCCTTATGGAAATACAAAGGAACTAGAATAGTTAAAACCATTTTGTATAAATATGTATAACTGAGTAAAGGATTTCCACTGCCTGATTTCAAAATTTAAAATAAAGTTGCAGCAAAGCAGGCAGTGTGGTCATAATGAAACACTCAGGGAGAAAAATCTCTGAAACAGAAGAGACAGTTCAGAAATAGCCTTGTGCAAAATACATGTAATTAGCATTGGTACAATGTCTTAGTCCATTAGGGCTGCTATAGCAAAATATCACAAAATAGGTAGCTTATAAACAATGGAAATGTATTTCTGACAGGAAGCTAGGAAATCCAGGATCATGGAGCAGGCAGGTTCAGTGTCTGGATCTGGTAAGACTCTGTCCCTCCTGCTGCATTCTCATGTGGCTGAAAGGACAAGGCAACTCTCTAGGATTTCTTTTATAAGGGCTCAGCCCTCAGGATCAAAGCCCTCCCAAAGGCCCCACCCACTAACACCGCCACCTTGGGGATATGTTTGTAACACATGCATTTGATGGAAACACAGACATTCAGACCTGTACACCCAAGATTCAAGCCAATTCAATTAGGAAAGAAAGTTTGTTTAATAAATGGTACTAGAATTTGATATTTGTTTTGGGGAAAATGAATCTTAATCCCTAGTTCACACTGTACATAACATTTATATTTAAAGTTGAGCATTGATCTAAATGTGAAAGCTGAACTATTAAACTTCCAGATAGTAACCTTCTAGAAAATCCTCATAAACTTGGGATAGACAAAGAATGTTTAGCCAGGACACTAAGGTCACTAATCATAAAAGAATAAAAATGATAATTTGTGCTTGATCAAAATTAAAATCCTCCACAAAATAGAAAAAAAAATGGAGGTCTTGTCCTGCCAGATCTCAAGTTCCACTATAAGCCTACATTAATCAAGACAACATAGAAATATCATAAGGATTAACACAGAGATCAATGGAACAGAATTCAGAGCCCAGAAATAGACCTACACTTACACAGTCCTTTGATTTTCACAAAATTTTTGAAGTAATCCAAAAGAGTAATAAAATACTTTTGAACATGTAGTGCTGGAATGTATTTTGGAAAATTCAACCTCAACTTCTACCACCATAAGCAGAAATTAATTCAAAATGGAATCATGTAAAAATATAAAATCTAATATCCTACAGCTTTTAACAGAAAATGAAGAAGGACATCTTTGAGAACTGAAGATAGACGAGGCTTGTTAGGGTACAGAAAGTGATAATATAAATGAAAAAATGATAGCATGAACTTAAAATTAAAGTTATTGTTCATAATAAGACACAACTAATACCAAGACATAGACATGAAGAAAGTATTCCCAAAATATGTATCTGACAAAACACCACTCTAAGAATACGTATGTAAAAAGACAAAAAAAATCGCTTTAAACTTGAACAAAATATTTTAACAAACAAAATATATATATCAAAACTACTAGGAAAGAAATTGTTGCTATTACATACATTGTTGGTTGCAATGTCAATGCTACAACCTTTAGAAATGTCTAGAAGTTTTTTATAACTATAAAATATATGGAAGAAGCAGTCAAAGGTTTGCTTATAAATGTTCACAGTGATGAGTAAAAGGAAGGCACTATCAATACACATAAAAGTCCCTCAAAAGTAGAGTAAAAAAGAGGAAGCTCAAACTGAGTAAAAGAAAATGTACACCCCAAAATACATAGTTTGACTTCATTTATGTGAGGTTCTAGTAAAAGCAAGGTAATTAATCTAGGAAAAATGGTAGAGAGAGAGAGAGAGAGAGAGTGTGTGTGTGTGTGTGTGTGAGAGAGAGAGAGAGAGAGAGAGAGAGAGAGAGAGAGAAAGCCAGAAAGAGAGAGAGATAGAAATATATGTGTGCACATATATATATATGCACACATATATATGTGAATGGTTAATATAAATATAAAAGGTGCTTGAACAGTTTTATTCATTAGAAATTTTCAAATTAAAATCCAGATGAGATACTACTATACACCATAAGAATGGCTAAAATTAAAATTTAAAAGACTATCCATACCAAGTGTTGGCAAGCACAAGGAGCAATTGAAACTCCCCTACACTACTTGGGTGGGGGGGTTTAAAATGGTCCAATCAATGTATAAAAAGTTTGTCAGTTTCTTGTAAATTGAACACCTATTTATCACATATCTTGGCCATTCCACTCAAGTATTTAAGATAATTGAGAATATGAATGTACATAAAGACTGGTATCAAATTTTCATAGTGTGTTTATTTATGTTTGCCTAAACCAAAAATATAAACATCTATCAATAAGTGAATGAATCAAAACATTATGATATATCTATACAATGGATTACCACTCAGCACTAAAAAATGAATGAACTACTGCTCCACACAACATAGACAAATTTCATAGACATGATGTACAGCAAAAGAAGGCAGTTATAAAAAGAGTACATGTTGCATGGCTTCACTTAGGTATATTCTAGAACAAAGTTAATGAAAGGAGGCAAGGGCATGGGTTTGACTTCCTGATAGCATTCAGAAGCTTTGTGTAGTAATGCACATTTTTTTTGTCAACAACAGTCAAGCTAGGTTATGATGCTCCTCTTGAGACAGTGGTTCTCCATTTTATCTCATGTTAAAAGCTAAAATCCTTCTAGTGGCCTAAAAGTCCCTGATGATCTGCTCAGTGCATTAACTTTGTCTCCTGTGCCAACCTCTCTGTCCTCAACTCTTCTCTTGGCCTCCCACACTCACCTTCTGCCAGACCTGGTCCCATGCTTTCTCTGGAACACAGCAAGCACATTATCACTTTTGAGACATTGTACTGACTCTTCACTCTTTCTGTGGAGTCGTTTATCCGGATATCCACAATCTGGCTCATGTATTGCTTCTATGGGTATTTGTCAAACGTTACCTTCTGATGAGGCCTTAACTGAGGATGTAGTCAAAATTGTAATTGTGCATGTGCGGACATGTGCATGCACACATATACACACCCCCCCCACACTTATTCCTAGCATTCACCATACACCCTACCACCTTCTGAGAACTGGCATTTGCTCCACAATTATCAACATCAAAAACATCTCCAAGTGTAATTTTTCAAAGTCCTTTATCACATATTTGAATAAATGGCTAAAATCAGAAGGTCTTGATAGAACAGTTTAGAGGTTGAAGGAATAAGACCTCTGTGAGCCAGAAGCTAAAGATTAGAGTTTGAAATGCAACTCAGCAACAGTGCCTTAAAGCTTTGGGCAAGTCACTCTCCTTTACGGAGTTCCAATTTCCTCATCTGTGAAATGGAATGCTTACCACACCAAGCTCATTAGCCCTATGAATGTGAGGATCAAGTAAGTGTGGCTAAGAGGCATTTTACAAACTGTGAAGGTCTGTACAGGTGCCAGAAGCTATTGTTGCCAGATTATTTCAGGTATACCCTATAGACTAGCTGGCCAGCCAGACTAATTGGCTATATTTAAAGATGGAAAGAAGAATCCAGTTCACTCTACCTTGGTTCAAGTGAGTAACTGGAGAAATCAAGATTAATGATCAACATGCAGCTCTCTCTTGATCCATTGCAACAGATGATATCAAAATGTCCATGCAGGAACCACTGCATTTAACAAGATCTTCACAAGAGTGGTTCTGATGACCATGAAAGCTGAAAACTGGCTTTATCTCTCTGCCTATTTATGAAATTCCCCTAGCCTTTAGGTTTCTTCCTCTCTAATACGTCACTCTGCAGATGATTTTACTCAGCTAAGAGAACACTGGTTTCTGTAGGGATTGAACTGTCACATAGATCATCTTGCCACACTATTAATCATAAAAAAGTCTGATTGATTGCTAACCAATCTGTTTACCAGTTCGCAGCTGCAGGCAAGTCTATCCACCAGAAGTTGTTGAGTCACCTGCATGATCTTTGTCATATATCTCCTTGGAAAGTCACAGTTGTTAATAGAGTTCAGTCTTTGGAATTTGCTAAGGTTCTACTGGGGGTGGGTCAGAGATAAACAAGAAATGTTCTCTGTCTTTCAAATACAGTGCCAGCTCATACCTCTCACATGTACAGATTCAATGCCAGTATGACTGGAGGAGTAGGAGGGGATGGGGTGCAAAGAGGCACTTAGGTACAGAGCTTTTATAGTGCTTTTGTAGAAGGAGGATGGCTGGCAATTTTGACTCAGAGGGTTAGTGGAATGGAGCCAAATCCATTCTCCCATGTGCCCCCTCAGTACAGGCCTCATTGGTTAGAAGGAGTTCCTAGGTGTTTGCTTAGCAATTTTTCTGAGCTTCCCATGCAGCAAGAATTTGGTGGAAGGAAAAGTTTCGTGAAAAATTTATAAACATAAAGATAATTTCCAGAAACTTAGATTTTCTGTTTGGGTCTGAACAAGGACAGTAATTAGACAAAGAAGCCAGTCAACATTAATTCTTATTCAACCTGGTGATTCTAGCCAAATCCTTTGCCCTCTCTGGGAATTAGTGTTACACCAATGGTTTTGGGATTCTGAGTTCTATATGTCAGTAGTGCAATTCTAGAATTTTCTCATGAACCACTGACTCAGGAGCAAGTCTGCTCTGATTCGGAGCCAGCTTTCTAAAAATATTGAGTAACCCTCATCAATTGACCTCATTTCCCCCTAAGAAAGCTCAAGGTTAATTGTTCAGTTTCTTTTCTATCTCTCTAAATGTCCTGAAATGAAGTGTGATTTTCTTGGAAAATTTAAAGCATCCTAAATAATCTGGAGATAGCCATTACCTGTGGGCCTTCTCACCACAAAAGGGTTCTTTTCATCTGAGTAAATAAGGGTGCTTTCCCCACTGCAAAGGCTGAACCAACTGTGTATAGACAATGGAGGATACAAAGATTTGAAACCTAATGAGACTCAAGATTGTCCTCAGTGAGCACCATAATCTCAGAGTTAGGCTTGAATCCCTTTGGCCTGAGGATGTTTTCTCTGCTGGGTCCTTCTCTTGAAGGCCATTTGCCAATTATTGGCATGATAAGAAGTGCCCTATGTTGGTGCTTCTAAGTAAGGCCAGATAACAAGATGATGAGCATAAATCTTCAAACATTTGTTGGCTTCTTCCTAGGGATTGGTTAAACATAACCTCCAAATTCCAGATTTTCAGCTGATGAGAGAACACAAAAATGAAAAAGCCCTAGCTCTTATCCTCTTCCATTAGCTATGGTAGACCCAAGCACTTTGAAAAAAAACTATAATAGAGCAAATTAAGGTGTGTGTGTGTATAATTTTAAATGAAGAATATATGTGTATATATGTGTGTGTATATAGCATGTATGCCTGTATATATATGTATGTATATGCATGAGTATTATGCACACACATGCACACATACATACATATGTGTATATATAAATATATATATATATATATCTTTAATGTGATAGTCTTAATGTGATTGATCCAGCTCTGCATCAGAAGGATCACATGGTCATTCAGGAACCCAGTTTATTTCCTTCAGGTAACTCCTAGCCTGTTTCTTCTCTCCCTTGGGACATGTCATCTTCTACATAATTCAAATTATGTGCCTACCACCAATTTATACACACATGCGCACACAAAAACACACATACTCAACCCTGCTGGAAGTTTATGACTGGCTTATATTGGTAACCATAATGTCTACTGAGTTGAAAGTTTGGCTGGGAATTTTGTTGCATCTATAAATCAATTTTCAAAGAGTTGTTATCATTAAAGCATTGAATTTTCAAATCCATAAACATACTGACATTTTTGAGGAAAAATTATGACTAAAAAATAACAACCACACAAAATTTTTATCAACTAACAAATGAATGAACAAAAGTACAATTGTATGCAGTAGAATATTATTTGGCCCTAAAAAGCAATGGAGTATTGTTATATGCTACCACATATATGAAGTTTGTAAACCTTATGTTAATGTGAAAGAAGCCAGGCACAAAAGGTCCCATAGTATATGAAACCATTTATATGAGATATCCAAAACTGTTTCATATATAGAGACAGAAAGTAAGAAAGGATGGAAGAGATCACATCTTCAGGCCCTAGCCCAGAAGCAGGATACATTGTATCTGCTTGTAATTATTGGCAAGAAAATAGTTATATATTTATACCTAATTTGCTAATTTTGTAAGAAACAGCTATGTGTTTTCTTATTATTTTATTATATTGGAAGAAATGGAAAGTGGCTTCTTGTGGGAAATTAAAAATGCTAATTAAAATCTACCTTTCTGTCCACCTCAATATTTACCTACGTCCTTCTTTGCACACACCAATTTTCCCAAATCTCTAGTTGACACAAAATTGAAGAATGCATGTGGAATGAGGGCTAATTTAGGGCACAAGCAAGACATTTGCAAACAAGGGTTGTGGTGTGTGTCTATGTGTAGCAGCTGTAATGAGATACAATTTACATGCCGTACATTCACCCACTTAACATTTATATGTAAATATTTTTATATATTCAGGAAGTGAGTGGTGCAATCATTGCCACAATAAATTTGGAACATTTTGTCACCTCCCAGAGGAATTTATCTTTCACTGACCCTTAATTCCACCATCCCACATGGCCCTAGGCAATCACTATCTACTTTCTGTCTCTATATATGAAACAGTTTTGGATATCTCATATAAATGGTTTCATATTCTATGGGACCTTTTGTGCCTGGCTTCTTTCACATTAACATAAGGTTTACAAACTTCATATATGTGGTAGCATATAACAATACTCCATTGCTTTTTAGGGCCAAATAATATTCTACTGCATACAATTGTACTTTTGTTTATTCATTTGTTAGTTGATAAAAATTTCGTGTGGTTGTTATTTTTTAGTCATAATTTTTCCTCAAAAATGTCAGTATGTTTATGGATTTGAAAATTCAATACTTTAATGATAACAACTCTTTGAAAATTGATTATAGATGCAACAAAATTCCCAGCCAAACTTTCAACTCAGTAGACATTATGGTTACCAATATAAGCCAGTCATAAACTTCCAGCAGGGTTGAGTATGTGTGTTTTTGTGTGTGCATGTGTGTATAAATTGACAAGATGATTCTAACATGCATGTGGAAATTCAAAGGTCCAAGAATCACCAGGGCAATCTTGAAGAACAAAGTTGGAGGACTAACACTACCAGACATTATACCTATTACAAAGCTATATTAATTCAGACCAATGCACCAGAATAGAGACCAGAAACAAATTCATACAAATGTTTTGTTTATGACAATAGTGCCATTTTCAATACTGGATCAATTTGATATCCATTTGGAAAAAAATGAATTGATGTCTATATCACACTATATTCATAAATCAGTTGTAAAGGGTTTCTACATCTAAATATGAGACATAAATCAATTCTAGAGTTACATACCTAAATGTGAGAAATAAAATGCTTAAGTTTTTTGAAAACAGTGTAGAAGAACACATTCTTATAGCATTGGGACAGTAAAAAACATTTAAAAGGATATAAAAATTCCATAAAGTGAAAGAAAATTATAATATATTAAATTATAATATATTAAACTATATTAAACCATGGGCTCATACACAGAATATGTAAAGAACTTTTAAAACACCAGTAAGAAAGGTATAGAAAGCCTTGGAGAAAATGGGCAAAAGGAACTTATTATGAAGAATATATCCTGAAAGGTACTCAATAGTATCAAGGAAGTGCAAATTAAATTCCATTACACTATACACCTAACGCAGTAGCTAAAAGGAAAAGTTTGACTGTACAAAGCCTTGGTGAGAATGTGGAACAATAGGAACTCAAAACACTTCTGGCCAGAATATAAATTGGTCAGACATTTCAGAAAACTGTTTGGCTACATCTGCCAAAACTGAATGTATGGACACCTGTGACTCAACAATTATAATTCTTGTTATATAACCAAAAGAAATACATGTGTGTATCAATATGTACAAGAATTTTCAGAGCGGATTTATTCACAATACCCTCACAAACTAAGATCATTCCAAATGTCCAGTAAAAGTAGAACTATTTATTTATTTATTTATTTATTTATTTATTTATTTATTTTACTACTAGGGATTGAACCCAGGGGCACTTTGCTACTGATCTACATCCCCAACCCTTTATATTTTGTATTCTAAGACAGGGTCTCTCTAATTTGTCCAGGCTGGCCTGGAGATTGCAATCCTCCTGTCTCATCTTCCTGTGTTTCTGGGGTTACAGGCATGCACTGCTACGTCTAGCAGTAAAATCGTGTTTCAAAAAACTTCTATTTATAAAATGGAACATTACACAACAATATAAAATATGTAACTACAAGTAAGCAGGGTATGGTGGTGCATACCTGAATTCTCACCTATTCGGGAGGATAAGGCAGGAGGATTGCTCGAGCCCAGGAGTTTGAGGGTAGCTTGGGCAACACAATGAAACCTTGTCACAAAAAATAAAAGGAAGAAAGAGAAAGAGGAGGAGGGGAGTGGAGAGGAAAGGAAGCAGAAGAGAAAAGGGAAGGGGAAGAAACTCAGTACACATTATGGTTAGCAATATAAGCCAGACAAAAAGAATATATGCCATTAAAACATATATGTGTACTTTTCTATATTATATAACTATATATTTTATATATATAGTTATATATATCTATATAAATTCATATAAAATATGTATTTATATGTTTATATATTACACATATGTATATATAATACATATATATATAAACAAGCACAGCTTTCAGTGGTGATTGAAGTCACTATACTTTGATTATTTACTTGGGATATGCAATTACTAGAAGGAAGCACAAGAGTTTCTTGGGAGACTGAATCATCTTCAGTTTATGATGAAGGGTGCTGGTTACAAAAATATGTCACTGAACTGGATCTTTAGCCTATGTTCAATTTTCTGTACAAGTGGTTCTTTAATAAAAATTTTTGAAAGCCTTTATTTTATTTTTGTGCTTTAGGAGAATTGTTAAGGAAGTGATGTCTGCAGCAATTTGTTAGAGGTTTGAGCCTATATTTCCTTGTAGCAATTGCAAATTTTCTGTTCTAATTCATAGGTCTTTGTTCAATTTTGACTTGACTTTTGAACATGGTGAGAGATAGGGTTTAAATTGTATTCTTCTACATATGGATAACCAGTTTTACCAGCACTATTTGTTAAAAAGGCTATTTTTTCATCCAACATATTTTAGGCACCTTTGTGCAGTATCAGATAACTGTAAGTGTGTGTGTTTGTCTCTGTGTCTTCTATTCTATTTCATTGGTCTTCATGTCTGTTTTGATGCCAGTACCATGCTGGTTTTGTTACTATGGCTCTGTAGGATAATTTAAGGTAGGCTATTGTGGTGCCTCTTGTGCCACTCTTCTGGTTCAAGATTGTTTTGGGGGTGTATTTTATTCTTCTAAATTAATTTCAGGACTTTTTTTAGTTCTGTGAAGAATGTCATTGGTGTTTGATGGAAAATAACTTGGATCTGTATAATGATTTTGATAGCGTGACCATTTTAATAATATTAATTCTCCCTATCCAAGAACACAAGTGGTCTTTTCAACTTGAGGTCTTCTTCAATTTCTTTCTTCAACGTTATATGTTTTTCATTTTAGAGGTCTTTCACCTCATTTGTTAAATTTATTCCTGAGTATTTCATTTAATTTTATTCTATTTTATTTTTTGTGTACCAGGGATTGAACTCAGGGACCACTGAGGCACATCCCCAGCCCTACTTTGTATTTTACTTACAGACAGGGTGTCACTGAGTTGCTTAATGCCTTGCTTTTGCTGAGGCTGGCTTTGAACAGGTGATCCTCTTGCCTCAGCCTTCCAAGTCACTGGGATTACAGGCATGTGCCACTGCTCTTGCCTTATTTTAATTTTTAAGTGACTGCAAATGGAATGATTTTCCTGATTTCTTTCTCAGCAGAGTCATTATTGTAGTATAGGAAAGTGATTGATTTATGAATATTGATCTTGTATCCTGATACTTTGCTGAATTCTTTTCCCAGTTCTACAGTCCTTCTGGTTGTGTTTTTTGGGTCTTCTAGATGTAGGATCATGTCATCAGTAAATAGAGATAATTTGACTTCTCCTTTCCTTTTATATCCCTTTAACTTCCTTCTCTTACTTGATTTCCCTGGCTAGAGTCTCAAGAATTGTATTGACTAGGAGTGATGAGAGTGGACCTCTTTGTCTTGTTACTTATATTAGAGGAAATACTTTCAGTTTGTTTCCATTCAGTATGATGTTGGTATTGGGTATGTCATCCATAGTCTTTACAATGTTGAGGTAAGTTCTTCTATCCCTAGTTTCTTGAATATTTTTAACATGAATGAGTGTTTGGTTTTGTTGAATGCTTTTTTTGAATGTGTGGAGATGATCATGTGATTCTTGTCCTTAATTCTACTTATGTGGTGAATTATATTTATTGATTTCTGCATGTGCAACTAACTTTAATTCCTTGGGATGAAACCCACTTGACCATGATGCAGGTTTCTAGTTCCAAAATGAGCTTAACAAATCTTATTCTTAAAGAACTGTGGTTGAGTATTTCAACCTGAATGGTGGTCCTACAAGGACTGATGCAATGGCTTGCCTGTGTTTCACCCAACTTTGCACATTCCCAGTTACAGCCATCTCACCCCTTGGTGTATATCCAAAAGATCTAAAATCAGCGTAGTACAGTGATACAGCCACATCACCGTTTATAGCAGGTCCATTCACAATAGCCAAGCTATGGAACCAAGGTTGGTGTCCTTCAACAGATGAATGGACACAGAAAATGTGGCATACATACACAATGGGGTTTATTCAGCCATAAAGAAGAATGAAATTATTACATTTGCCGGTAAATAGATGGAACTGGAGAACATCATGCCAAGTGAAATAAGTCAGACTCAGAAAGTCAAGAGTTCAATGTTTTTTCTCATATGCTGAAGCCAGACCAAAATAAGGAGAAAAAAATGGGTGGGTAATTTCATGAAAATAGAAGAAGTGTCACTGGGACAGAGGAAGGGGATTGAGGGGAAGGGAGGAGGGATGGGAAAAGGGAATGAAAATGACCAAATTATGCTATATACATACATGAATATGCCACAGTGAATTCCACATTTATGTATATCTTAATACACTAATTTAAAAAAAATTAAGTAGAAGGAAGACCAGTAAAGTAGAGGGAGAGGAATGAGGAGAAGAGGAGATAGAAAAGGGAAGTACTGGAGACTAAAGTAGAGCAAATTATAATTCATGCTAGTATTATTATGTCAAAATGAATCCCAGTATTGTTTAAACTTTTAATTCACTAAGAGAAAAGTTTTCAAAATGACATTTATTACTAATCCCAAGGAAGTAGGGGGAATGGGTGAGGCATAGATGAATCTAAATTCACATGTGTTGATGATTATCAAATTTGAGTTAAAAATATGGTACTTGACTGTATAGAGGGAAAAGAGGGATGGGAGGGGTGGGGGGGAAGGGAAAAAATAACAGAATGAATCAAACATCATTACCCTATGTAAATTTATGATTACACAAATGGTATGCCTTTACACCATGTACAAACAGAGAAACAACATGTATCCCATTTGTTTACAATAAAAAAATGTGTGAAAAAAAATATGGTACTTGGGAATTGATCATATTATTCCCTCCAGATTTGACCCAACTGAACATGTCCATGATAATTTTTTTAAAACACAAACCTTGGAAGGCCTGGTACATTCACTTCCAGTTCCACATTTGTTATAGACAAGATATAACTCTTAAGTTTGCATTATTTCTTCTATGCTTGGTTTATGATTCTGTACACCATTGTAATGGTAGCTACTCAAGGTAATCTATAAACAGTGGGTTTGAATGTTAAGACCATTCTCTTAGTTTAATCTTGGCCATAGTCTCATCTCCCTTTGGTTTTCTAGACATTGTATTGGAAGTTTGAGAATACCTGTCTTCTTTCTGATCATTTGGAATTACTCAAGTAGTTACTATTTCTAAACCTGTGGACCTCACATCTCTGAAATCTCTTTATTCCCTTCCATCTCAGGTTGCAGGTCAAGAAAATTCATACTGGAAATCACCTCTATTGAATGTTCTTCCAAAAGCATTAGGAGCAGCCAACACAAATTTTCTAGCCCTTTCCTCAGAGCTATAGACTTAGTAGGCATTAGACTGCAGTCATTTATTTTAGGTGACCATTTTATCATGCTTTGCCATGACATGAAAGGAGTTACAAGCTTTGAAGCTGATAATGTCAATATTTTTGTCCCTGCCACTTACCTGCTGGGGATTTATTGCACCCTACTTCAAGACACAATTCTATTTTGGTTAGAGTAAAGCTAAGCTGTTATAACAGAGACCTATCAATAGGAAGGCTGGATAACAAAGCAGTTTGTTTCTCTCTCAACTAACAGTCTTGATGTGAAGAACCCTGCTTCACAAGTTGTTCTGCCGCTTTGAAGTCATTTAGGTACACAGGTTCGTTCTAAGGTGTTGCTTGGATATTCATAATGACATTGATATCATCTACATAATTAAACGTGAGTGGCTACTGTGAAAAGATTCCAGCTGGTGGGAATGGAGAAAACTACAAGGAAGGAGACACATTACAGTCCTAGGATTCAGGTCGGGAAGTGACACCCATCGTTTCTGCTTACTTTCTATTAAGTTGTTGAAATTATGATCATAAAACCCAAGTTCCACATAGCATTCACTTTGTTTCAGAGGGGGGACCATAGGGATTTTATGCATAGCCTACAAGCTTTAGTTTACATAGAATTGTATGAAATACATGTATCTATATTCCAAAATCAAAGCAAATGAGAAATCCCAAGAAAGAGTGGATTCATGCAAGAAGCAGGTTCTTTGACAATCATGAAAAGTAGTTGTTGACAGATTAACAAGGAAATGTAGGGAACTCTCTACAAAGAGACATACACACTCACAAAGTACATCCATTTGTAGCCATTTTACATAGGAGTAAAATGACTAATATAAGTAACAATTGAGAAAACAATGATCATGAACAAGGAGAGGAAGTAAAGTTCACAAGAAAAATTGGGAGTCATTAGAAAGAGTTTACACATATCAGGTGTGTTTGGTTTCACTAAGGTAGAAAAATGAGTTATATCTGGGAGATGTGTTTCCCTCCTAATATGGTTTGAATAACCCCTTTCAAAGTCTTGGTTCTAAAAGTAGTGAACTTCTTTTAAATGTCCTCATGCATATCTTTCATTCTCCAGGCCGGGAAAGAATTATGGTTGTCCTCAACACAGCTCTGCTTACCTCCTCCTGCTCTGAGGACCCAATGACACGGCCTCCCATCTACTTGAGAGCAGGAGACAGAACTTTCATTATATTCCTTGGTACCCACCTTCCTCCAACTCACCCTTGATATGTACATTTTATATTTTCTTCACTGCCTTCCCCCCACAAAAAAAGCCATCTGAAAAATTATCCTCTAGTCTACAAAGCCTTCATTTCTGTCTAACATGTCCTGTGAACTTTCACTGGGTTTTGTTTGCCAATCAAGCAAATCAGTCATTCCCTCATGACCTATTAGGCAATGAAGCAGGTCTGAGAGGGAATGAAAATATAGGATGAAATTCATTCCTCCCATTTACTCATCAGGCATTGGCACCCAGAACCCAAAGTCCAGCTAGCCTATGCCACAGACAGAGTCCAAGACCAAAAGAGGGAGGCCTGGGTTGAGTCAGGGAAGTTAAGGATATAAAGATGGAACCAGAGATCAGAACCACAAGGCAGAATTTTCAGAGCCATGATTCAAACTATAAACCAGAGTTGAGTGACTTCAATAGGAACACAGGGAGAAGAAGGTTGGATTAGGTATAGGCATGGGAAGAGAGCTGGGAAAACCAATGTTGTAGCATCCTCAGCACCAAGAGTCTAGACAAGGTACGGAGGCAAATGAAATAATTAATCCCATCTATGCATTGTAATTCTACAAGCCCAGCTGCAGGCAGCTGTGAAGTGGGAAAAATAAGGACTCCCTCATAGAACTGAGGTAAGGGTTAAATAAAATCATGAAGACTAAGAGGCTTTGTAAAACACAATGTGATACGATAGTACCCCTGATATTAATGAGTCAACCTGTAACCTAGACTTCTGTCCTAAACTCTAACCCAACATATTAAATTGCCTCCTGGAAATTTCCACTTGGACTTAGGGTCAACATAGCTGAAATTGCAAAAATCTCTATCTGGTATCACATGGCTTTCTGTCTCTTCTGCAGAGCCTATCTCAGTGAAGGACACCAGAGGCACTTAGGGACCAAGTGTGAAACCCGAAGGTGCCCATCAGGTGAACATTCCCTCACCAAGAACATTCAACCTGTCACCAGCTACCAGGTTGAGATGACTACTTGAAGAACTTTCAGCCTTTTCTCTCCTTCCTCTCTGCATTGACCTAGCTGACATTGTCCATATTTCTGTCCTAGAATATTGCAACAGAGTCCTAAGGGATCCAGCAACCTCTGGTCTCACATTCATCTCCTCAAATCCATGCTTGCCATCACAGCCAGATTAGCCATTCAAAAACACAAATTTGACTATGTTCACCTCTACTCCTTAAAATTTTGAAGGGCCCCTTGTGCACCTAGTGGAGAAAGCCCAAACTCAGCACCTTGGCAATAGAGAAATAAACCAATTTCAATTCCCATGTAATCCCTGTACGTATCCAATATTCTCACCACTCCTGACCATAAGTATCCTGAACTGACCTTATCATGGAATCAGATGCTTCCTGGAATTATGGGAGTTCACAGCCTATTAGATATCAGAGCTCCTTTGCAATCAGATAGCTCTCTTCAATTTTCAGTGATATTTTTTCCCCAACATGGCCTCACACAGAAAGTAATTCCTGAGTTTGGAATATCTTTAGTCCTAATGAAACACAGGCAGTGGACAGAATGAGAGTCAATTTTTAGATGACTTTAAGTTCAATTTTAGTTCTTCAATTCTGCCACTACAGAAGAGAAGCAACTACAATGCAATGTCTGTGAGATGGTCCTCAATGACATTGTTGAGCTGCTGAATTAAGTAACCCAGCAGCCCACATATGTCTGGACTTCCTGTTATAAATGTTTTTGTTGTCTGAGTCAGTCTGAGTAAAGGTTTTCATTATTTGCAGCTAAAAGCACCATAAATGATCCAACACAATAGCTGACTCGAGCAATAACACAGCCTAAATATGCAAGAGAACTATCATCTTTCTCACATCAAATAAACAAACAGAAATAGAAACTGAGGATCAGAAAAGGAAAGTGATTATCTTTCCAAGAAAACCCTGAAAATTCTAAGGCTAATTGCATTGATTTTAACAATACTAATAAATATTTGTAGTTTGGATTATCAGATGAATAAGCCCTCTTCCCTTCTAATTTTGGTATTATATTGCGGTGAGATGGAAAATCAGTTTTCCACAGGATTGTTCAAACTCTGTGTAGACTAAATGTAAATAGGCTCTTTGAAGAAATGGCTGGAGCTTTAGTGTTGACTTTGGGACTTGAGTGTGATGCCTTTATATGCTTGTCTAATCTTTAACTCACAAATATCAGAAGTTATTAGGATAACGTGTCACTTGCTTATTTTTCTTGTGAAAATGAGTATCAAAATACGCAAATTAGATACAGGTGAATGCCAAACTGGGCCTGCCTATGTGCACAAAGCACAAGAGTGGTAAGGGGCAGGCTCTATATTTTCAAGTTTAAATGTTTTCCCTGGGCAATTTAGAGTTGAAAAGTAAGGGGAAGTTTGACGGGTTCCTATACCTCTGTCAGAAAATTCTTCACCTATCATGTTGAAGTTGAAGGACTTCTTTGCTATAGAGCTTGTTGGAAAGTTACACCAGCAGTCCTGTAGGGCTAGTGGGCTTCCCATTTCTGTTTCAGACCAAGTTTGAATGTCACACTTGTGAGGGAGACTTTAAAAAGATTCCTATGTCAGAAAAAGTCACTAGCTTCATCAAATGATTTCCAGACCTTTCCAAATCCTGATTCCTCTTATAGCCCATCATACTAGGCTCTTAGAGAAGGACACATTCTCTGTTGTGGTTTTCCTGTCAAAGTTGCCCATAGAAATGGGTTTTGGATTGATCTAGTTCACCACTGAGCCCTTTCTATTTATACAATAGCACTAGCCCTAATAATTTTGGAACTGAGGCCCTATGGGTGATGTTATTGATGGCACATCAGATAAACGAGAACACCTGTTTTTTACAAAGACCTCTTTACACAGAAACTGCATACATCCTTGGCGAGTTCATCTCCCAATCTGTTGGAACAAATTCCTTTTGTAGAACAGGCTGCTACACACTGAAGGTCTGCTAACCGAGCTTCCATTGGAGGAGTTTCTCCGAACACTTGAGCAGGTTCAACCCTTCCAATTGTAACGACTGAGCAGTAGCTGGGCCCAGCAAGCATTATGAACTGGACGACTGGTTTTCCAGAGCTTTGGGAGGATAATTGCTTTTCATTAATTTGACCATGTTTGACCAGGGCACCAAGGAAAAGGTGCTCCTTTTGGCAATGTCTTTCCTCCTTCACCTTCAAAGCAAGGAAATATGGTCCATAAGGGATGGTGAAAAATTCACATACTAGCAACCTAATGCCATCTCCACTGGGAAACCACTCCCAGTCATTGTTGACACATCTATTTGTTTCTGTGAGACCTTTTGGGAAAGACTTTCTTATGGGGGTTGAAGAAATACAGCTCCTCAAAGTTAATCAAGCTCAGAAGCCCTGTCCCCTGAACTTCAGGCTCTTGGGAAAATAGGCAAGCCAGTAAACCATCCAGAATGTCTGGTGCAAAGTCCTGCAGCTCTGAAGGATGAGTCATCTGCTTTTACCACCACTTGAAATAAACGATAATGGCTTGGCAGCCTCTCATATATTAATAGCCTTGTCATTTTACCTTCCTCCAGCTCCCTTTATTCCACATTGGAATTAGAGATGGCAAAAGTGGTTTCAGAGCTGAATGCCCTGAGTTTCCTAGCTGCCCAGAAAACAACCCAAGAGGAGTCCAAGATATCCCCTGCACCTAGTCACACTGACAGTCCCCTCATTCTCCTGTAGTCATTATTGGCTCCATTACCAATTTTAACTTCTTCATGACATCTAGTGCTGAAAACAATCCGATTTATTTTCTTGTCTGTGTACTGCCTGTTCTCCTGCATAAAAAATGTAAACTTCATGAAGGCAGAGACTTAGGCTTTTCACCATATCCCCATCACCCAGAACAGCATCTGTGAGAAAGGGGAGAAGCCAACTGTGTCATAAAGTAGGGTAGAGGTTGGTATTGCAGGAAGGGATTCATGAAGATGGGAATCACCCCTGTACCCAGAAGATTTGAGATATACTGACCTATTCCTCTCAGCTCCTATGACAAACATGAGGGTGTCAGGTCAACCTCTTGAATACCTCAGACTTTATCATTAGGTTAAAAGGAACAAAACATGGAGATTTGCAGTGAAATGATTCCCCCTCCATTTGATGTCTCCACTCTGTCCATACAATTGGAACACCTGTTGCATGCTCTATGAAGGCAGCATTTCTGCTCCTTGGCTTATTTCTCTGTCTGTGAAAAGAAGCAGGGTCTATTTCACAAGGAAGATAAAGCAAAGGAAAACAGAGCCATCACTGCTCTCTTTTCCAGTACCAGGGCCTCTGACACATGCAGGAAGGGTCATCTGCCTTTCACAGCACTCTTTTCAGGAAGGGTAGCTAAGTTTGATTTGAGGCAGGGGTGAGGGATGAGGTAGCATTTCTGGAAGTCTGTTCCACTACAGATCTAAGTTATAGCATCTGTTGCCTTTATTAGGGGATGGGGGAAGTATCTGCTTCTGTATCTATCACACCCTGTGTCTTCTTTTAAATTACTCTGAAATGGGAAGGCAGGAGATAGGAGTGTGTTTAATTCTCTCCCTGGAACTTCACCCAAACTATACCCCTATCCACTGGACTAACACTGCTCCCATTCCATCCCCACACTGCTCAACAACTTCCTTGGCACCCCCCTGACTATTCCTGCACCTCTCCACATCTTCAAAAGCTCCCACTGGCCTGCCAGCACCTTATTATAGGAGACAAGTGCCTCTATCTTCCTACCCCATCTCTGAACACTATCTCCACTTCTTTGTCTAAATCCATACCTAGCTCCTCTCTGCCTGGAGGACATGGTTGCCTCTGCAGGCCTCTTAGTCATGTATGCAGTCATTTATTCAGTCAAAACATTGCAATCAGGCACCATCTCTGGTGGTCACAATATAATCTCACATTCTGCATTCCTCAGAGTTTGGAGGTAGAATTGTTACCTCCTCTAATGCTGTTTCTTCTCTTGCTCAGTCAACGACATCACAACATTCCCCTCTCTTCCATGTAGCATAAAGTTTTCCCATTAGCATACACAGGTGTTTTTATTGCTCCTGGATAACCTTCTCTTGAGTCTCCTTTGTACTCCAATAACTGCCCCAGTTCTCTGCTCTTCTCTGCATCAAACCTCCTCCAAGGAGCTGTCTATGCTTTGTCTCCAATTCCCAGTCTTCAATCTTTTACCTCTCCTCCCCACCCTTCCCAACACATTCACAAACCCATAGGAACTTACCTTGTCAAGGACCCAAAAGATTTCTATTTATAGCCCAATGATCAGTAGTTTCAGCCATCCCTCCTCTCTCACTGACATTTCATGTTATCCTCAAGTCTGTGTGAACAGACTCTGCCCATCACTCCACTGTAACTGCTCATAACCAGTTCATCAAAGACCACCTGCTGATTGAACCAATGGACGCCATGTGTTCATGTCTCACTGGCAAATGGTTGAAGTCACCAGCCCACTAAAAATGGCCTTTTTTCTGTTGGCCTCTGTGACATCCTCTTAGGACTCAAGTTGAAGCTGTCTTTTCTTTTTAAGCTGACTGCATCAAGTTCCATGGCTTTGAATACCATACACAGGCTGGTGAGCCTTAATCTCCAATCATTTATGCCTCTTTTCCCTTATAGACTGGATGCCACCAGTCTGGAGTGTTTGGTCAGTGGTTCAACTTCCTAAGGTCTAGAGTCTTGTTTTGTGCACACTAGTCTTACCTTCTTGGGACATGAGTCCTTGCTCTACAGTGTATTTCTGGGGTTTTACTTCTTGGACAGACACTCCCAGGGTGCTGTTCAAGGCCTCAGGGATATCAGGTGTGCCTCCTCTGCCATTTATCAGTTATCAGCTAATAATAGCAATGGTAAGAATGGCAGGTACATTTTATAGAGTACTGACAATATGCCAGATGCTGAAAAATGCTTTAGATGGACTGTGCCATTGAGTACACATGAGGTGTGAAGCATTATAATTCCCATTTTTACACATGAGTAACATGAGGCTCAGGGGTCTTCAAGGAACTTGTGATCCTCTAGTGAGCATCTAGCAAGAGAATTCCAAATATGCCCTGCCTACAGTGAAGTACAGAGCCCTGAGCAATATTCCAAGCTTCCTTTGCTTCCACTGTCAGTCTATCTGCTATGATACCTGACTGTTTCCTGTTTGCCCCTTTATCACCTCAGTACATGGCTTAACCCTGTAGATAGTTCTTTGTTTAGTTTGCTACCTGCAATGCCCCCAGCATCTCAGGTTCGAGCAAGCCCAGGTACTTAATAAGCTAAGAGCCTTGCATGACTTGTCTGGGTTGACATTTTCCACTTGGTCTAATAGGAAAAGCATGTCGTGCATGTTCTACAGTTGGGGCCAAGCTAGGGTAGCAATACACAGACTTTATGACCAGCAGCTCCAATTTTATCCCTAAACCACAGACATAGCAGGACACATGGTGATCTGATGTTGGTTATTAAATTTGATAATTCACCACTGACAAGGGGAAAGAAGAGCTCACTGCTCTTCTGACCAATGAGTAGTTTAGTTTCATCATGAAAATACAGCTGCTCTGTTAACTTTTCTTAAGTGTTCACCCTGAACATCCAGTTGCACAGAAGTATATTTGAAGTACACATAGCTGGGCATCAGGAAGTGCACCCCCATACATGTGCACAGATGTTACGTACACAAAACTAGACGATAAACGTTAATGTTTATTTACAATGGGACATAAGAAAATAGAGTGGAAAAAAAGCAGGGAATGTTTCTTAAATATATATTTTTAGTTATTGATGGACCTTTATTTTATTAATTTATTTTTTTGTGGTACTGAGAATCAAACCCAGTGCCTCACAGATGCAAGGCAAGTGCTCTACCACTGAGCCATAGCCCCGGCTGTGCAGGAAACTATTATGGCAGTAACTCAAAGCTCTGCCTGCACCTTCTGCTTTATTTCTCTTTTACCACCAGGGTCTCCTGGGAAGACCCTATGAATCTTCTCCAGCAACCCTTTCTCCTTTGCCTCCTCCCTTACTCCATCTAATGAGCTGCCGATCTTGTCAATTAGATGTCCCTGGTGTTGCTTTCTCCTGTGGTTCCTCCAGCCTCTGCTTCTTGCAAATGTTCTTGCCTGCCCCTCCAGGGGGATCTTCTTGAAGCATAGTTCTGACATGCAATGTCCCTATTCAATATTCTTCAGAATTTTCCCTTGCCCACAGGATAACTTGTTGTCTCAGCTTGGCGGTCAAGACTTGGCACTAGCCTGTCCTGCCTCCCACTCCAGCTTTATCTCCCACAATTCCTTTTCACATTAACACTTCTGATAAACTCCTTGTGGTTCTTTGTCAAGTACCACATGTTTTAGGTTTCAACACTCTGCGATTGCCCATCTCTGTGACTCTGCCACCTCTAAGCTCCTCCTCTTGCTTCCAGAGGCTCAGGTTCATGTAAAACATCTTCGGGCAGTTCTGGCGCCCTTGTTGGCTTTTTTCCTTGTACTAGGAATTTCCATGACAGGTTCCCTCTCCTCCCTTAAAACATATGAGGGCCAAGATTGTGTCTGAATCCTTGTATATTCCTCTATCACTGAGTTCAGGGCCTGGTACAGACAGGGGTGCAACGGATGCTTGCAGAACTACAGAACAATAACATTCATTAGTTCCTCCAAGTCTTCACAGATACCCCATGGATGAGGTTAATAAGGAAGATGGCAAAGTAAGTGTGATTAATCTCAAACTGTACAGGGAAGGTACATGGGATCCTCTAGCTGCCTAGGATTCAGTCTCTAGTTCAGCAAATGTAATTAATGCCTAGTGATCATTGGGCACTAGGCTGGTTCCAGGGGAATACAGGCAAATAAGACAAGCCATAATGTCCTGGAGCTCTAGTGCCAGTGGAGGAAGAGACCTGCATAGAAGACACTCCAAATCCAAGACTGAACACAGTCAGTGGATGCTTACCTCTCTCCATGGCAGCCTGGTGCTGCTGAGATGACAGCTTTTTCTTTCTCATAGGCTCTGGAAGGTTCTGGGTTTGCTTGTTGACTACTCTGTGCCATTTCTGCCTATGGCAAAACCAGCTACATTGTTTGCAAGGCTGAGTGAAAATGAAAACACAGGGCCACTTGAGCATTGTTGAGAAATTCAAGATGGTGATAGCCAAGCATTATACAAGGCCCTGGGCCTCTTTGGGAAGGCCTTGTGAAACTGCACAAGTCACATGCCTGTCAAGCTGGCTCTGACACAGGGCAAGGAAATGAACACAAAGAAGCCTACATGTATCCTACTATTATTTCTTCTCTCTTGTACCAGACCCGAAGGGAGCCCCAACTCCTGGTGGACTGGATGGTAACACAGCTGCACACAGTTCAGTTACATATATTTGTTGAGTGCCCATGTGTGCCTAGAACTCTTGTAAGTGTCAGGGATACAGTGAAGAACTACACAGACAAATTTTGTGTGTGTGCATGTGTGTGTATGTTTGTCACTGAGTTATTTCAGTGAGGGAGACCTATTGTAAACAGGCTCACAAAGAAATGCCCATGAATATCATCAGTTAGAGAGCAGTGTTGTGAAGATGACGAATCAGAGTGTGTGATGGGGAGGACAGTGGAAATGGTGTATTAAATTATCGTGGTACAGCAAAGCCTTTCTGAGGTGGAGCTGCAGTGCAAGGTGGGGTGCATGCAGCCCTTTCTAGAGCAACAAGTGAGGTTGCTGTTAGTATGAAGCAAATTTTTGCAATGCCTTTGTCTCCCGACAGTATCTGGAGAGTCTAGGCGAGAAAGATGAAGTCCAAGGATGCCTGAGATTCTTGACATCCCCCCCATAGGGGCACTGCTGCCTCCCTAGCCTTCTGACTTCTGACAGCACCTGGAGCTAAGTCTCCAGAAAGATTTGACCACGCTGTCTTGGAAAGGTTGTTTCCATCCAAGATAGTCCCTCTGGCACACAACGGACTGAACTAGGGGTCACGTTGAGTCAGTGTCTCTATGGGCTTCAAAGAAAATCTTCTAGTGAATGCCTGTGCCTAGATCTCTGTTACCAGGTACTTCCTAGCTCTCAAATGTCTTTGAAATTTTCTTGTGAAGTAGCTCAGATCATAAGTTACCAGGCAGACCCCTAAGTCTCTCTTCTTCCTTGTGCCAAGGAAGGTGATGAGTTGCCCAGCTACCTTTGGATGCTAACAGATGTGCTAGGAAAAACTGTAGCTAGGAGTGAGACCAGGGAAAATCCGTGAGGCCAGGGAACGATAGGGTGCAACAGGTGGTGGATAGGAAGCTCAGGGCCTGAGAGCTTAGTGGAGCCTGCAGCGTGTCAGTGGGTTGGAGGGGGTCGCAGAGGAGGCAAAAGCCCACCCAGTCTCCCATCTTGTCCCTGTCTGGTCCAACCTGCAGTCGCCTTCCTGGCTACAGCCGCGGGCCGCCTTTTCCCTCGCCTGGGCCCGAGCGCAGCCCGCTCGCCTCCTCCTCCTTCCTCCCGCCCCCCGCCCCTGGCTGTCTGGCAGCGCCGCAGTGGTGGCGGAGGGGGGCGGGGGGCCTTTGGCGACAGGGCTCCCTCCTTCTCCCCCGCCCGCTCCAGCCTCCCCCCCTCCGCTGCCGCAGCGATCACGTCGTCGGAGATTTCCATCGGGGCTGGGGGCGGGCCCAGGGTGGGGAGCGCGGGGTGGGGCGAAGCGAGTGGGAGGAGTGAAAGTTGGAGCGCAACAAAACCCTCACGCCGCTCTCCGTGCGGCCAGACCGCGCGCTGCGACCTCCACACAGGTGGTCGTGCCGGTCCCCGACACGATGTTGCCCAAAGTTCTACTGATCCTCCTGAACATATTCCTGATCCTCCAGTCGAGGTGAGTCTCCATCCCGGGACCCAAGAGCCCTCAGCGCCCCGCGCCCTCACCCCGCGAACCCAGCCGGTTCCCGGGACCCCTGCAGCCCGGCGTTCCTCGAGCCCGCGGCCGCTTTGCTTGGCCCACGCGCAGGCTATCCCGGCCCCGCGTCCCCTCGACGCACACCAGCCTCCGCCCGTCTCCCGCTAGGACGGCCGTCCCGGGCCGCTGAGGGGGAGCCCAGGGGGAAGACGGCACCCCTGTCCTCTGGCCACTCGGTTCCCAGACTCCCGCCCTCCAAAGCACTGCGGCGCCCAGGGAGCTAGCACGCCTTTCCCTCGCCAAATGTTGTGCGGGGAGAGGGAAAACGGCCCGACCCGGCCCGGATGGACCGGCCGGACCAGGCTCTCGCCACCTGGGGGAAGGTGACTCGCGGCCTGGGGGAGCGTTAGTGCGCCGAAAATGTTTGAGTGTTGCTTAGTTGTTCTGTTTTGCTCATGAATTTGTTCGGGGCGCCTACCGAGTACCAGGCACGGCGCCAGGCAACTCTGACTTTACTTGCTTCACATCCCGCCACTCCTCTTGGTGCCAGTCCCAGGCAGGAACCTTGGTTCAGGCTTCTCCTCCACGCTCCCCCGCTGCAGCCCCCCCCCCGGGCACCCTGCTGGGCCGTGCGCTGACTGGAGCCCGAGGGCAGGAATGTTGTCCTCTGCGGTGTGTGGTTTGGGTTCTGGATTTTATTCCTTCCCTCCCCTCTTGATATTTCCCTTAGGCAGCCTACTTCCCTCACACCTTCCCCTGGCCCTGGGACTTTTCTAGAAGGTTGTCCCCAGATTTCTGGCTTTTGGGGGTGAAACATGACTGCTTCATAATTTTGAGATGGTTTCCTGCTGGGTGTGAACTGTCACAAGTTCCTGAGCTTACTGATCTGTCCTAGCTTTCTCGAAGTCTCCATGGTGCTGGGCTTGTGTCTTGTTTATCTCCACTGGGAAGAGGGGGGTTGGCTTCACTCCCCACCCCAGGTTGCGTTAGCTCCTGGGGGAGGGACTATGATTCCTGCTGGATCACTTGTGCCCTAGGGTGGGGTTGGCCTCAGCAGGGGCTTGGTAAATATTTCTGAATGCGTGCTAGGAATTTCCAATCATCCACATCCCTCTAGATGGGATTTGGACTAGTTGAGACAGCAAACATGGTGACTGGCTGGGGCAAAAGATGGCTGAATGGGGAAGGGCAAAAGGAGGGAGGGGGATAAGAGGAAAACAGCAGGGAGATGAAAACTACCCTTCCAGGGGGGAGGGCTGCGGCAGACACTGTCAGCATGGCAACCTGTGATGTCAGGAAAGAGGAGGTGACAGTGGATTGTGCTGGGCCTTATTGAACCAGGGAACCTTGCTCTGATCCATGCTAAGCCTCAGATTAATTGTGTGACTTTCGGCATAGCCCTTCTTCCATCTGGGCCTCAGTTTCTCCATCTGTAAAATGAAAATGAGTTCTGATTTAAAAAAAAAAATCCAGGACTGTTTCTCAGATTCCCCTTTCCCCTTCTCCCCTTCAACAGCCAGCTTTGGGGGAAGGGACTTGAAAAGATTCAGCTCCATTTTGGAGAGACATGAATGCTTGAAGGAAGAGCTTCTATGGAAAATTCCACCAGTTCAGTTGTATGAATGCTTTTCAAGTTTTTGTTCTTTCTAACCCTGAACATGAGCTTAATGGCTGGTTGGAGAAAGGTATGCATTACCAGGCACTCCTAAACCCCCAAAGGTCCCAGGATGACGTTTTTTTTTTTTTAATTTATTTGTTGGTTTGTTTTGTTTTAACTGGCAAAAGCTAATTAATAGAACTGAAGTAACCTCAGGGCCCTCTGATGTCATTCTCCTTGCAGATGTAGTCTAGGGGCTGGAGGGTTTTGGTGGTCCCAGTGATGGCATGTTTGTTTGCCTCTATGCTGTTAGACCTGGTATGGGGTTCCTGTTGTTGATGGATTTCAGACATCTGGGAGGATTGCACCATGTTTCCAGCCATGTTGCTCATTTTGCCCCCTCCACCTTCTGAGAGACAGGGAGGGGGCAAAGAGTGGGCAGGGGAAACACTGGTCCTTATCTCTTCAGAGAACTGAGGGGTCAGCCCTCAGGCGCCCATGCCCAAGAGAATTGAAAAGCCTCAGGGAAGAAGACATCTTGTGAATATTACAGTTGCAAATGGAAACTGTTTTTCCTAAGCCCAATTCTTCCCTAGCCCACAATTGGAATTAGCCACTCCAGACATAAAAAAATGGCACTGGCTTAGCACATCTGTATGCCAGTTAAGCAATTCTGAGATCTTGAAATACTGCAGAAAAATGCATCTTGCAACCCAAGTTGGCAGACCTTTGGTCTGCAACACAGGGTCCCAAGTCTTCTGCTCTGTTTACCCCTTATTTTAGGTAGAAAGTACCCTGATGGCTGTTTTTTTTTAATCATTTTGCAAGTGTAACATATAAATACAAAACCACTGAAATCATGAGTGAAGAGCTCCATGGATTTCCACAAAGTAAACATGCTCATGCAGTGAGCACCTACATGGTGAAATAGAACATTAGCAGTGACCCCCCCCATTTGCAGTGCCCCCTCCCTGTAAATCTCCTCCCCAAAGGAAATACTCTCCTGCTTTCCAATATCACACATTAATTTGAACTGATGGCTTTTTTTAAAAAAGCTTTTAATTATATTTTTGAAAGATATACACAAGTAGAGGGAATAGTAGATTGAATATCTATATACCCATTATGACCCTCATCATTTTGAACTCACATTTATTTTCTCTGTCCCCTTACCCACCTCCATTTCTGTCTTAGATTATTTTGAAACAAATCTCAGACATATCAGTTCATATGTAATTGTTTTAGTCATTAATGACTTCAAGAACATAACAAAAGACCTTTATTAAGCCAAAAATGTAAGAATAATACGCCTCAACTACACAGTGTTCAAACCTTTCCTATTGTGATACAGTGTTTTTTTAGTCTGCTATTAAAACTTAGGATCCAAATAAGATCCATGTATTAGCATATGGGACATTTTAATTTTAATTGAGTTAGAACCTATATACAGAGAAGTGCTCAAATTAAAAGTATACAATTGATTAATTGTCAGAAATGCCCACACTGATGTATGGAAAACCAAGTCAAGGACTGGAATATGACCAGAACCTCAGAATCCCCCTGGATTCCCAGCAAAATTTGCACTACCCTCACTTCCAACAAAACACCATAGGAGTTTCATACGTTAGCAGATGGCTTTTTAATTTAAAAAAAATTAATGATCATTATTAGCAGTAGTATTTTCATTATTATTGCTGTGCTACTGGCTGTGGCCCTCAGGGGAGACTCCTGTTGGCCTTCCATTTCCTGGATGACATCTGTTCTTGAGTATTCCTTCCTCCACCTCCTGCCCCCATCACAGTAAGTATTACAAACCCACAAAACTGCAGAATATTCCCACAGTTCTGTGGTCCTGTCTGGGAGAGGGTGCTCTGACTTTTGCAAGCATTCCTCAACAGCCCTGGCCCTCAGTCTGCCTCTCACTCCCAGGTGGTGCTGCTCAGACAACCAGGAAGCCAAGGCCAGAACTTATACGACAATGCCCCTCTACTTCATTTTACATCAAATGTCCTTTTAGAATGTAGGTCTAATTTTTGTCTTTCCTTTTTTAAAATAAAACATCGTAAAAGAGGAATAGCATAGAAAGTCCCCAAAGAGTAACAAGATTTCAAAGAAATTAACCAGTATAATCTGTTAGTACCTCATAATTTTCCCTTACCAGTTACTAATTAAGCCTTGCATTACAAATATTTCATTTTGCTTTTTTGTCAAGAGTCACTAGCTGGGACCCCTACAGAGTGGAAGACAGAGCTTCATTAGTCGTTTATTTATTCTAGGGTTGAAGGACCTCAGGCTGCACCAGAAAATGAAGACTCTACCCATGATGTTGTTGTCTATGGCCCCCAGCCCCAGCCTCCTAGCAGGAAGCTCCTCTCTGAAGAAACAACGCCTACTGCCTCTGTGATCGGGCGCCCATCTGGCAAACTGCCAGAAGCCACTCGCATCCTGAACACCATTCTGAGTAACTATGACCACAAACTGCGCCCTGGAATTGGTGGTGAGTAGCAGAACAAAATCTTTTTCTTCTGGAGGAAAGGAGGGCTGTGGGCATAGTTGTGGAGCATGGACCTGGAGTGTAGATTAGGGTGCCATGTGCATGGACAGGAACATCTGCTGCTGACCCATCAGGTAAGAAATACTAACTCTAGTGTCAGAAGGCCATGGACCTTGATCAAGTCTCTTTCCTTCGCTTACCCTCAGATTTTCCATCCATAAAATGACTGATCTTCAAGGTGTGTGTTCAACCCTAAACAGTATATGAGCTGACTCATGGCATGAAAAAACAAGTAATAACTACAATTGGTTCTCTTTCCTCCTTTCTGACCACCCCTCCCCTGCCCCATGTTCCTATTTATCACTTATTGTCTTCCACCTCTGTTTCCCTTATAGAGAAGCCCACTGTGGTCACTGTTGAGGTCTCTGTCAACAGCCTTGGCCCTCTTTCCATCCTGGACATGGTGAGTACTGAGCTTTGGTTTTAGTACTTTCTAGCCCAGGGGATGATCTGTCATGTACTTGTACATTCTGCTCTATTTTTCTGTGACAACTCCAAGAGTTTGGTTTGGTTTTGGAGGGAGGGGGAGATTTTAAATATTACCAACTTGAGAATAAGGTTGGAAAAGGTAAGTCCCTTGCTGCCTGAAGAGGACCATCAGAACTGTGATGACATCTTCCAGTCTTCTATTCAAAATAAAATAATAAAACACCACAATGGAATGGCTCTTTTTTTTGATAATTATTTGTAGACACCAGTTCTTGTTCTATACCTGTTTCTCTGAATCTTGTCTAGTTCCTTCTCTCCCTCCTTTTCTACAGGTATCATCCTAGTGTCAGTACTGTTGTCAGTTAGTCTTTATCACCTCCCACTTAAAATATGCAAAGGTGTCCACCTACCCCAATCCTCCTGTCAAGCAAGCCTCCCTAATGATGTGCCTCCTGAAGGACTGACCTTACTTAGAGCATGCAGTGCAACCCCTCAGTTCAGCAATCAAGACCCTCTCTCTCTTTTCCTTTTCACCCCTTTAGAGACCACATGCTCTCATCACACTAGAGACTATGGACATTCCCAGACCACCTTGCACCTCTGAGCTGAGCTTTTGTTCCAGTAATTTCTAGTTTAGTGGTTGCTCTTCTTTCTTACTTGTCAAGAACCTTCTCCTTTAGGGCGCACCTCAGTTGACATCTTATTTATGGCAACTTCCCTGACTCTCACAGCTATTAATTGCTCCCTTCTTATACCACATTCCTCTCTGGACATGCACGTTTTTCTAGCTTATACCTAACTTGATCTTCCCTACCTAATTTCATGGTAATTATTTGCTTTATATCTGCCTTGCTGTCTCCACTGTGGATTCTGTGCCAAGGACTCAGAATATATTAGCTGACCAAAAGAGTTATAACAGATGCTCTGCAAAAGTCATTTATGTCTGCAGAGCCTGACAATGAGGAAGGCTATAGTAACCAAATCCATCATAACCATAGACTTGGCTTAGGCAAGGATGCACACTGTTTCAGCACACCCACCAGTAGTCAACAAGCACCATGTTACTGAATTCAGAGCCTTGACTTTCAGGTGGGCCTTGAAAATAGACACCCAAAGGTAAGTAACCTTCATGGAAGATTAAAATGTTTACAAAGGTAAGTGGAAGAATGAGGTTCCCTCTGTAATACTGTGTTTGGCTACCTGGTTCTTAATGCACAGTATACTTTTGCAGTGGTATGTAACAAATTACCCCCCAAACATAGTGTGTTAAAATGACAAATAGTCCTTGTCTCATAGCTTGCATGTTCTAAGGAATTCAGGCACAGCCTACCTGAGTTTTCTGTTTTAGGGTCTTACAAGGCTGCCATCAAGGTATCAGTTGGGACTGGAGTCTCATTTTAAGTTGAGTGAGGATCCACTTCCAAGTATACTCCTATGGTTGAATTCAGTTTCTTTCTAGCTATGTTCCAGAAGCTTTCCTTAGTTATTACTATTTGGGTCTTTCCACGGGGTTGTTCACAATATGGCAGCTGATTTCCCTCTGAGCAACAAACAGTTTGAAAAAAGGTGCTCAAAATGGAGGGCACAATGTTTTGTAATCTAACTTTGTGAATGATATCCCACTGTATTCTGTTCATTAGAAGCAAGTCATTAGTTATATAGCCCATAGTCATGTGTAGTCATTACACAAGAGCATGAGCACCAAGAGGTAAATCATCAGCATCCATTTTGGAGTGTGCCTACAACTCATAGCCATTATGTACCTGTTAGAACATGAGCCATATGTTGAGGTCTTGTGGTCCCACCATTTTGACCACTATCTACTCTTAATAGGAACTGGACTTTTGAGGTTATTGGTTGAGGGTGGGTAAGTGGCTCAGTATATTTTCTTGTACCAGTCCTCTGCCCCTACCCTTTAGTGTGCCAGCCTAAATACCAGCACACTGGTTTATTCCTTCCCTCCTAAGTTGTACACCTCCACACAGTTAGTAGCTAAACTCTTTGATTAAGTGGGGAGAACATAAACATTCATAAATGGAGCAAATGATCCTAAGTTGCTTTGTTCTGTTTTCTGGATGAACATCATAAAACTGATGAGTACTGGAAAAAATGTGGCTAAAGTCTTCACAATTTGTTTAAGATATAATTTGGGGAGATAAATATCTACCATCCATAAGAGTTTTTGTGGAAGCAGAGCAGTAGCTCTACTCATGGTAGCTGAATGTCCCATCTCTCTTTGCTCCACACCTACTAATGCTGCCAGCACTCACTTTACCTGAGGTGCCAGGAAATGTTGATACCTGGCAAACCTGGAGGATACAGTCTAATAACCCAGCAGTCACCAAACTTGATGTGGGACACAGAACTGGTCCAAAATGGAACCAAAAACTTGGTTTGCTTTGGCCAGTAAGATGATGCTTTAGGCTAGGCCAAGTGCCTTTTGAGAATTCCAAACACCTCAAGTGGTATTAAATTTCCCTGAGAAGTCTCAGTTTTTACATAGTTCCAAGTCATTCTTTAAAGCTGTGGAAGATTCCTGTTCTTGTATAGCCCACTTTTCCCTGGTGCACTTAGTGAATATCTCTGCCATAGAACTTGCCAGTACTCAAAGCATGGGTGTCTCATAACAAGCCTGTGTGGCAGCCAAAGCTACCTTTAAGGATCCCATCTTAACATTTGTGGCAACTCAGCCTCTCAGTGAGGTTGTGAGTCCCAGTGTTAGTTATACTCTCTATATAGTTGTTTAAGGGGACTCTCAGCACCCTTTGGTCAATCATGTATAGAGTATAGGCCTTGTCCTCAGGGAGGGAATCCTGAGCCTGTGGCAGGTGGGTTTTAATAAATTGCTTCTGCCAATCTCCTAGCTAAACTTTTGAAAACACCCAGTCTGAGCTTAACAGTCAGTGACTAATCTGGGACTGACTGTTGCCCGTGCTGTTTCTTGCTGTGGAAATTATTGCAGGTGATTCTAATTAAGCCAATTCCTAAACACTAAATTTCTAGTTTCAGCTGAGCTAAAAGAAATGCACATCCCAAGCTCCCTTGTCAAACTGGGGAAAAATGGAACCATTAGTTACTGGTCGATGTGTAAAAGACTTAAAATTGGTGTCTTGTTAAATTGAAATTAAATACTCATTTGAAACACTTTATAGCAGACTATGAGCACAGCGTGGGTATGTAGGGGAATGCTTCCCACTGGCTGCCAAGCAGCTCATGTGGTCTGGGTATGAAGGAGACCCTGTTGGCCAAGTTGGAACTGCCAGCCACTGGGAATGTGGAAACACTTTGGAGGCCATTTGAAGATAGGCAGGGTGGGATGGCATGGGGCAGGGTTAAGGGCTCCCACGTTAATGGTAGCTAGGTTCTGCCACCTCTTTTCTGTCTGCTTCCCTGACATAGTCCAGAGAATATTCTCAGTTTTCCCTTCCTTTTCTGGCTTCCATCAATTTGGCAGCAGGAATTTTCTTGATCTCTTTCCTCAGGCCTCCAGTGTTGTGAGTTTCTGGCTGGTAGTCATTGTTTGCTACATAGGTAACTCAAAGGAAGGACATGGGGATTTTGCAGAAGAAAATTGGACCTTGATACTCAAAGGGATAGAGGGCAAGTAAGGGCCATCCCAGGGCAAGTTCATGGTAATGGTGCTTTGAGTGGCAAATTCATTGTGCTTCCATTGACTGTTTGTGTGACTTGGGACAAATCCCCCTATCTCCGAGCCTGTTTCTCTACCTGTAAAATAAATAAAGTAGGCTAGCCATTAGAGTTCTGGCACTTGCTGTTCAAGTTGCTTGAAGTTCTATTGCAGTTTGTTCTCCCTTCCATATCAGGGGTGCAAATGTCTGGCTGCTCATACTTTGTCCTATTAAACATCCTTCTTGATGTTTAACAGACACTTTATGGGATCAACAATATCTGGAGACCAGATAATCATGGGTATAGCTATGCATATGCACAAGCAAAGGTTACAGGCACTTCTTTGATATGAAAAACAAAGAGATGCAAAAAAAGATTCTTATTGTTTAAAAAGCATGAGACTAGATAGACATTTCTCTAGTGACTCAAAACACTTCATTTTTTAAAGTAATTCTGGGAAATGAAGGATTGAGGTTAATTAACATCTGTGCTCCCCAAATAAAAGCTGAAAGGGGAAACTTTGCTGTATACAACCAAAGGTGTGTGTGCTTATAAAATTTCTAAATGGTTTTGAGCTGCGATCATTGATTTGCTATGGAAATGTGGGTGTTGAGAGTGTGTTGACTTGGATGGATTCATAGCTCCACAACCCTGTGTGAGCATGATGAGGTTATGAGCCCAGCCCATGCAATTAAACTACCATTGCCTGCCTGTATCTCGATGAAGTGTGTTTTCCCACATTGTTAGTGATTTGGGAATATTACTTTCTTTTGGGAAATAGAAAACTCCTACAGTCAAACTTATACTGCTTTTCTCTGTGCAAGCTTAGGAGGATGCCAGATGGTCTATCAATGACATGGGGTCTTTGCCCAGTGGTAGAGGAAGGGTCACAGTGTCAGCTGTGGACACATGGCAGTTTGAGACATTTACAAATTATGTTCAGGCCCCTCCCACCACTTAATAAAGAAGAAAAAGGGTAAATATGCAAGGTCACATGAACATTTATTTAAAATTTTGATTAGAAGTGGAAACAGTTCTACAGGAAAAAATAAGATGGGACTAATTACCACTAGAGACTAACAGGTCTCCTTCCATCAGTTGTCTGTAGTGTCACTCAGTGAAAAGAAAAAACTGAATGATTACCATGACACACATCTTATGCCCTAAAGCATACTTTGACGAGGATCCCCAAAATCTTGAACATCAGAGCTAACAGACCGTTAAAGATCACCAACTCTCACCTACCCCATTGTTGGGTTGATGTTTATTTTCTGTAAACCTAGTAACCATTATCTTCCTTAACTCAATGACATGCATTCAGTAGTCTTTACTGTGATAAGATCAGGTGGGTACTCTAGATTTCATTTTTATCCATCTTTGCTTAGCACTGTGTTGCATAGTATGGACCACAGTCATGTTCACTATTCTGTCTTTCCAAATGACAGAATCATTCCAGCATAAAGAGTTGATCTTGTAAGCACAGTGCAAAATGAGCAGTAGTGCTGTGGGCCAAGTTTCTGCAAGATGCCTATGGACCCTTGAAAGCTTGAGAATATTATCACTTTTTGGCAAAAACAGTCACCTATAAGTACACTTGGTTGACTTTGCAGTCCTTGCAGATCCGATGGTAAAATAACTGCTTAGGTTGAAGAAGTTGAAAGCTTTTAGTCATGAATGTCTATTCTTAAAAAAAAAAAAAAAAGACAACTCAGGAGGACATGATTACAATCTTCAAGTGCCTTTCCTTGATTCAAAGTTGCCTTTGATTTAAGATGTGCAGACAATTTAAATCACAGTTTGTTGAACCAAGAAGGAGAAATGCTGCATAAAAATATGTATCAATTGTAAGATGTGTCCTGGTTTCCAAAATGTGGGTAAAGGGCATCTTAGGGACAATGAAATGCCATTTTTGGAGACTTGTCCTTTGAAGCTGGAATAAAACTTGTTCTGTCTGCTTCTAGAAGGCAGAAAATAGATTGATAAGAGAAAATAGGGAGCTCCATTTTAAGGCAAGCCTTTCTGTTGTTCTGAGCTATGTGTTAACTGCTGTGTGATGTGGGGACGTGGCTCTCCTTGTGTGGTAATCAAGAAGGGCATGACTAACTTGGCTGGGATCATTTAACTTGGTACCTTCTGAGCCTTTTCTGGTAATGACATAGGAAGTGTTCCTAGGCAGAGAGAAAGGACCTTATCCCACTCCTGCTTCCTGGTCCAGTGTTCTATATACATCACCACATTGCCTTTACAATTCCAGTTAGGGAGTGAAACACAATATACTTGCATGTGGATATCCTTTGTGTGCCCAGTCCCAAGTGTGTGGTTTTCTGTACTTCCTGCCAGGAATACACCATTGACATCATCTTCTACCAGACGTGGTATGATGAACGCCTTCGTTACAATGACACCTTTGAGACCCTTGTTCTGAATGGCAATGTGGTGAGCCAGTTGTGGATCCCGGACACCTTTTTTAGGAATTCTAAGAGGACCCAAGAGCATGAGATCACCATGCCCAACCAGATGGTGCGCATCCACAAGGATGGCAAGGTGTTGTACACAATTAGGTACGTCAAGCCACTGGCATCTCACCTCATGGGTTTCTTTCTCCCCTTCTGGAAATTTTAGCCAAAGAAACAGGGGCAAAGATTTCATCCTGAGTGATATTCCTTAAGGGCCTGTACAGCTTTCCTAGACCATGTGCACCACCTCTTCATTTATAGATATGACACCAAACCAAAAGATGTTGCTTAAAACCACACACCAAGTTTTTTGCAGAGCTGAGACTGGTACCCAGTTACTTGGCTCCCAGTCTAGAGCTTCTTCAACTAGAGTGTACCAGTATGACTGCACTGCTTGGACAATTCCATCCCAAGTGGTCACTGAATGTAAAGACACATCCACGGTGGTGGAATTGTCCAGGCGGAGCAGCAATACAGCGATTGAAAAGGTAACTGAGAGCAGGCTAGATACCTGGAATGGCTGGAAGAAGGTTATTTGTCATGGATGTGGGGGTGGCGAGATGGTATAGAATATGAGAGTGTTTTCAGGTCCTGATCTGAGCAAGAAATGAAAGTCCATCTATGTTGGTCCATACACTTTTCTGATGATGGAGCCCAAAGTAGTCAGATACTCCCAAGCTGCTCTTCCTCTTTTTTCTCTACTTTGAGCTTTTTGTCTTAAGTTCTGCTGTTGCCAATCAATGGTGGTGGTCCCAAGATCAAAGTTGGGTGGATACCTAAGTGCTCAGAGCCTGCCTAATGAGGCTCCTTTCTCCCTTCCAGGATGACCATTGATGCGGGATGTTCACTCCACATGCTCAAATTTCCAATGGATTCTCACTCTTGCCCTCTGTCTTTCTCTAGCTGTGAGTACCTTCTTAGGTTTCTGGGGACCCAGAGATATTTTGGGCCCCTTCTTTTTCTCATCTTTGCCCTTTGCATTTTTTTTTCTTCCTCTGCTTTTCTGCTGAGATGGTGCCAAGGTTGTGTGGGATCTCCATCCTCCATACCCCGTCTTCATTGATCCCCTTTCCTGCCTACAATACTGTGTTGCTCCTGCTGGGCCTCATGTTGTGTTTCTCCTTCTCCCTTGCACCCACCTCAAATCAGTCATCTGCTTCTGAAGTGTACTTCAAGTATGTCTGCTTCTCTCCACCTTCCATTGTCACTACCTGAGTTTAGGTCTTTGTCATCTTCCACTGGGACTTTTGCATCATCTTCATGTTGAAATTGAGCATGTCTGAACTAAATACATTGTCTCTTCCCAGCCCCTACCTTCAAAACAAACATGTGGCTTCTATGTTTTCATCTGTTTCACTAAAGGGTGCCATCACCCACCCAAGTTGTCTAAACCAAAAACATTGATGCTTCCCTCTCCCTAGCCTCCTACATCTAATCAATCAATACACCCTATTGGCGTTTCCTTTCAAATCTCTATTGTTTGCCTCTATTTCTCTGCATCCTGGCTGTCCTAGCTTTGACTCCTGCCTTCATTCATTTTGCTGTGCTTGGATTACTGTACTGGCCAACCATAACTGGCCAACTTGCCAACATGCTCTCCTCATATAGGAACCAGAGTGTCCTAGTCATCTAGACCAGGTCACTTCTTCATTTTGAATCATTTCTTAATCTCATGGACCTTAAAATGACCCTCAAGGCTCTTGCTGAACTGGTTCCTACTACCCACTCCTATACAACTCATCCCCTTTAAGCTAGCCTTCCTGAAATTTTGCCGTTTCTGCAATAAACTAAGCACTTCACCTTTCTGTGCTGCTCCTCACCCCCTCAATCTCATCCATACAGAGAATGTTTACTTGACTTTTAAAGATTTAACTGAATGTCACCTGTTCTATGACATCTTTTCTGAGTGTGTACTGAAGTGGTCTTTCCCAACTTTGTTTTCCCCCTGCTCCATGGGCAGAGGTTTTTCAGAGCAGTCCAAAAATCACAGCTGTTTTATTCAATAAAATGTGAACACTTGAGCAGGGTTCATGCCTTGTTCATCTCTGTATTTCCAGCCCAGGGCTTGGTTCTAAGGAATGCTCAGTAAATGTACTTATCGAATGGACCTCACCAACCAGGTAAGAGAGTCAAAGTCCAAGAGCTGGTGAGGCCAGAGTCAGGACTCTGAAGCATTACTCAGGCTAACTTTGTACTCTGGAGTGCTCTGCTGGGCTTCCCAGTCTTATGTGACCCTTCTTCCCATGTTGCTTTCCAGTTTCCTATCCTCAAAGTGAGATGATCTACAAGTGGGATAATTTCAAGCTTGAAATAAATGAGAAGAACTCCTGGAAGCTCTTCCAGTTTGATTTTACGGGAGTGAGCAACAAAACTGAAATTATCTCAACCCCAGCTGGTAAGTGTGCTATGGAGCCAGAGCTAGGCAGAGGCCCAGGAGGGTGGTAGGGCTGATTGGAGGAGGCTTTCTGTACAAATGTTGTAATCATCCCATGGAAGTATCGTGTAGGACCTGGCTCCTGTCTTGTAAATGCTAAGCACTTACAACTGTTTGCAGAGGAAACTGAGACTTTGCCACTATGTCTCAGTCTCATCTGCAAAGAAGTAAGTGCTTTGCCAAGTCCACCAAGAGGTTGGGTAAGTAGATAAAATTTTGTTATTGTCATAATTTGCAACTAGTTTTGTCATGCGGACCCCTCAGTTTCAAGGCCTTTGTTGCAACACTGACCTCCTTGGATGACTTTGGGGAATGGTGCTCATGTGAGTTCTTCATATCCAGAACCAATCTGAGCTGACTGAATGGGAAGCAAGGTCCATCTTAATGGGAGGTGGAGGCTAGAGGTCTAATGACATCTAGTTGAAAGATGGGGTAGACTGGAGGAAGTTGCAGCAGCTATAGTGGCTGCTGCATTGACATTACTCTTAAAGGAGCAGCTATGGAAAGCACAGTTTTCTGTCACAGGCTTCATGGCAGATTCAACATAGATATGGAAACCATTGTTTTTCTGATCTTGTCCCTAAGAAGGATGAAAGGGGAGGGTCCTGGGTCTCCTAACTTTCAGCTCCCAATTAGGTGTGAGCATCTTTGCTTGTGTTCCTAGGTGATCTGAATGAGGAGCCAAGGGACCTCCCCAGGGTAGCTCCCAGACATCCCTGGAAACCCTCTTCACACATACTGACCTGGTTCAGGGCATGGAGGCACTGCCGTCATCGTTTCCAGAATGTTGATGGAGCAAGTCACCAACCAGCCATTTCTCATGGAGGCACTTTGTGTTGCTTCCTTGTGGCTAGACAGAAAATCTGCTTTTACTTCACTTACTGAGTTGGTCACAGAGTGAAGTACAGCTTATGCTTACCTGACTGGAGCTTTGCTTACACAGTACTAGGCTGGGGCTGAAGGCTGCCTCATAATTCTTATCTTTTTCCTGGAGGTTCTGGGGGAGCAGTTTTACTATGTTTGACTTATGATCCCTGTTCTTCAGCCAGCTAACCATGGGCCTGCCTCTTAGCTTTCTGCATCTCAGTTTCTCCAGATAGGTGGAGACCCATCATCAAAAGTGGCAGAGGAAACAAGGCCCAGGGGCTTTCAAGTCACTAGTGGTTCCGTTTAGTAGATGGTTGTGCATTGCTTCAAAATGGTGCCCTAGTGACTACAAAGCCTCAGAGCCAGCATCTTCACCAAAGTGATGACAGTAGGTAAGCACCAACTCTCCTTGGGAGGAGAGGACGGTTCTTGGGGAGAATAGTGGAGGTCTTCTTTTTTTTTTCTGCTGAATATTGTTCTTGAGTCAGAGTTATTTTTGGAATTGATCTCGAACTCTTCTGATCATCCCCTGGGGCAGTTCTCTATGTGTAGAGAAGATTTGTGTGCTCATCTCAGGGTTCAGAACACAGTGATAGCCTGCTACTCAGACCATTTGGGACCTTCAGTCAGAGAATTTCTGCTTCAGAAGGGTCTCAGAACCTGGTGACTAAATCATCCTCCACTGATGGTTTTTGAGCCCCTACTGGAATCTTTCAGTGGTCAGGAGTTCATTATCTTCTAAGAAGGTTTCTTCCTTCTCTACACACCTCTGCCCATCAGAAACCCTCCCTGTTCATCTGAAATTGGAGTCTCTGGAACTTCTGCCTATAGGACCTTGTTCTTTTCCCCTAGGGCCATCTGACTGACATTAAATCTAGATATTCTTCAAGAGTAATATCATTGCATCCCTGTTTCATATTCTGTTACGATCTATTCAGCCCTCATTCCTTTTTCTCCCTTGTTCTTCAAGCTTTGGGTCGACACAGTCTTTTTAATTGTGTCTCTCTGATAGCAGGTAAGAGAGCAGAAATCATCTTTAATTTTGTTTTGCTTTGGGTCTTCAGCTTCAACTATCTTTCTTTGCTTACCCTTACGCATGTTTCTGTGCTTCTTGTGAAGTACGCAGTGTAGGTTAGTCTCCTATTGACCTTCAAAATCAAATTTCCATCTCTTGACAAGTGGAGAAGGTTCTCCTTTGACCATAATAATTAAAATAGACAAATGTAATAGAATGACATATCTCCTTGCAACCAACATATATAATCTCAACTATTTCTCAGGGGGCAGGGTTATAGCTAATTAGAAGGGTCTTCAATTGTAATCAAGACCCCAGGACAAGAGAGTTAGGAATTCGATCAATATATACTTGCCAGTAAGCAAGTGTTAGAATGGCCCCTGATGCCATACTGGAGTTCTAACCCCAAAGTTACTACTCTGGAAACAGGTCTTCCACTGACCCCAGGCCACTTCCTTGTCTTTTTCCAGAAGAATCTGAGAAGTCTTGTTCCTTGAGTGTCAGTGCTGCCAAGGTGAGTAGGAAAGGCTGCTCTTGTACAGATCCAGCCCACCCAGACCTGTTGGGCAAGTGACTTCCCTCCCATGGGCAGCCTAATGTTCTTATCTGCTTTCCAAATCTGTTGCCTGGCATTAACAAGGGTCACTGAGCATCCATTGACCATTCCAGGCTTGGATGGGTAAGGGCTAAGCTTGGGGGCCCATGTGAGTCCTGCCTTGAAGGAATTTAAAAGCCTGCTTAATTCAAGGACAGGGAATTAAATAGCATTACCATGGTGGAAGTTTGAAGATCATCTTCACAAAGGAACCAGGATTGGAGCAATTACAAATCCAGTGTGATGTCAAGAGTGAAAAGTGATGTTCTGGGCTCAGAGAAAAACCCAAACAAGTCATGATAGCCTTCAGAGTGTTTGGGACAGGTGTTTCAAAGCATAAGGTTGCATGAAGAGTGCAGCAGAAGATGACAACTGGAGATGTAGTTTCTCATCCAGTTCTGTAGGAGCCATTGTTGTCAGAGGTGAGACAGCAGGGACACGATAACCAAGTGCATGTGACAACCTCAGTCATCTGTAGATGTATACTCTGCAGACATGACGTCTAGATGTGTATTCTGCAGACATGATATCTAGAGGACTGACAATGGGCCTTTACCGTCAGA
Source organism: Sciurus carolinensis (assembly GCF_902686445.1). Lineage (NCBI taxonomy): Eukaryota > Metazoa > Chordata > Mammalia > Rodentia > Sciuridae > Sciurus > Sciurus carolinensis. Next base: position 128,399,171 of record NC_062232.1, on the reverse strand, counting down.
TTACATACAGAGTGTAGTCTTGATTCTGCAGCTCATGGAATAGAAAGCCACCAGAAGTTTGGGAGGAAGGAGAGCACTTGACTTTGGCCACCAGTACAACAATGAATGTATAATCTGTGCTTTTGCCAAAAGTATTCTGCACTTTCTCCATCACAGCACATGCTATTCTTGGCTCATTTCCTGAGGGAAAAAAATGTTGGGAGGGCCATCAGTCCAAGTATAATGCTGTGGTACTTCAGACTACTCATGGGTGTACTCACTCAGTGGGTATGGAGGCCGCGGCCAACCATCTGGAAATCAGCTATTTGGCCCTGATATGAAGAGAACTGATTTTTTCACTTTCATACACCCTGAAAAGACAGATTTGGGGAGTAGGACAGTGAACTAATAAGTGGTTAATATTCTTGCTTTGACTTAGTTCTCAATTGGTCATGAGTATTACAATAAGTCTGCCCTCTGGTCTTCTTCTGGTCCTATGTGTGTTGCACTGAAACGATGTCCTAGGACAGTGGTAGGGAATCCCATAAGAACAATGGAACTTGTAATGTGCATATCTTACTGTACATCACATCAAAACTGTAATAAAGTGCTTTTTTTATGTCTTTCAGGTGACTTCATGGTCATGACATTTTTCTTTAATGTGAGTAGGCGTTTTGGTTTCGTTGCCTTTCAAAACTACGTCCCTTCTTCTGTGACCACGATGCTTTCCTGGGTTTCCTTTTGGATTAAGAAGGAGTCTGCTCCAGCCAGGACCTCTTTAGGTAAGATGGTAATGTGGGCATAAGCATGGGCATGAAGCTGTGACTTACCTTGACCAGCACAAAGAATTGCCTTCTTCAGGTAATCTGTGGGTCAGGAGCTTAGCCTACCTCCACTCCTTGCTCTTGCAGGCATCACCTCTGTGCTCACCATGACCACGCTGGGCACCTTTTCTCGTAAGAATTTTCCACGTGTCTCCTATATCACAGCCTTGGATTTCTATATTGCAATCTGCTTTGTCTTCTGCTTCTGTGCTCTGATGGAGTTTGCTGTTCTCAACTTCCTGACCTACAACCAGACGAAAGCCCATGCTTCTCCGAAACTCCGCCATGTATGAGCTGGGTATGGGAGTGGAGGCAAGGCTTTGGAGTATGCAGTCATAGCAGCAAGGGCACTAGGGTTACAACATGGGTGGCCAGCTTCACAGGTGATGGGGTTATGGGGGTGGGGAGGGAAATCAAACCCCCGATGTGATGTTGGGTGTCCTGGGGGAGCCAAGAAACAGAATGCCAAGGACAGAATTTCCACGAAATCCTTTGGATGCTCTTAAGCTTGACATTCCTTCCCTTAACAGTCACCTACATTTACCCCTATCCATTTCAGCCTCCTCTTGGTAGCCGTACCCATGCCCAAACCCGTGCTCGTGCTCGTGCCCGCGCCCGTGCCCGCCAGCAGCAGGAAGTGTTTGTGTGCGAGATTGTCACCTCTGAGGGAAGTGATGGAGAGGAACGCCTGTCTTGCTCTGCCCAGCGGTCCCCAAGCCCAGGTACCCCCCAGGGTCCCCGCAGCCTGTGCTCCAAGCTAGCCTGCTATGAGTGCTGCAAGGGTTTCAAGAAGTATTTCTGCATGGTCCCTGATTGTGAGGGCAGTACCTGGCAGCAGGGCCGCCTCCGCATCCACATCTACCGCCTGGATAACTACTCACGAGTTGTTTTCCCAGTCACCTTCTTCTTCTTCAACGTGCTCTACTGGCTTGTTTGCCTTAACCTGTAGGTGCCAGCTGGTACCCTATGGGGCAGCCTCCCCATTTCCCCGGGAGGTCCCAAGCCCCTTGCCAAGGGAGATGAGAGACAGCAGCAGCAGCAGGAGCACCTCTCCCTTTCCTTCTCTGTTCCCCAAATCTAAGCCTATGGAGAGTTTGTCTTTGCTGGCCCTCTCCACACTGGCCCCTTCACTCAGTCTCCTCAGCATCCCCTTTCAGGTAACCTACCCACGTCTCTGTTTTTTCAAGGAGCATTCGTGATGCTCTGTCTTAAAAATCATAGGCCCTCAGTAATGAGTTCCCTAAAATCATGCCCATGTTTAAGCAGATTAGCTATCTCCCAACTGTGCTGACAGTCATTGCCTTTTTCCAGAAACCCATTATTGCCTTTGTGGTGCTACAGGCCCACCTCTGGCCTCAGCCTCAAAGTGCACAGACAAGCTGCTCACCTATTCCTGACAATTCTTAATGATGCTGGGCAGCAGTACAACAGGAGGCGGGGACACCCCATCTTAAAACAGATTATTATGTTCTTGTTTTAATCTCCCTGCCCTCCCTTCCCATGCAGATAGGCAGACACTGGAATTAACTCTTTAGGAAGAGGGAAACCAGCAAGTGGGCCTGTTTATGACAGTATCCCTTCCTCTGCTGCTGTGACACCTCCCTCTCCCACCCAGCCTCCATCTGCACTACCAATTCAATGCCCTGCATCCAGTGGGTATCTATTTTTGTGTGTGATAATAGTAATTACCCCCTGCTTTTATGCCACCTTCCTCCTCCTCCTTTGACCCCTGTGACTCTTTCTGTAACTTCCCCAGTGACTTTCCCAGCCCTGATCCAGGTGCTAGGCCTTGGTGACTTCCTAGGGCCAAGAAAGTAAGGAAGCTCTTTTATTTTGCAGCAGGTGCCCATCTCAGGCACAGTTTACAAGTTTGATTGTTTCCTTGGTCCCTGGACCCATGAGCCAGTCCACTTTTATCCCTGGGGCACTCATACAATCACAATCAATTGAATTCCCTTAAATTTTAAATTTTATGGCACTTTACCTTGACAAAGCACTTTTGACAAATTATTTTTGACAAATCATTTATATTTAGAGCCTCATTGATAGTCAGCCCTGTGACATCTTTAGGGCAGGATTCTTATCCCCTCTATGCAGATGGGAACCCTGAGGCACAGATTTCTATGGGACTGTGGATCTCACTGGAAGCCACTCAGGAGCCCACTGTCACCTTCTAGATCACGTGACAGGGCTAGGCAGCTCTGTTCACCATGATTCAATTCTATCGCCTCTGCTGGCACCCCAGTGGCAGGGTCCAGAATGGCAGGATCCCTTCAGCATTGGCCTGCTCAATTCTTGGACCTGAGGTGCTCAGACTGCCCCCCAGATCGAACTTCTCCTGGCTCTAGTCACCCAGTGAGATGAATTTGGACACGCCCCAATGCTTGTATATGCTGAATGAAATCTGTGTCTGTATTTTATGGGGGGTGGGTAGGGTAGGGGATCCATCTGCTTTTTGTCACCATCATCTGAAAAGGGGAAATATATAAATAAATATATCAGCAAAGCATTCAAGGTGTGTCTGGTTTCTTTGGTGTTCAAGTTTGTTCTCAGCTCAGGTTTTAAAGTCCATGACCCAAACCTTTGTCTGTTTCCTATCTTATCTATAACTCCATGACCTGCCAGTCATACACCAAGTACCCTTCCCCCAGTAAGTAGTACAAAAAGAAAGCGAGCACCTGAGTGTGTACCCCCTTTACAGATTCCCTGACTTGTTCCTATGCCTTTGTTCCCTCCTGTTCCTTTTGTTTTGCCCATGACTATAGTCCATATCTTGTCTGGACTAGAAGGTTGATAGGTACCATGGGGCTCAGACTACCCCCTACACCATGTGAAAATGGAGATGCTGTTCACAAAGAAAAGGCAATTTGTCACCTGTTAATACCACGAGCCATTAGTGGAGTGGGATCCAGTTCCAGAAATCCTGACACCCTGGCTTGGCTTACGGTAGGTCTGGAGACTAGTTAATTCACTTTCAAGAGAAGGCTCTCCTAACACAATATTGGGAAGGTTTGGCTCTGGTGTTTTGTGACACTTCTAACTCAAAGAAACTCAATAACAAGAACCAAAGAGGAGACCAAAATGGTGTCTGAACAACTGTCATAAAGTTCTTGGAATGATGCTCAACTACTTTCCCTGTAAGAAATCTACATCTTTACTAAGTATACTCTCATATATTATCCCTCAACAAATGACAACGATTTCAGAACAAGGGAAATGGTTAACTCACTTTTATTTACATTAGAAAGATGAAGGAGGAAAACCATAGCCTGTTTCTTGAACAAAGCACACATGCAAATCCATGAGCACTCATACCTAAGTTCATTTTAAAAAAGTAGCACAAACCAGATGCTTTAATCAAAGTGCAATAAAGTTCAGATGGAAACCATAATTGGGTACAGATCTACAAAATAAAATTAATGAAGAAAACACTACTATTAAAACCCATGGGATGCAGCCAATACTGCACTTACAGAAAAATTCATAATTTAAACATTTCAATACATTTGAAGACAAATGAGTTAACCATTGAAAACCAGAAATTGGGAAAAGGATAAAAACATTGCAGTTACAGTTTAGAACAATTTGCAAGGGGAGAATAATTTTAACATAAACAATATACTGAAAATTGGTTAAGAATTTGAAAAACAAATATATCTGTGTCACTACTTCTCTTTTCACCTCCAATTTACAGATGAATCAAAGAATTAAAAGCTTTGTACGAAATCCAAAGGTACCCTAGTATAATCTGGGTCAATATGTTCATATTCTTGGGATAGGAAAGTCTTTCCAAGTGTGATTTAAAACATAAGAAACTGTAAATGAATGATTGAAAAACGTGTCCATACTGAGAAATGATAGCAAAAGTCAAAAAAGTATTTAGCAAAACAATATAACAGGTCAGTTTTTTGGGGGGAAACAATCTCTGAGATCAAGATTCAAATGCAGGAAGTTGATAGGGAAGATGATCAGCACCTTTGGGGGAAGTGTAGGAAACAGTTAGGTGGAGGGAAAATTGGGCTACCATACAGTCATAAAGACCTCAGCTAGACACATGGTAATGCAGGAGTCAAAGGGATGGTTCTTCCAAATTGTCACATATCCATGGCAAGGGGATAGGCTTATAAACCCCCTCTTTGGCTATGAACATGAACTTGGAAGGGACATGGAATGGGGTATGGCTGAGAGAGACTCAGCTGAGGGTTGTATGCCTCTGACTATTGCAGTAGCTGGAGAAACGAACTGTGCTGAAGAGGCAAAAGTATGGGTGGTTCACCATAGCATCTACTGTAGTTCATCCCTCACCTTGCTCAGGCTCATGTGCTTTATAGAAACAAATTCTAAAGCAACTCTCCCATGTTTATATTATGATGCATAAGACCAATGAAACACACCACATGCCTCCCACTGGAGCAGGTTTTGAGAGCTGTGTTGGTCAGTTTTTCACCATTGTGACAAAGTACCTGAAAAACAACTTAAAGGAGTAAGATTTATTTTGGCTCATGGTTTCAGAGGTTTTAGTCTATGGTCGTCTGGCTCCATTGCCTTGGGCCTGAGTCAAGGCAGAATATCATGGTAGCAAAAGCATGTGGTGAAGGGAATGGCTCACCTCACAGCAGCCAGGAATCAAAGCAAAGAGAGGGAAGGAGGGATGGAGAGTGAGAGAGGGGGAGGAGCACAGACAGAGGGAGGGGGAGAAAGGGAAAGGGAAAGGGGCCAGGGACAAAATATATACACTTCCAGGACATGCCTCCCCATGACCTGTTTCTTCCAAATGGGCCCTGCCTCCTACAGTTTCCACCACCTTTCACAAAAATAGTCCATTCGATTTTCCAATCACTTCCCCAAAGCCCTACCTCTGGATATTGCTGAATTGGGGACCAAGCCCTCAACACATGAGCCTTTGGGAGACACCCGGATCCAAACAATAGCAAGAATTTAACTGGTATGCTTCATTGTTATCCTCCACTGCTCATTCTAAATTTTATCTCATCAGCTATTGTCTCTGCTAATCTGGATGACTTACCTGGTGAACTGACTGAAACTTTCACTTTAGAAGGGTCTGAGCCTCTGGACAACATGCCCTTCTTAAGCAGTGACTGGTTGATTTGTTTGTCATTTCCAAAGTCTTGGGTCACCTGGACACCAACATATTCTTGCTTTCCCTGTTGGATAGCCTTCCTGATGAATAAAACCAATGGCTTCTATAAGGATGGCGATTTGTGTTCTTTTGACTGTTACAAAATGTGACCAGACAGAAGCCAAGGATTAAAATTTGAGGGACCCTTGTGATGTCCCTTGGTAAAGCCACTTACAATCTGTGAGTTAAGAGCTCTAAAACTGTGGGACCCAGAATTTTTAGAATGGGAAGCATAAATTTTCTGTGCATCACCAAGAGTAACATAAGCAGAGAAACTTCTACTTGTACTCTTTTGTTTCTAGACCACATTGTGTATTCTACCTTCTCTGATCATTCATTTAGGGTGCATAATGCTTTCTGGTGGTGGCATTCTATCCTTTCAGAGTATCAACTCCAAGCTGGTACCTCAGTTTTGCCTGCAGCACACCACTTCATCATTCTATCTGGCCAGTGGCTTCTAGGTGGTGTTTTAGTCATGAGACCAAAGGTCCTATGTCCAATGTTGCATGCTGTTGGCTAGAAAGTGGATGTCTGAATCCAACCCAATGTGCATAAAATCCTATCTCAGTGGATCAAACCCTATGACACTCTTGTATATTCTGTCTGAGGCCCCTTAGTAAGGAAAAGTAAACCCATATTCAGAATTTGTGTGTATTCCAGTCAAGATGAATCATTGCCCCATCCAGTTTTGAAGAGGCTCAGTGTTGTAATTATGTCACCAAGTGGCTTATGTGTTTCCTTCAAGTGTGGTGGCACTTTAGGGACTCACTACTGGTCTCTTTTGTGGGCCAGGACAATAGCTAAATCAGTCTTGGGAATAGATTATTGTGCCAACTTATAACCTTCAACCCTGTCATTATAATAGGATTGCTAAAAATGGCAAGTACAGGACTTCCAGTTAAATTTGAATTTCAGATAAATTACGAATAAATTGTAGCATAAGTATGCTTCATTTGAGGTCACACTGTCCTTGGGCTGTTCCTAACCTAGGACTGAGCACAGCAAGGGGACTAGAGTATGGACATTCTGTCAAATGCAGGACTCCTCCAGCACGCACTCTTTATACCAGAGCCCTCATAGACCTGGCTGACTGCTTGGCCAGATCTAATCTGCAGCTTGAGGTTCTGCCTTCAATTCCTCTTTGCTTCTCTCTCCTTTCAGGTGTCAGAACTCATTCCCATGTAGAAGTTCTTCCTACCTACTTCTGATCCTTCTTCCATTATCCTTCATAGGCTTTTTCCCCAATAATTATCCTACTGTTCTAACTCCATCCTGGCATGTTTCCAAGATGACCTGAACTAACATAGATGATAACAAGAATAACACTAGAAAGCATGCAGTAAGAGGGGCTTCTGAGATTGGATTATTCACCATGTGATAGGAACAACCTATCTTGAGTGGAATACGGGGCACAGACAGTTCCTGGAACACTGTGACTAAGCCTAAATCCTGAATGTTTCATGGTAGTTACTTGCACGAACATCCCAATGAGGAACCCTGTTGTTGAGTCAGGCATTTGAAGGCAGTGGGAGGATAAATTGTATACAAAGGGAACACAGTTGGACAGTTATTACTAGTTTGTATTGATGCCCTAAAAATTGATAAAGAGAAACTGAGGACCATTAACAATAGTTAAAGGGTAAGTATGAGAATCAGAGGACCTTTCTGGAAACTTGCAAAAAGGACTTTTTCTTCTGTGGTCCAAGAGCAGCCATAGATGAAGAGCAAATACAGAACTTAAGATTTATACTTGTAAAAATCTCCAGAGATGAACTAAATGTCCAGTCAAAGCATTTCTATCAAGTTAAGGTAAGATCCCTCTTTGGGAAAATCTGGGGTCATTTGAATGGATGCCATTAAAGACTGAGCCTTTGCGAACGTCCTTGTAATCTCATAAGCCTTCAGAGGTGGCGAAGAGCTAGCATTTCTGCAGTATTGAAAGATCATTTAGAGACTGTTCCCAGTCAAGGTAACAGGTCCTCCCACTGAGAGCTGTGCCTTTCCTTACCTGTCTGCTGAACCTTTAATCAGAGTTGAATCCAGGAATTATTTGGGGAAGTCCTAGGATTGATAAAGGAAGAAAGAGATTATACCCTGGATAAGCTATGAAAGTTAGCTGTCCTATATTATAAGTCAGAGAAATAGTACTGGAATTGGAATTTGAGGACTCAATAAAGAGGGCTAGAACATGAAATATATAACCAGAAATCTACCACAATGGAGATAGTTTCTCAAGACATGAAATTTAATCCTGGCAAGAAACCCAAGGGATGGGAAAAATATTTGCTAGAATGACTCTTTCTTGCAACACAATGGTGAGAATATACTGTGATTATATCCCAACTGTTTCCCCAAAGGGTTTTACAACTATTATGTGACTGTTCATTTGAGAGAGGGAAGGATACCCAGAAATTTCAAGATCTACCAAACACAAAAATTTGATTAAATTGATACCATAAGACCAAAGCATCATTAGACTTCTCTGTTAGATTTGAAAACTTGTGTAGACAAAGCAATAAATTATTCTTGACTAGAATACCATTGTAATTGGGTTTTCCATGTCCACAGATCTATCCAGTAGTCACCTTTCCAGTCTTGGGGTGCATAGGTGAATTAGATATATCTAGAAGTTGGAGTAACTTTCACATTGAACTCCTAGTATGTAGATAAGCGCTATCATACTGGAAAGACTGGGTAGAAACTTCTAAAACTGCCCTTCCCCGGTGAAGGTAGTAAATAAAAAGCAATATCATAAATTAGGTAAGGAAAATTAGTGTGAACTTTAAAGATATTAAGGATATTATTATGATATTTCCACTTAATTAATCAATATGATAATTAACTGTGGTTCCTGAGAAAACTAAATTGATACTGGATACTAACTATAGATTGCCATGGTTTTCATAAAATTCTAGAACATAGCTGCTGTGCAATATTGTTGCTTAAGTAGGTTAATAAAGCCTCAGGTACATGGTATATAGCAATCGATTTTGCAAATGTGTGTTTTTCCTTTCCAAGTATAAGAAAGGATTGAAATCAGTGGACATCATATGAATAATTATTTATAATTTTCCCCAAAGCTATGTTAATTCTCACACCCCTAGTCATAATATAGTTAAAAAAGATCTAGGCTGTCAGAATATCATAAAAAATCACAAATATTTGTTATACTATCAGCATAATACCAGACAGTCAGAATGTTTTAGTCAGCCTTTTATTGCTGTGACTTAAGGACATGACAAGAAGAGTGTCGAGGAGAGGAAGTTTATTTGGGGTTTCTGTTTCAGAGGTCACAGTCCATAGATGACCACCTGCATAGCTGTGTGCCTGGAGTGAGGTAGAACATTGTGGGAAAAGGACACAAAGGGCAGGCAAAGGAAAGCAGCTCAGAACATGGCACCAGGAAGGGGAGAGAGAGAGAGAGAGAGAGAGAGAGAGAGAGAGAGAGAGAGCGCTCCACTCACTAGGGGTAAAATATTGTTGCTTTTCTTATGCTGGGCTAGCTCGGATGTGGGGTAAGCAGTGCGGAATCAAGACTCAGACTCCGGAAGTTGGGTGGAAGCAGGCATGTGGTGAGCAGCCTGAAAACTCATTTATTGTGGAAGTACACAAGACTTTTATAGTTCTCTTGACCAATCATCATTTACCACGGTTACACCTTGACCAATAATCATTTGCCATGATTACACCTTTGTCCTATCTGAATTGACATCCTTTTCTTAGGTCTCTCAAGTCCTGCCCTTTGGTTCCCTTGGTAACACTGACATCAATTTGGGGAAGTTGTGTACTTTCCTAGATGGCCAAAGTGGAATTCTCCTTCCCACAGGTTTTCCTGTCAGGCCTGTGTGTGCGAAGGTTTTCCTTACACACCTGAGACATTCACTACTGCCAGCCAAGAACTAGAATTTCTCCCAACAAAATATAAACCAAAAGGTAAGCTCCAAGTGACCTACCTCCTCCACTCATAATCTACCTGCCTCCAGTTACCACCCAGTTAATCCATGCAAGTGGATTAATGCAATAATTAGGTTACAACTCTCATAATTTATTGGTAGGACACACTTGCTTCAGAAGGTGTGAGATAAACCCTATGAAGATCCAGGGACCTGCCACTTCAGTGAGGTTCTTAAGGGATCAGCAGTCAGAGGCATGCCAGGATGTCCCCTCCAAAGTAGAAGAGAAATCTCTATGTCTTAAGTTCCTCATCACACAAAAGAATGGATGCACCTGGTGAGCCTCTTTGGGTTCTGTGTTTAAGACATCCCATCCCTAGGATAACTGCTCTGTCCCCTACATCCAGTGACACAGGAGGCTGAGAGATTTGAGAGCCCCAGAGCAGGAGAGAGAAGTGCAGCAGGGCCAGGAGGTAGTGCTAGCAGCTCTTGGACCATGATGTCCAACAGACCCCATGGTTCCTTCCATGATGGGAAAGGTGGGGTTATGGTGTGCTTCTGGGTCTTGGTAGAGATAACACTTGACCATGGAAGACCAAGAACTGTGTGTATGGGAGCTATCTGATACACCAAGTCTTAGTTAGACCCAGTAATGATACTTACTAAATTGAGCCTGAGCATCACCAGACAGCAAGACTAAACACCAGAGAAGTAATCCAGACACCCATATTATAGTTATCCTAGTTCTCTTCCATCAGCTTGCACCAATAGTTAATTAGAAAGTCCTGTAAAAACAGCTAAAGATAAAAGGAAAAGACTAGGCTTTGTAGACAGGTTCAACAGTAGGTGTGGAGATAGCAAATTTCTCTTTGTGGATAGAGCTTCATGTCGTAGATAATTCATCATTAACTTTGAAAGAGGTAGAAAAAATACATATGTATATGTGTATAGACATACATATATGCACACACAATATTCATATCATATATATGTAGATCTATATATATGTGAGTGTGTGTGTGTGTGCATAAATAATGTGAATATGTATACATACCACACACAAAAAAAAAATTCATTGAATGGGTTCAGGATTGGAAAATGGCTCATATCCAAAAACTACAGAACATGCCTTTTTATTGAGCTGTCCCTAATCCTCCTGACTATCCATTCTTGGTTTATTCTAGTTGTACAGAATATTCTACTAGAAAGTCTTTGAATATTCTACTAGAAAGTCTTCCTTACATTAATTTATCTACTGTTTTTTGGTGCTGGGGATTAGACCAAAGGGTGCTTTTCCACCGAGCCATATCCCAGTTTTATCTATCTATCTATCTATCTATCTATCTATCTATCTATCTATCTATCATCTATTTAAAATTTAGAAACAGCATCTTATTGTGTTGCTGAGATTGGTCTTGGACTGTAATCTTTCTGCCTCAGCCTCCCAGGTAGCTGTAATTACAACCATGTGCCACCACATCCAGTGGAAATCTTCTTTATAATAACAATCTCCATAGCCCTCTTCATGTCACAACCCCGGCTGCTATGCTGACCTCCTTGTTCATTCTGATAGTTATGCTCCTTTTGATTAAGATTATTTCATCACCTTAACTCTATTATTGTGGGATCCTATTGTTGCTAATAGGATATCATATTTTAATAGCCACCCTAACTTTTAGATAGCCATCATCAAATTTTTTAGAATTGCTGGTACTTCTCTCATGAGTTTATTTCTTATTGTTTCCATAAACAGAGAAGTGTGCTCTGGTTCTCACATAGTCGCCTGGGTGAATTTTCTGCCTGTGATAAAATATATCCAACTTTCCATGTCAATTTCCCTCAGTGTTTTAATATCTCTTTCCACTGTCTGTATTGACAGTTCTGGCATTTCAACTTGACTTAGTATGGACCATCACTTTCACCATGGTTTTAAAATCCATGCTAATAGCATGTTAACACTCTTTCCCAGGGACCTTGCCACACTGTTAAAACTTGTATAAGTTGACAGTTCCCCCATGCCTATAAAGTCTCCCTTTATCCAGTGTTATACTGTGCATCCAACAATTCAACACTGTCAGAATCCAGTCCCATGCATACTTCTCATAGCTCTTGGTAGAATAGTTTGTCTAAATCTTGTGGCACCTTTGGATTATAGATTTTCTCATCTAATTAGCAGATTCATAACTTCCCTGTCCAGGATTACTATGTCTTAATCCTAGTTATGGTTATAATATGTGGGAGAGTGAGCAAAGACAGATCTGAAGGGGATACATGTTTTCTTGCAAGGTTTCATGGCCTTCAAGTACATTGACATAGTTCTGACCTGGAATGTCTGATCTGGATGCAAAAGTTGACTAAAACAAAGAGCTTTTAGGCAATAATGAGAGCTATAACCTCATCAGTGGATTAATTCATTTGATGGGTTGTTTTAGTTAGCTTTTTTGCTACTGTGACTAAAAGACCCAACCAGAATAACTTTAGAGGAGAAGTTTATTTGAGGGCTCATGGTTTCAGAGGTCTTAGTCCATAGTAGGCCAGCTCCATTCCTTGGGGCTCAAGGTGAGACAGAACATCATGGTAGAAGAATGTAGAAGAGGGCAGCAGCTTGCATGATGATCAGAAAGCAGAGAAAGACTCCACTTGCCAGACACAAATATATACCCCAAAGCCATGCCCTCAATGCTCACCTCCTCCAGTCACTCCCCACCTGCCTCTAGTTACCACCCACTCAATGCCAGTAGGGATTAAACTGCTGATTAGGCTCTCATAACCCAATCATTTCTTCTCTGAACCTTCTTGCATTGTCTCGTACATGAGTTTTGGAGGACACCTCATATTAAATCATAACATGGATTCATAAACCGAATGGACTACTGGGTAGTAACTGACTGTAGGCAGGCAAATATGACTGGAGGAAGTAGGTCACTAGGGACTTAACCTTGGGAATTATATCTTGTCCCTGACATACACTCTCATCTCTCTCTCTCTCTCTCTCTCTCTCTCTCTCTCTCTCTCTCTCTCTTGCCCCCTCTTTCCCTTATTCCTGACTGCCATGAGCTGAGAAGTTTTCCTCTACCATGTCCTTCCACCATGGATGTTCTTCCCTACTTCAAGCCCAACACAATAGAGGCGGCCTACCATTGAACCAAATCTCTGAAACCATGAGCCCCAAATAAACCTTTCCTCCTATAAGTTGTTTTTGTCAGTTATTTTGGTCACAGGGATAAAAAAAATGACTAACTCATACAGAGTGCTATTACTTTAACAGGAGGAATGGGCCCCTTCTGAAAGCATAGGAAGTTCAGAGAAGTTTGTGGAATCAAAATGCTTGTGTACATCAATTGGGATGTTCCTATTCATAATCATGGCCCAGATCTTTATGTAGTCCAACTCTAAAATTTAAAGTTTAGCTTCATTGTTTTATAATTAAGTGCTGAATCTCATAAATGACTTTTCCTATTTGTCTTCTGGATACAGAAAGATTTTCCACATGTTGCCAAGGTGGTCCTCTATTTTTACATTTAACCTCCAAGGGGTGACTAACAACCCTCAGCCTTTGATTGTCTTTCTCCAATGTTTGTATCAATCCAGGATAATTTATTTACCACCTCATTTCTCAAACACCTGATATTTTTGCATACCATGCACTCCCTTTTATTGTTAATGCTACCTCAGTTAACTCCCAGTGGATGTTACCATTGCACTGCTATCCTACCAAGTGTTCTACTCACTACCAGAGATGGATTTCCCTTTCTAGGTCCTATGTAGTTGATGTGACATGATCCAACCAAAATTTTGTTTTTGACTTGGTTTTCTAAAACTATTCCTGGCATTTCCTTGCTGGTTGGATTCTCCAGAAAGCACTCTGAGGTGAAGAACTGCATGTGAGAAGTGTTTTGGAGACTACTCTCCAGATCAACATTTGGGTGGGTAGGAAAAGAAACAAAATTTTAAAAAAAAGTTGAACTGTGATGTACTGGTGACAAAAGTCTCAGACAATCCCATAAAGAGCATCGAAGTTCAGGAAAACCTTCATTGGGCAAAGGAATCAGGCCTTTATATCCCCACATTGAACACTTATTGGATGTAAGATACCCCAGAAAAGGGAGTATGGCTTGGGAAATATGAATCTTTAACTTTGGGCAATCTCTGGATAGGAGATCAGGTAAGAACACTCATGACATCTGGGGAAAGGAATGCTTCAGTCATGAGGGGGTGGAGATCAGTGCTATAACATCCACTTAATGCACAGTTAGAATGTTAGAAACACAAAAATAAATTGTGAGTTATTTGCACTAAGGGTTAATGACTAAATTTCCAGTGATTTAAATAAATTACAAACAAAAGGCAAAAGTCACAAATAGAATATTGGGCAAAGGACATGAAAAGAACATTCATGGGCTGTGGGTGTAGCTCAGTAGCACAGTTCTTGCCTAGTGGCTCTGAGATCAGTTCTCAGCAGTGCACACACACACACACACACACACACACACACACAGAAAGAGAGAGAGAGAGAGACAGAGAGGTATGTACTTAGTGAGGATGAAATAAATAAATGATACACAGTGTTAGAGATTTGTCATGAAATGGGCCCTCTACATGGTTGTATAATTAATGCAAACTTTCTGGAAGAATATCTAGCAATATTTATCAAAATAAAAAATATGTGCAACTTTTTGCCTAGTTTATTACACTTCTAAGAAATTACCTGATGGAGATTATAGGATGAATGATAAAAGATCTACATATGTTGATTATACATCACAGCTTTCTGTTTAAGAGAGGGTTATTAAAATTATGTAATTTTCCATCAATATATTAGTAATTAGAATCCATGTATAGTACACCCACACAAAGTAATTCTCTGTAGTTATTTAAAAAGTCTAAAATATATGTAATTGACATGAAAGATGGTCACAGAATTACTAATTGAAAGAATCAGATTGCAATATATTCAGTATTGTATCACTGAAATAAAGTGTAACTATGAATAAATTATATATTTATATATTTTAACTTTGTTTTTTGTAATTTTCTATATTATTCATATTTTCTGCAGGAAGTATACATTTTCGTTAGCACCAGAAATAAATTAGTTTCACCATTATTCTCACCATAAAACAAATCAGAAAATTTATCAAAAGACAACTTCAAACTAAAGGCATAGTGAGAAAAGTAAGAAACAAATATATAGAGAGAGGAATATTTTTTTAAAATCTAGAGAAAGGAAAATATTCAAAACCTATAGTAATCTGCACCAGATTATTTGATATAGGGGCAAATATAGCACAGAATAATGGGGAATAAGATAACAGATGTTCATAAGACAACTTTTAGTTACATATAAAATATTAAAACCCATTTAACAATGTCTGTTAAGGAAGACAAAGAAGGTATACTTTTCAAATTAAGTTTCTGCCCAGATAGTTAAAACAGAAGCAAACTTAAGTTCTGTAATAAATACCCTCTTGTGCAGCTTCTGTTTCCCATAAGCATTAGAAATATGGGGGTGGGGCTGCAGAATTTTTAAAATTATATAATTTGGCAATAAAAAACCTCTCCATGAATGCAATTCAGTGATATTCCTGAGTATCATGCATCATGGCAAATTTAATAATATTGGGTGCTAAACTTATTTCTCTTTTACATATTTGCATGTGGCAAATATAAATAAAGACTAACACAACTGAGTTATATCACTAGACTGAATATTGAAAAAAACCCCATTGTTCTCACTGTTATGATTTCTGAAATAGTGAGCATTAGATATATTAATAAGTAACCATGTCTTGAATAAAATATTAAGTTAACTCCTGATGACTTATGTGTGTATAAACCAAGAACATTTACATCGCTAAATATTGTCAGGTTCCAAATGTTGGTCAACTGGAATGGAGTTGCTTTGGAATTATTATTGATAAAATTTTTCATGGAGAGCAAGTAAAGTAACTGCATGCTGGTGGTAAAATAAAGGAAAAAGCCGAGACAAAAGGATGAAAACCTCAGAGAAAGGATCCCCATCTGAAGAATCAGGAGCTGACTCGAGAGCTAAATGAATAACATCTTGGTTGTCTGAGAGGGTAGAACTATGAGAAAAGCCAGCCTACCCACTTCATCATAGTTTGGAAGAGGGAATCTCAGGATAGGTCCATGTTTGCTCCTCTTGGTAAAACAGTCATTGAAGAGTGCTTCCCATGGATTCTCTTTCACTTGTGATTTTATAAGCTTAATTTTTCTATTTTTTCCCTGAAGCCTGGCAACTTTCAGCCTGCAAAACTAATCGGAAGTATGGGAAGATCCATGGGCCTGAGCTAAGAAGGTCAAGACTTCTTCAGTACTCCAGGCAGGTTCCAGTGAAGATGTCTATGGATTCACTCCAGTCTTATATGACATCTGGAACCAATATCTATAAGATTCTAGAGATGTAAACAGCAGGAAGAATTGAGCTTCCTTGGAAAAGTTGAGTTTGGCACATAACTGTGCAGACAGAAGTCTTGAAAAACTCAACAGCATTATGAATGTTACATACTGACTTTTGCATTTCATACAACCAAATGACATCTGCCTTTGTACTTAGGGAAAAATATGACTCATTAATGCTCTCTAGAAGTCATGTATATTAGTTTGAAAGGGCTTCTATAACAAAGTACCACAGCCTACAGGGCTTAACCACAGAAATGTATCTCAAAGTTCTGGGGACCAGAAATCCAAGATCAAGATATCAACAGGATTGTTTCTTCTGAAGCCTTTCTCATTGGTTTGTAGATGGCTGTCTTCTCCCTGGGTCTTCACATTATCTTTTGTGTCCTCATCTCATCTTCTCCTAAATACACCAGTGGTATTGGATTAGATTCCACCCTAAAAATCTATTTTAACTTGATCACCACTTTAAAAGACCTATCTCCAAATATAGTCACTTTCTCAGGTTCTGGGGGTTATGATTTCAATGTATGAAATTCAGGGAAGACGAATTGAACCTATTACACTATGTATCTATGAGGCTTCAACCACATGCATGAACAAATATGTGAGGTACACTTTCCCTCAAGCCCAGGTCTGAGCTACATTAGGAAAGCAATGAGAGGACACAGGGAAATATTTACATTCCTCCCCACTCAGACCACTCATTCCTTCTCTGTGTGAGGACCTGCACCACACTACAGCCTATCACAAAGATCCCCCAAATTAGTTATCTGTTTAATAACCTTCCAGAATTGTGAGAAAAGAATGATAAATATGACCCTATATCAGCTCTTGAGTTGCTCATTGTCATATAGGTTTCTATAGCAAAGCAAAGCACTGGAAGAGGGGAATGGACAGAAAAAAAATGTTCAGGTCGCTCCAAACAGGGAGATTCCAGTGAGTTCCAGAACAAATTCATCCCCTGAAGTTGAGAAACTCAGGCGCTAAGAATAATGTATTTGAAGAATGAGAAAACTTGACTAACAGAGATATAGATGATTTTATCAGTTGAAACACTTATATAGATGATTTTATCAGCTGAAACACCTATCAGCACACATGGATGTCCATCAAAAGTTCATCAAAAGTCCTTTACTAACTCACTCTCAGAGAAAGAGACTTTTGCAAAGATTTTACAATCTCCAAAATTAAGATTATTTTCAATGTTCTTGTCAATACTTCCACCTTCCTAGGATGATAGTCACTCATAATCAAAAGCTATGGGAGGAGGGCAGCCAGTTGTTGGCTGAATTAGAAGGTCTGTTGCTACATTTGCCCTCTTCTGATTTTGTCAATGTACCATGACCAGATTCCTGAGTGCCTCATGCTAAATAGCAATAATCTACAATACTCATATCAAATAAATAGAAATAAATATATTCTTCTACTTTCCTGCACATAACCTTTTTATAGGGAATGGGATAAACAAATGTACCCAAGATCTGGGAACTAGTTGAATTACTCAAGTCATCCTGAGTCAACCAGCAGGGAAGGATAGCTAAGGAAAGCCAGAAAGGAGAAGACTGACCATCTTTGGCTAGTATGCCTTAAAGAGTTTGGAGACAAGGTGTCATATTTGCAGTCTGAGTAAATTTTCAATTTCACTTAGATATTAGAACTCTATATAATTAGTAATAATACATCTCTAAAGGAGACAAGCTATCATGTGATTTCAGGAAGGATTTCCTGGAACTGGTTGGTGAAGACCAAAGCCAGGGCCACATCAATGGTTCCAAATGTAGGTTTTGTGATTAGAGTTTATTAAAAGTACAGGCTAGTTTAGCATCTTGACATCCTTGTCACAGATTTACCTAATTTCTGTAATATGTCTTTGCTTTCAAACAAGATCATAAATTTTATCATTCAAGAGATAAACATTGAGTTCCTACTGCGTGTCAGAACTTATGTATAAATGATATGGGGTAGAGCAATGGAATTAAAGGATTTTCCCCAGAAATCCTGGGCAGGTCTCTTTTATACTGACAGTTCACTGAAGGAGTCATTGGAGAGATGTCTGAAAGTGAGGAAGTATGCTATATGGCTTTCTTGAGAAAGAATGTCCCAGACACAGAAAACAGAAAGTACAAAAGCCCTGAGGCAGGCTCATACCTGGTGTGGAGAGAGGGGAAAGGAAAGGGATATGACTGGGGATGAAGGTAGGAGGAGTAGAGAGAGGAAAAGATGAGAGAGAATAAGATAAATATACTCACCTGATTACAGAGGTTCAGAAGTCCCACAATCTGCCATCAACAAACTAAAATCCAGTTCAGTCTAAGCCATTGAAGGACTAAGAATCACTGGATCCACTGATATAAGTCCTGGTCCAAATCTAAAGCATTAAATGAAGAGCACCAAGTTCAGAAAGCAAAAGAATATGTAAGTCCCAGATCAAGCAGAGAGAGAAAATTCACCATTCTTCCAGCTTTTGTTCTATTTGGGCCCTCAAAGGATTGGATGATGCTTAGACACATTGGTGAGAGCAAAGTGCTTTATTCAGTTTACTGATTCAAGCACTAATTTCTTCTGGAAACAGCCTCCCAGTCATACCCACCAATGATATTTAACCAACTACTTGGGCATATCTTAGCCCAGTCAAATTAATTTATACAATTATCCACCATAATCTGCTTGTCATTTGTAAGAAATTTGGCTATTCTTCTGAGTGTGAGAGCACTTGAAAAGAGAAATTACCTGATCTGACTTAGTTTTTTAAAGGGCCCCCTAATCCAGTGTTAAAATTAGTCTGTGATATCATTTAGTTTCTGAGACTAATGCAATATTCCAGGCAAGACTTCATGGTAGCTGGGGATAAGATAAAGTAGACCTATTACAGAAACATCATTAAGGTTGAATCTTACAATAATATTTGTGGATAGATTGAATAAGATTGAATAAGATTCTGCAGGAGAGACTTTTGCCTTCCTTCACTGACTTACTTAGATTCTCACTATTGCACGAAGGATCCAACCAAGTCAGAAACAGAACTCAAGGACTCCTGTACTTTAAAAAAAAAAATTTAGAACCTTGGAAATGCAAGATCTGAGAATAGATACTGGAACTCTGATGGTTGCTTTATCCCACAGTACAAATATAATTGAGATCAACTTATATACTCTTACTTTGAGCTTAATAACCAAATGGCATGCTTAATTCTTTGATAAATGTAGTTTTCCTTGGACTTCAGTGAAGCTGATAGAGAAGTGAATTAAAGGCAGAGAAGTAAAACCCTCAAACAGATAATTCCAGCCATGTAACTATGAACTCATGGGGAGAATGCAGCATTATAGCTTGTGCAAGGTTAAACAGGCATGTTTCAAGGAAAAGACTTGAAATTTGAGGGAAATTAAATTAAATGGACAAAGAGGTGGCACAAACCACATGACAGTGCCACATAGCACTTCCAAAAAGATGGAATGAGTTCTGCAAGGACTCAGGCACAGTAGGAGTAACACAGTAGATGGCTTATTTATCAGAAAATGAACTTCTAAAAATTTAGGAGCTCCTCTAAAAATAAAATGATTGCCTGAAAAGTGGAGACCCGGTCTTTGTGGATTTCAAATCTGTCTCATATTTTAATAACTGAATAGCAGCATGTTACATTCATGTCAGTTAGGTGTCTCTTTATTATCACCAAGTCTGTCTGACAACAAGGGAAATATTAACAGGAAGCTTTGTGGTGGTCAAAATTCAAATCCAGAGTTGTGGTTATGGCTCAGTGGCAGAGTCCTTGACTTGCATGTATGAGGCACTGGGCTCTATCCTCAGCACCACATAAAAAATAAACACATAAAATAAAGGTATTGTGTCCATCTACAAGTAAATTTTTTGGAAAATATTCAATTCCAACGTATTAGAGCAAGGTGCTATTAACTCCATTCCAGGAAACATTGGATCCTCATGAGATAAGTAATACTGTTATGATTTTATACCTTGCTTTGATACCTATCTAAGAGAAGATAAGAAAAGAGGCAAACACTTTAGGTGGTCTCCAAATTAAGAACAGACTTTGAGTCAAAAGCCCACAGGAGGAGAAGGATTCAAATGCTTAATCTCTGAAGAAGAATGGGGAAATAATACTGATCTTTTGGCCCTGCAAAATCGTACTTATTAAAAAATGAAGGAAGAGATCATCTTCCTGCATGACAGTATGGAGAACTCTTTTGACCTGCTCCCTTGTGAAACTGGTGAAAACTTTGAAAAATAACCAGTTAAAGTATCCATAAATTGCCTTAGGATGAATAGAAAATGAAGGTACATTTATTCAACAGCATCTAAAATATAACGTGAGAAAAATGAGAGTCTATGATATTTAAATGAAGTTTGCATCCCTTTGACCTCCCAATTCAGGGAGGCGGAAACTTAAGACATAGGCAATAACAATGACAACAACAAAGAATAAGAAAGGACAATTAAAACAGACTCAGAGTTCTCAGGTTCAGTAGTTATTAGCCACACACTTAAAATGGACATGTTTAGTATGGTCAAGGAACTTCTGCTAGTCAGATTTCTATTACTGTAACAGAATACCTGAGAAAATCTTATTAGAAAAAGGAAAGATTTGTTTTGGCTCAAAATTTTAGATGTTTCAGTTTGCAGTTAGTTGACTCCACACCTTTTGGGCCTGTGAAAAGGCAGTACATCATGGCAAAATCATGTGGCAGAAGAAGCTTCTCAACTCATGGCAGCTGGGAAGTAAAAGAGGAAAAGGGGAAGTCAGGGTCCTACCCTCCCATATTCCTTCTAAGGGCATGCTCCTAATGACCTAGCTTCTTCTCATTAGGCTCCACCTCTTAAAGTTTCCATTACCTTTCCAATAGTGCAACAGACTGGGAAGCAAACCTTTAACACATGGGTGTTTGGGGGACATTATGAGTCCACAATTTTGCAGGAATTTAAAAATAACTAATTGATCACATATTTCATAGAATTAGAAATGATGAGAATTAATGCAAGAAAATTCTAAAAAAAGTTAGTAATTATAACAACAAATTAACCATAGCAAAACAAAACTAATAAAGTTGCTAGGAGAAACTATCTAGAATGAAGTAGAGACAAAAATGTGAAAAATACATAAGATAGGCTAAGAAACATAAAGGATACTGGAGGAAGATATAACAGTGTAAACATAACCCAGGAAGAGAGGATAGAATAGGGCACAACTTTTCCAAAATGATCAATGATATTAATCCTTGGATTTGAGAAATGCTATGAACACAACAAGATAAAAAGCAACAAATTTATTCTGAGACTATTATAATTAAACTGCTGCAGAAACAACTCAAAGAAAAAATCTTGAGGCACACCGATTGAAAAAGTAAAGCAGATTATTTTCAGGTATTAGTTTTCTGTGGCTACTGTAACAAATTTTCACAAAATGGGTAGCTCAAAACAAAATAAATATATTCTCTCACAATTGTTGGGGTTAGAAGTATCACAGGGTGAAATCTAGCAGGGGCTGCACTCCCTATATGAGACTTCTAGGAGAGAATATGTTCCTTGCCTCTTCCAGGTTTGGTGGCAACCAGTATTCCTTAATTTATGGCTGCATCACTTAAGTCTATCCCTCTGTGGTCACACTGATCTCTTTTCTCTTATTTGTGTTAAATCTCTTTCTGTCTCAAGACACTTGCAATCACTTTTAGGATCCACCTGGATAATCTAGTAAAATCTCCCTATAACAAAATTCAAAAATTTTCCATATAAGAAAAAATTCACAGGTTATAGCAGTTAGGGAGTAGATATCTTTGAGAGAGGCCATTATTTAGCCTATCATACTTTAAATGAGTAATAATTAGATTGAGAGTCAATATTTCAATATAAACTACAAAAGGTACAATACAATGAAATGACACATTCAAAAGACAAAAGAAACATAGCTGCCACTTTAGAATTCTATATCCAGAACAAAATAAACTTCATAATTGAAGGTGAATGATATTTCATTGTGTCTATATGTACATACATACATATTTCCATATATATAAGTACATATAAGTGTATGTGTATTTGTGTGTGTGTGTGTGTGTGTGTGTGTGTATTAGAGCATTTTGTCCACTTTTTATCTGAGAATTCAGTTGTTGGAGGTTATAGACTATTGAAGGCATTTTATTTCCTTATTTTGTCATGTATTCTCATGTATTTCTATGTTGAAGATTTTCCAATATGCTGTAATGGGTCTTTTTCTGCCACTGTTGTCTGGAGATCCCTTAGTAGGATGCTTTTTCTTTACTGTTTGTTCCAAGACAGGGGACTATATCCATGTCAAACTGCACAGTCAATGTGTTCCCAGTGTTTTGGTAAATCTCTTACACTTCCTTTAATGGATACTGATGCTCACCTGCAACTCGCAAATATTTAAGACCAAGCCATATACTAATAAGTCTTAAAACCTGATAAAAATGTTTTGTACAACTCCAAAAAATCTGAAGTGGAACAGGAGGATAGTACACTAAAATAGGCTGAAAATTTTGTATTAAATAAGTGAACCTGTTAATATACTACATACACCATGAAAATAAAAGATAAAAGGGTGAATAAAAAGGAGAAAGAATAATATTAGGAAAGAGAAAGAAAGGGAGGCAGAAACTGAAAAAAGAGGGAATGTAAATATAGAAAAAGAGAAGAAAAGATGTATGTATAGATCCAATTGATAACAACTCCTACAAACAACTAAAAAAGAAAGTCATCCAAGCACATCAAATGAAAAAAGGAAAGCTACAACATAAAGAACAAAGAAGAACACAAAATAAGTAAAACATTAAGTAAAATAAGTAAACCCCAAAAGAATATATCTAAAACAAATAAAAAACAAGAAGTAAACAGTGGACAAATCAGCAAAGGAAAAACAGAACCAAAAAGCAGAATCCACTCACACACACTCAAAAAATGTACACTCATGAACACATGCACACAATGCCCCCAACAAAGTATTAATTGTGGGAGAGGGCAGGGTAGTAACAAAAGATGGAAAAGTAATGAAAGGAAAAAGAGGGTAAGAATTTAAGATAGTATTGAAAATAGTAAGGAGAGAAACAGAATGGTTAGGTCTGATAAATATAAAATTTTGCATAGATTTTTTAAAAAGCTGGGGTAAAGGCACTCATTTGGAATGCCAGCTGCTTGGAGGGCTAAGGCAGTTTGAAATTAAACCACATACTCCTTAACAATCAGTAGATCAATAATAAAGTATCAACAAATAAAAAAAATGAAACTAAAGGAAAATTAAAATGTAGCATATCTTAAGGATTCAATTAAATCAGCATTTAGAAGGGAAATTATAGCATTTGATATTTTGAGTGAGAAAAAATGAAGTTCTTAGTTTGAAAATCTAAACTTCCATCTTAATTAACTAGAAAAACATCCTAAGGAAACAGGAAAAAGAAAATAAATGTTAGTAACAGAAATCAATAAAATTAAAATCAGAAAATAGAGAGAAAATCAGGAACATCACAAGATGGTGAATATATATATATAATGAAAAAGCAAGTGACTAAAAAAGGAAGGGTATAAATATAAAAATAGAGGACAAGATGTAGAGTATAAATCGAATTGATATGTTTAAAGTTTCATGTGTGTGCATGTGTCTGTGTGTCTCGGGGGTTGTGGGTGTGTCGTGAAATGAGGTGTCCCCTAAAGCTTCTGGGTTAACATGAGAATATTCAGAAATTACCTTATTAGATTTAAAAGAGAATTATAACCTAACCTCCTCATCCTAGTTTGAATGGACTAAATGCGTGGTAACTGTAGGCAGGTGGGACATAGGTGAAGGAGGTGGGTCACTTGGGGCATCTTCCCTGCTGCCCTTTTTTATTTTCTCCTCTTTCTGCTTCCTGGATGCATGAGTGAAGCAAAATTCCTCCCCTTATGCTCTTTTACCAGGATGTCCTGCCTTGCCTTGGATCAATGGAGTCAGCCCACCATGGACTTAATAAGGTGATACTGTGAGCCAAAATAGATTTTTCCTCCTTTCAGTTGTTTTTGTTGGGTATTTTGGTCATAGAGGGAAAGGCTGACTAACACAGAAAAGAACAATCAAATTCACAAATTACAGATATACAAAGGAAGAGAAAAGAATCATAAGACTAATATCAGAACTGAGACAAGGAATATCACTATTGACCCTGCCAAAAGTAGGACAATTTCCCAAATCATTTTATAAGGCTACTATTACCCTTACATTAAAACCAAGATATGATAGCATAAAAACTACAGTCATAGATACAAAATTCACAAGAAAATAACAGCAAATAGAAACAGCAATATAAGAAAAATAGACCTTTATTGAATGGGGTTTATCTAGGGAAAGTAAGGTGCTTGTTCAATATGTCATAATAAATCAATGTAAGAAATGACACTAAGAGACTAAATAATTTTATAATCAGTTGTAGCAGAAATGTATTTGACAAAATATACAACATTCATTTATGAGTAAGAAAGAAAACTAGGACATTAACCTGATAAAGGGATGTAAAAAATATCTACAACATCAAACTTGGTAGTGAGAGATCAGATGCCTTCCCCCTAAAATCAGGAACAAGATAAGGACATCTACTCCCACCACTCCTTTTCAAAATTATAGTAGGATTATTACCAATATGATAAAGTAAGAAATATAAATAAGCATAAATATTGGAATGGAATAACACTCTCCCTTTTCTCAGAAAACAAGATTGCCTACATTGAAAAATTCAAGGAAACTTCATAAAACTAGAATAAAGTTGTTAAGCAAAATCTCAAGATAGACACAAATACACAAACATAGATTGTATTTCCATGTAATAACTATAAACATTGTGAGAGAAATTTAAATACCATTTTCAATAGTTACAATAAATAAAATACTTATATATAAACCTCACAAAACATTCACAGTATCTCTATGCTGAAAACTACCAAATGCTGATGAAAGAAATCAAGGAAGACCAAAATAAATGGAGAATAATACTGGTTCATGAACTGAAAGACTCAACCTAGTGAAGTAAATTCTTATCAAAATAATCTATGGACAAAGGAATGCCAATCAAAATCCCAGAAGAATTGTTTTTAGATGTAGGTAAACACATCCAAGAAATTTATCAAAGGACAAAGGAACTAGTAGAGCTCAAATATTTGTTTTACAAAGGTAAACAAAGATGAAAGAATTATACTACCAGATTTTAAAATTTTTACAAATCTAGAGTCAGTGAAGTTGTGTGGTATTGGCTAAAGGATAGACATATAGATCTAAGAAACTAAGTACAGTCCAGAAACAGACACACAAATATAGTTCATTCAAGTTTTTACAAAGGACTGAGTCTGTTCAATTGGAAAATTGCTAGTTTTTTCAATAAATGGTATTGGAACAATTACACATCCATATGTTAAAAATTGGATCTTTACAAAACCTCACACTTTGTACAAAAATGAGTCTACATTGTGTACAACCATAGAAACCAAATGATGTACCCTATTTGTGTACAACAAATCAATATGCAGTCTGTAAAAATAAAAAAATTAAAAAGTAATTAAAGAAAAAATTCTAAAAAATATTTTTAGTTGTAGATGGGAATAATAACTATTTATTTATTTATTTGTTTATTTATTTATTTATTTATGTTGTGCTGAGGTTTGAACCCAGTGCCTCACATGTATTTGGGAGTGCTCTACCACTGAGCCACAACCCAGTCCCATATAAACATTTTAAAAGAAAAATGGAGTCAGGCACCTTGAGTTAGGCAAAGAGGTCTTAAACATGACACCAAGAGCATGAGTCATAAAAGAAATATATATAGGAAAGAAAATATATTGTATATAACAGTTACATACATTTATTTATATTGTTATAAATATATATTCATACATACATATGAAACATCTTCAAAATAAAAATAATGGTTTAGTAAAGACTGAATGATAAGTCAAGATGCAAATGGGGAGAAAATATTTGCAGATCATGCATCCAATAAAGGTCCTACACACAGAATATATATAAAAATTTCTCAAAACTCCTATTTATAAAAGAAATAACACTTTTTTGTGTGGGGGTACCAGGGATTGAACTCAGGGGCACTGAACCACTGAGCCACATTTCCAGGTCTATTTTGTATTTTATTTAGAGACAGAGTCTCACTGAGTTGCTTAGCGTCTTGTTGTTGCTGAGGTTGGTTTTGACCTCAGGATCCTCCTGCTTCAGCCTCCTGAGCTCTGGAATTACAGGCGTGCAAGAACACACCCGGAAAAAAATAAAATAATTTTAATGCTAAAATATGTCAATAAACAATTTATCAAAGTGAACATTACATTATAATGAAAGTATCAACCCCCAAAGAATACATAATAAGCCTAAGCTTCTGCACCTAAAAGCAGAGCTTCAATATACATAGAACAAACCCTAATAGGACTCCATGCTCATCTCTAAGTAAATAAACAGAACATTTGCAAGTACAGAAGGACCTTAAGGACACTATTACCCAACGTGATCTAATTAGCATTTACAGAATAGGACATACCACACCAGCATATACATTATTTCAAGTCTGGATGGAATATTCAAAAAAAATGGGTCATAAACACTATTAAAGTTTTAAAAGAATTGAAATCTTACCAAGTATTAATATGGTTTGGATGTTTCCTCAGCAAAGCATATATTGGGAAGTTAATCTGCAGTGCAACAGTGTTGGAAGTGGGTCTCATGAGAGGTGCTTACGTCATGAGGCCTCCATCCTTATGAATAAGTTAATGTCCATTATCAAAGATCTTGATGCTCAGAGCTTGATTCTTGGCTTTCTCTAGCCCTTTGTCTTTCCACCATGGAATGAGGCAATAAAAAGGCCCTGGCCAAATACCAGGCCCTTGAATTTGGATTTCCTGGCCTTCAGAACTCTGAACCAATAAATTTCTGCTCATTCTAAATGAGTCAGTCTGTGGTATTCTTCGATAACCACACAGAATGGACTAAGGCAGTATGTCCTCTAACAATAAAGGAATTAAACTAAAGAATAGAACAAAAGAGATAACTGCAATTCCCCAACTATTTGGAAACTATCCAACACCTTTTTGCCATGCTTGTTTTCAAAGAAATTATTCAGGGAAAAATAGACAATATTTTCAACTTAATTAAAATGAAAATATAATATATCAGAATATGTGGTATACATTCAAAGCCATGCATAAAGGGAAATTAAAATTATGTCATGAAATGCTTTCATTAGAAAGAAAAGATTCAAGTCAATAATCTAAACTTTCATTTTAAGAAATTATATAAAGAAAAATAGAATAGATTGAAGGCACGGCAAATGATGGAGATTAATAAAGAGCAAAATTAATGAGATTAAAATGAGAAAATAATGAATAATACCAGTGGGACCAAGAACTAGTTCTTGGAAAAGATCAGAGTAGCTGAAATATCCAATGTCAGCCTAAGAGATTTTTAAAAGAGTATGGGTGAGAAACGATGGCTTTACAACACAGATAAAAGTTTAAGAAATTGTACATGTAGAACAAAGAATATATGATACAGGAGTTTTAAGAAAGGGCAACATGACACAGCATATAATGTAACCAAGAATATAAAATCAATAATCTATTAGTAATGTTTAATTATTTAAAAGTATAGAATAGTCAGCAAATCATTTAGGTACACAGCAAACGCACATAAAGGAAATGAAATGAAAACACAGAAAAAACAAAACAGTTTTTATTTTACTACTTGAAAATGCTAACTGAATATAAAATGATGTTTGAATCCAGGTTTTAAAGGCAAAAAAACAAAATATTATGATTATTCCATTACAAGGAAAGAAATTATGCTCACAGATTTTTGTATCTGAAATCTGTGGAAATGCTTTTGCCTCAAAATAATTTGGTAAAATTCAGGAATTTATGAGTTATAATAAAAAGGCTGTGGGGGCTGGTGATAAAACTCAGTGGTCAAGCATGTTCCTAGCTTACCTGCATGAGACCTTGAGATCAGTGCCCTGTGCTGAAAAAAGAGAAAAAGGAAAAGAAAAGAAAAATGGTTATGGATCAGAAAATAAAATAAGTACCCTCATTAAGTAAAAGAATGTGTAGTTCTTTTATGTAATAAAGGAAGAAACAATAAGGTCATGAGAAAATTCCCAAGGAACAAAGACAATACAGAACTACAACCATGTGAGACACCATTAATGACTTTGTTAGGACAGTGTGGGAATGAAAATGTTAAAATGAAGGAATTGTATTTCTAGAAAATAAGAATATGAGATGAGCATATAACACTGTTTCTACAGAAACAATATTAACAAACTGTATAGAAAAATATTAACAAAACCAAGTTTGTTAATATTATTTTTCCATACTATCATCAATGTACAGAAAATTACAGTTGTTTTTTTACATAGTATTGATTTTGTAAAAGAAAATCGGGCATTAACTTAAGAGAATGGATTGTGTAGTCACCCGTGAAGGATCTTGCTGACCATTCTTATGAAAATCAAGGAATGTTTAAATAAAAGTACATTTCAATGCATTACTTGGAATTAATGGCATTAATGACTGAAGCACATTTAAGAATAATTCATTATAAACTTAGGAAGGAGACATAAGTAGCATACATAATGAAGAATATAATCATATAATTTTTCTGCTAAGATTGCCTACATACAGTCCTTTACATAAATATTGGATACAGTCATGTCATGTAGACTACGGTTTGAGTATAATAAATTTTTTTCTTTAGAATATGTTTATTACTTTTTCTAGAGAGAGGACTCTAAAAGGCAGGGTAGGAATCTCACAAAAATAGAAGGGAGAACAATAGATTAGAGGGAGAGGATGGAGAGGGAGGGTGGAGGGGAGGGCATGGTGAAGTCATGGGGAACGAAATCTGCCAAATTACGTTCGTTGTGTTCATATAATAAACCACAATGAATCCAGCATCAAATTACGTTGTGTTCATATAATATATCACAATGAATCCCGCATATATATGCAATGCATTAATTAAAACAATAATGCTAATAAAAGGAGATCAGCAGAGTAGAGCAAGTGGATGGGGGAGGGAGGGAGGAGGGAGGGAAGGTGCTGGGAAATGAGACTGATCAAATGGTGTTATGTGCATACATGACTATCGCATAATGAATCCCATTGTTGTATATAATTACAATGCATCAATGAAATAAATTTAAAAAGCAAGGTAGAATCTTACCTATGTAGCTCTATTTTTGAAAGAAGTTGTATTCTTTTGTATTTAGTATTGTATTTAAAAATCTGAAAGAAATTAGTTGACTATGCATAGCCTACTAATTATATTCCAAAGTACTTGTTTCTTTCTAGTTACACAATGATAAGCACATCAGAAACTAAATAGAGTCAAGCAAGAGGTTGTTCAATATTAGAAACAAACCATCTAAACAAAACATGTTCATTTTTATTAGTATAAATTACATTTTAAATATAATATTTTATAATTATGAAAGAAATTGAAACATGTTTCAGAAGTTTTGGAGAACCCTGAAAGCGTAAGGAAATTAAGAGATCACTTATATTTCTAAGAGCAAGAGAAAAGCCTGTTGCTCTTTAGCCATATTCCATCTCTAAGTAGGTCTATGTGAACATATATTAGAGTCCCAGTTGTTTGATCCTGCTTTGTTATTGGTGAATTATAATTACACATAATTGTTGGACTCATTATGCACATGATATAATTTGCTCAATCTCCTTCCCTAGTACCTTCCCTTTCCTTCCCCTCCTCCATCCCTCTGATCCACTTGTTCTACTCTACTGACAATCCTGGTTTTAATTTAAATAAATTTGAAATTCTAGAGCAATCTGCATGCAAAATATTAGATTTTTAAAATTTGGAGTATAGGACTTCTGCTTTTAACAGTGAAGTAATAGGAACGGAATACACACTTACCTTAAACAACAAAAACAACAGGGAAAATACTTGAAACATCACTTTTGAATTTATTGGACATTAGGCAACAAAGGACAGTGATTTCTAGTAGATGGAAAATAAATGAGGATAGCCTTACACTTGCTTTCAGATTATTACCTGAATGGAGATTGCAGCTCACTGTGTTCAGTGAAAGAGTGACTTATCATTGAGTGAAGGGCGTGGATCTGGGAGTCCAGGAATGTTTAGGCAGATGTAGCTTGCAGTATGAAATATTGGAAAAAAGAAAGGTGTGCACTAAAATCTGCTGAGCTGGAGATGGTTCCCCTTCCATGAGGTAAAGTGAAAAACCTCACAATTGATAGGGCATTGGGTCAGAGTTCTCAAAAGGGTTGTCTCAGTGGTGAAGAAATATTGGCCTTAGATAAACACTGCTCTGATTTCACATAACAAAGCTTAAAGCAAGAATCAAAAGGATCACATTATTTCCAAGTAACTTAACTATGTCCCAGAACAAGTATCAAGAACATTTATTTATAAAGATTAAAAAATATCCAGCACTCAAAAAGGTAGAGTTCACAATGTTTGGCATTGGATCAAACTGACCAGGAATTCAAAGAAATGGGATAGTAGGATAAACAATTGAAAGAAAAATCACTGATATACAAATGAGACAGATGATAGTAGGTAAGGATAACAAAACAATTACTAAAGCTAAACTTCATATGTTCAACAAATAAGGAAAATTAAACCTATAAAAAAGGACAAGGAAGATATAAAAATACAAAATAATCTTTCAAATATGAAATTTCAGTTTTAAAGTAGAAAAAATACAATATTGCACTTTAATGACAGATTTTATGTGACAGAAAAAAAGATTAGTGAACTTGAAGATAAAGCAATAGAAACTTTCCAGAATGTAACACAGAAAGAAAAAAACAACACTAAAAATAATGAACAATGATTAGGTATGGAGCAACTTCAAGTAGCCTAATAGAGAGGCATTTGGAGACTCATGAAACCCAGGAAATATGGGTAGTAGATTTTTTAAAAATATTGAATGGAAATTATCCAAATTTGATGAAAACTGTAAACCTACTGATTCAAGATGCTAAAAGAATCCCAAGAAAAGAAATATTTAAAAAACAACACCAGAGATAAAGAAAAAAATCTTAAAAGTAACCAGAGGGAAAATAAATACCTATAAAGAACCAAAAATAAAACTGACAGAATATTTGTTGTCCAAAATTAAAGCCAGAGAAGAGAGGAGCAAAATATTTAAAGAACTGAAAGAAAAATAAAGATATCAACCAGAGCTCTATACCCAGTGAAACAAAGTTGAAATAAAGTACTTTTCTGAATTAAGTAACAAGAGACATGAGTTATGGCAAATGTTAGAGGAGGTCCTCCAGGCAGACCAGAAATGATATCAGACAGAAATGTGGATCTATACAAAGCAACGAAGAACTCTGGAGATTGCAACTATATGGGTAAGTATAAAGATGATTTCCTTAGTATATAAATGTGTCTAAAATACAATTGTTTAAGGCAAAAGTAATAACAATGTATGGTGGAGTACATAACATATAGGAGTAGAAGGTATCCTAATGATAGAAAAAGGGTTAACAGAGGAGAAATAGAAATATGCTGTTGGTTTTCATGTGTGTTTGTTTTCCAAATTCTAGTGGGTACTTGTTTTCCTTGTTGTAGCTGAGGTCCTAGTACAGTTATCAGTGAGGTCCACATCTACCAAACATTTATCTGCTCTTGTTTCGAGACAGGGTCTTGCTATGTTGCCCAGGCTGGTACTAAACCCCTGGTTTTATGAAATCTTCCTGCCTCAGCATCCTGAGTAGTAGTAGTTGGGACTACACAAGCATATACCCAGGTCCAGGCATTTAAATAGCACTCATCATTTAAAGTGTGAACACAGTGTGACTTGAGGGTATCCTGGGAACTCTAGACCCAAATTCATATAGGAACCACTTCACCTTATATTCTTAAAGGAAATTAAACCAAACATCTCTTGTAGATTGTATTAACTTCCCATTGTCACTCTAACAAATTGCCAAAAATATCCTGGTTTAAAACAGCATAACTTTGTAAAAATTTTTAACTGACATACAAAACTTATACCTATTTGTGGTATACTATCTGATATTTCAATACATGTATACATTGTATAATGTTTAAATCAGAGTAAACATTATCAATGTCCTCAAACATTTAGCATTTCTCATTTTTGAAAGCTTCAAAATCCTTTATTCTAGCTTTTTGAAATATACTATACATTATTGTTATCTATAGCCACTCTACTGTGCAATAGCACACCGGAACTTATTTCTCCTAACTGGAGCATAGTACCCATTGATCAACCTCTCCCCATCCTTTCTTACCCTCTACTGTCCCCAGCCTCTGGTACCTATCATTGTACCTTCAACTTCTATGAGATCAACTTTTTTAGATTCTACATACTAGTGAGATCTTGCAGTAGTTGCCTTTCTATGTCTGACTTATTTCACTTAACATCATGCTCTCCAATCCCATCCAGGTTTTCACACATGACAGGATTTCATTCCTGAACAGGTGAATAGTATTCCATTGTGTACATATATCATATTTTCTTTTTTCATTCATCAGTTGAAAACACTTAGGTCGTTTATGTTTCCTGGCTGTGTGAATAATACTGCAATGAGCGCAGGAGTGCAGAAGTCTCTTTGACACTCTATTTTCATTTTCTTTGGATTTATATGCAGTAGTGAAGTTACTATATCCTATAGTAATTGTATTTTGAAACTTTTGAGGGCCTTCATACCATTTTCCACAATGGCTCTACTAAGTTATATTCCCAAGAACTGTGTGCAAGCTTTCCCTTTCCTCCACATCTCCACCAGCACTCTATGACAACACAAAGTTTTTCTCTTCCAATTCTAGAGGCCAGAAGTCCAAATTAATATTATAATCCTAAAATCAGCACGGCTGAAGCTGGGAATGTAGCACAGGGGTGCAGTACTTTGTATGTTGAAGGCCCTGGGTTCCATCCAGAAGCACTCCCCCAACTCTAAAAAATTGGCAGAACAAGATTCTCCCAGCTTCAAAAACTGCCATCATTCCTGGGCTTGTGACCTCATAACTCCAATCTTTGTTTTTGTAGTTATGATGCCTTTTTCATTTTATCCTCTGTTTCAAATTTTCTTTTTCTCTTTTAAGGACCCTTATGATTACATGTAGGCCTCACCCACATAATATAGGAAAATTTCCATATCTCACTATCCTTAATCACATTTGCAAAATTCTTTCTGAAGTATGAATTTATATTCATAGGTTCCTGTAATTAACATGTGGATGCATCAGGGAAGTCACCAGGGAGTTTCATTTGCTCATTCAAAATGTGAACCTTACCTCCACCCTAGGTTCCCTGCCCCCATGAAGAAATCTATAGTTCAGTTAATTGTACTCATTTATCTTTAAAATTCCAATGGGAAACTATAACAGAGAGAATTCTTGTGGACATCTCCTTCCCAGGCCCAGACACCAACTTGGAGCTGTGAATGCTCTTTTCACAGGAGCTGGTGCATCATGCTTCCTGCATTATACCCCACTCAACTCTGCCAGTTAAACAAGGAAGTGTGTGCCATCTTCATGGCGTGTCTGACCACTGTGCATGTGTCCACACTTTGGACCAACCCTATATCCCAGTGTACAATGTAGACCAGAAATCCTAGAAATCCTAGCAATAGGACACCCACTCTCTTGTATGCCAAGGACTCCAGAAACCAAAGGAGGAAGTTTGAAGCATTTTTAATCCCTGTCTGTAGCCATCCCTTCATCTGCAGAGGCCAAAGTCATTAGTCCCTGGCATTCCTCCACCACCATCTTATTCTGCAGCTGACCACTGTCTTCCACTACTCATTGGTATTCTTACTTAGCTCAGCTGTCAATCATTATTCACCATCCTGCTACTTCACATAGTGGGAATCAGAGGAATTCCATTGAATACAAGGAATAAAACACCAGTCCTCGGCAGGCACTAGAACATCTTCCAGTCCTGGGACCCTGACCAGGGTGCTCTGAGCCACTAGAGCATTCAAGAGATATTGCTCACCCAGAATAATACAAAGAGTCAGCCATGCTCTTCCTGACATAAGCAGAGAAATCCTGAGGGTGGAGTATCTGGTGTGCTGCTGGTACATTCATCCAACAGAGCTGCCAATAATGTCTTAGATTTCCCAAAGCCTAGTCATGTACTCCCTTCTCCTCTCCCCTTCTCTTCATCTGCTCCCTTCACCTCTGCTAAACTAAAGATCCAGAGTTTTGAGAGGCTTTCTGAATTGGTTTTGCAGTGAACTCTCTCATGTATGCTGGCCATTGCTCTGCTCTGGATAGTGCCAAAGCCTCTCTTTTACTAAGGGTGTCATATTCTTCCCCTGGCTCCTGAATATTTTTATAGAATGTTTACTTCTGAAAGCAAAAGGGGAAATGTCCAGTTGACATTTCAGAATCTAAAATCATCTGTGATTTTTGTAAGAAGGCACACTATAGTGGCATTTTTAGAAATAAAATTGTGGTAATATTTATAAAAAGTTAAACTATCCATACCATTTCCACATTAACCCACTATTTATATTGTTATCTCCTTAGCAGACAATATTTACATTTCCACAAAAAGTCATGTTCAAAAACATTGATAGTTCTAATCATCATAGCAAATAAGGAACTATTTGTGCATCCATCAGAAAGAGAAGCATTTGAGTTATTATGGCATATAGATGCTTTATAATTCTAGAAAGTGGTGACAAAATCGAGGTATATTCACATGTGCTGTCATGGGAAGATCTTACATCCATTTCATTAAGGCAATGTGCAGATAAATGTGTATATTTTTATCCATGTATGTTACAATGACCAATATATTTTATAGCACATCTATGTATGTAAAGGCCTAAAATCAGCTTTAAAATAATACATACCACATTGTTCATTATGATGATTTTTGAGGAGGGGACTGAATTATAGAGGAAGTTTGACTGGGCATGGTGGCAAATGCCTGTAAGCCCAATGGCTCAGGAGACTGAGGCAGGAGGATCACAAGTTCAAAGCCAGCCTCAGCAAAAGCAAGGTGCTAAGCAACTCTATGAGATCCTGTCTCTAAATTAAATGCAAAATAGGGTTGGGGATGTGGCTCAGTGGTCGAGTGCCCCTTAGTTTAATCCCCAGTACACCCCCAAATAGAGGAACTTTGAAAACAGAGAATTGTGATAAATATGCAATTTTAGATTTTTTTCCAACAAGAATAAATGCACTGCAATGTTTGCAACTAAAATATTTAAAAATCCTAATAGCAAAATAGAAGCTATGTATATGCTAAAGCAACTTATAGCTGATATGACAGACAAAACCCAGAAGTTCATGTTTCGTGCACGTGAGTTTATATATATATTTTATTAGAGACAGCATCTCACTGAGTTGCTTAGGGCCTCACTAAATTGCTGAGGCTAGGTTTGAACCTGTGATGCTCCTGCTGCAGCCTCCCGAGTCACTGGGATTACAGGCGTGCGTCACCGGCTGTGCACATGAATTCCCATGTGGTTTGGCAGGGGCTCTCCGGAGGCTCTCAGGTGACCCAGGGAATCCAGACTGCTTCCATCTTATGGTTTGTTATTGAAAGGAAGGAGAAAGCATGGAAATGCATACTGGCTCTCAAATGCCAGGATGTGACCAATGACGCTGTCACTCTTGTTTCAGTGGCAAGGAAATGTCACATGTTCTTCCTAAGTACAGGCAGGTGGACAGGAGTGTTGCCCTGTGCCAAGGAAGGAGAGAAGATGTGGCTGGGAACCTGAACTCTCCCAGATCTGTTAGAGAGCAGGTGCTCCACCAGGAGCAAATAGCAAATGCTGCCCTTTGGTCACAGCCACACTCTTGTCGTGGAGCAGTTTCTGAGAAGACCAGATTTGCCTTGAAACTTTAGGTGCCTGCTGTGGCACATGATTTTAATCCTACAGTACCCATGGAGGAGGATCATGCCAAAGCTGCCAGGGAGGGTTCCCTCCTTCACTCCGCAGGACATTTCTGCACTTGCCTCTGTGATACTATCTTCTCAGTGGGCTGAGAGTTTCCCCTTTCGTGTGATGCAGGGTAAATTCTTAACTGGTGAGCCTCTGCTACCCTCCACGTGACCACTGTTACCCAGCTGCCTGGACAGCTGCGTTAGCCACAGTGAAAGCCAGCATTTTGCTGTGAAGCAAGTACCACAGAGGTAGCAACTGAGGAACAGTTAATTATTCTTTTATTGTCAGAGCTAGCATGTGTTCCTAGGACTGATTTTACCTCCTGGGGGACTCCAGGCATTTATGAAGTCAACCTCAGTAGATGTTTTCTCCACAATGATTTTCAAAGCATTTCCTCATCTGGTGTTTAGCCATTCACTTGTGTGTATGTTTAGAGGTGAGTGACAAATAAGATATCCAATTAAAATCTGATTTCAAATATCAATGTGGTTTAAAAAACATGTAACTTTAGTGTCATATCCCAAGAATCAATAAAGAATATGCCAAATGATAGTTTACTCACAGTCCATTGGAAAAAACCTGGAGGATGTGTTGAAGTCCATTGGCTTGGTAACTGTGTTTAAAGTCCCTGACTCATGTGTAAATTTTTTTTCAAAGGGTCTGTTCATATCATACGGTAAGGGATGGGAGAGTCAGATGACTTTAGGGAGTAGGAACACTGTATCACCTGGAGGACAGGTGATTCCACATAGCCACCGGAGGAGGCAGCAGGGAAAGCCTGGGCAAAGGAGCAGGTTCCAGAATTAAAAAGGTGGGAATGTGGGGGATGACTTCAAGGAGTCCTGGGACTGGACAGAAATGCTGGAAACAAGGCAGTCAGTTCTCAAGGAACCAACTTTAGACAATCCCCAAAGTATGTTTAATCCTTCCTGTCACCTACTTTAGGACTGCTTTTAGTATGTTGGCCTGCCCCAATTTCCTTCTTTATGTCACCAGAGAGACATTATATAATGCTGAGAAGAGAAATGAATTCCAAGTCAGAAGGCTGTCCTTGGGCTGGGACAAGGGGGTCTCATTTCAGCCCTGTCATTTACTAGCCAATGATCCTGGAAAGTTCCCAACCTTATGAGTCTTGGACTCTTCATCTATGAAGCTGGGCTGACAAGGCCTGTCCAGTTGGATGATTGGGTTCTGTAGACTGTATATAATATACCTGGCACAGTGCCTGATCTGTACTGGCACTGGAGTGAGATACATGTGGCTGTTATTTCTTGTAGTATTTGATCCTAGCCCCTACGATTGTGGGATGTTGTTTCCATTGGCATTGCTCTCCAGGATCCATTGGAGATATACAACTCAATAGTGCATGGGGTACTAGTCAGCCCAAAAAGGAAATTTTATGATTAAGTTCAATAAATTTTCCCTCTTTGGAGGGCATATTACAAAATCTAGGTATGGAGGAGTTTCTACCACTGGATGCAATTCAAAGGTCCTAGAATTTAACTCAAGGACTAGTTCTTTCCCTCCCTTCTAGTTACATTTCCATCCAAACAACTGTTGTCGTTCATCTCACCTCCAATGAAAATCTATTCCTTGCTTGGAGTTGTCTAAGTTATATTTACTGTAACTAATTAAAATCTTCAAATGGAGTCCACTCTGGCTCTCCCGGACCAAGAAAAAGTCAGTCTAGAGGCTTCTAGGCACCTCTTCAAAGATATATCACTGTATTTTCCCTGGAAATACTTGCATATGATGGGTATAAATCACCTAGTTCCTGTGCTGTTCAACTGCACTGGGACAAGGGCTCAGGACACTTCCCATACTCAACACTAATCGAGATTCCTCTCTGCTTTATCCATGAACTGAAAAGAACTGCTCAGAGCAACTTTTCAGTCTTCCAACCCCAAGACACACCATCTGAGGTTCTGGTCCTGGCCACCAAAAAGTCTCATTAAAATAAACTCTCAGAGGTGGTGCTACAGTTTCCCCAAGCCCCAAACTCCTTGGGTCAACATTGGACATTGACACTTGATTGCTGTACCATGGAGTACAACAGACTCACCCAACTTCATGTGTTAAGTCTCAGAGTACATTTTCCTATCTTCCTAATAGGGTTGCTGTTCCTAGACTGTACCATTCTACAGGTTAGCATGAGTCTGGCTTATCCTATTATCTCTACTACTAACACAGGACCTTCCAAAAAAACAGATGTTCTGTGAAAAATGGGGGAAGAAATAGTGAACAAGGAGTCTTAGTGAGTTTAAATTTCTCCAACAATTTTTAATGAGCCAAGCATATACAAGTATACATCTTTTTAATTTTACAGAAACAACAATACACTATAAAGGGTAAGGGCAGGTAAAATTATCTTTTACACATTTGTCTTTTCTTGGCCCCAATCTGTTTTAGTGCTGACTTCTTTCACATTTCTGAGGAACTTTCTATTCTAATGGCATGTTAACTTGTTCCAGATCACAAAATAAGATGGAAGATTTTCCAATTTGTTTTATAAAACATCAGGACTCTTAAACTGTATAAACAGTAACATGTTTGTGAGAAATGTGCCATTCAGAAACTTAGAACTTGAAGTTAATTAAACTTTCTATTAAAAGAAACAACATTTGAAAAAAAAATAACAAAAAGAAAGAAAATCTCCAACTTAACAGTATAGACTAGGAAAGTCAACATGTTATATACTCAATTCACTCAAGTCTTATTCTGCCTTTCGACTACTGAAAAAGTGACTGCTGTCTTCAAACACAGAGTAAAGTATCTGCCTCAGAATTCACTTGGGACAGGACAAGCTATTGGATGTGACTTTGGAATATGCCCTGGCCCTGACCACACCACTGTCCCTGGGTGCAACTCTGACTTGGGCTACCTCTTCATCTCTTAAAGCCTTCTCATACCAAATAGAAAAGGTATTGGGGATGATATCCTTAAACTTGCTCCCAAAATCCAGGACTTTCATCTTGCTTGTTTCAGCATGGGCCCTTGGACCCCACAGGAACTCATAGCAAGCAGGATCACTGCCAGGCACCTGGCCATACTCCAGGTACTGTTCCTGCACCAAATCTTCAGTGATGAATTTCCTAGGCTCCCTATAGATGAAGTGTTCCCTCCCAGCACACACTCCCATCACACTCAGCATTTCCCAGACCACCTTCTCAGGGGTGCAGTTGCCATTCAGAACGATCACAACCAGGACATTTATCAGTCTTGGGCATGCTGTACTTATCACTCAA
Source organism: Sciurus carolinensis (assembly GCF_902686445.1). Classification (NCBI taxonomy): domain Eukaryota; kingdom Metazoa; phylum Chordata; class Mammalia; order Rodentia; family Sciuridae; genus Sciurus; species Sciurus carolinensis. The sequence continues at coordinate 128,359,765 of NC_062232.1, read as the reverse complement.
CATTCCACCATAGGTGAGGCCCATGGCAATGACAAGGATGTAGGGGTGGCTGGAAGGGCCCACTTCTTCTATGCCAATGTCAAAGATTAGCTGCATGGACTCAGAAGGCTTGCTGAAGATCACAGGGAAGTACTCCTGGTAATTTTTGATGACACTTATCAGCATTTCTGCCTTGGTCACAGGCTCCTTCATTCAATACTTGAGGAGGAGGAACTTCACCAAATCAACAACTTTATCATCTATGACATCAATAATCAAGGACTCAGTGCCTGGCAGGGCCTAGGAACTTCTTAGACCTTCCTTTTTTGTTGCTGAAGCTCTTATGGAATTGGCTCCATGGAGTGGAGGCCATGGCAGATAGGAAGGAACAGGTTCTTTGAGGACACTGGAGAGAACCCAGCATTCTGGTAGCAGAAATATCCTTCTTGGTGTCCAGGATCTGAGAATAACAGGAAGAAGAAAAGAAGGAGGAGGATAGACAACAGGAGGGAGAAAAAGTGGTGGCTTCCTGCTCAACTATGGGGACTGGTACACCCACCAGGCCCAGTGCCTCCCTTTGGGCCTTAGGGTGCCTTTGTTGGTACTTCTGATTATGAGGCATCATGAATTTCCTTGGGAACATAAGACAGGAGGATGGGCAGGAGCTTGGTGGTGGGGACTCACTGGCCTGGGGAAGAAAGGGCCTTAGCTGAGAACTGAACCTTTGGCAGCTCTCACAAAGGCCCACTACAGGTTTTCTGTTTGGGTGGTGCTCTAGGGCTATTCAGGCTCCCGTCCTTTTGGTGGAGCTGTTTCCTGAAAGCCTGAGGGAGAAAGTGAGGCAGTTACTGTGGGTACAGCAAGCCCACAGAGCACAAGGCCCAGGGCTGACCGTAGGTCTCATGGGGCCTGGGCTCTGTGGGGGCTCCCTTTGCCCTAGGGAGGGCAGGGTCCTTGATACGCATTCCCTGAGTACACCTCACCATGACTCCAAATACTGCCTGGGCCTCCTCTGCTCTGTGACCTGAGGACACTGCCTCATACCAAGACATTCATCTCCTTGTTCCAGAAGTTCTTGTAAGAGGCACTGAGGGGACCCACAGATTGCAGACTGCAAGCAAGACCCTGGTCCACCAGCCCTGACAGGAGGGATGGGCTGCCTTCTGTGAGGTCACCACTGTTCTGAGGTAGATGGTCCCCTCTGCTCACTCTGGGCCCTCAACTTGCCCCTGGCAGGACCTGGATGCCACCCACGAGCTGGACTGAAGCACACTCTGTGAAGAAGTTTCCACCTCCCTGACAAGGAATATAAGATAGGGGCCTCACACCTGGCCACACATGCTCAAAGGTGACAGCAAGATCTAGTCAAATTCAATGGACCCATGTATCCTGGCCATGGAAGAGCTGGCTCAGTTTTCTCTCTAATGACCTTAGGGCTCCTCTCTTAAACCTTAACAAATTCTAAAACAAATCCTGTCTATGTGAGACACCAGGAAAGGAAGTGAGGAGAAGGTAAAGCCAATGGAGTTTGGTCTACCCACGGCTGAAAATAAATGGCAGGTGGGAACTGGGGTCCTGTGTGTTCCAGTGAAGAAGTTTCCTCTATCCTTAACCTGACTCCTGGCTGTGCCTGGATTCCTGACATCTGCTTCCCTGAGTCCAGCCCCCTCTTACGAAGGCCTCCACTTCTCTGAAACCAATGACACACAGATAATAAAGGGACCCTGACAGCCCTGGGATTTCTGGATCTACAGCAGGTACTGGCAAAATTTCTGAGGGGCATCTATCTGTATTCTGGGATGGGGTTCCTTTGATCTTCCCTTAGGGTCCTCATGTTAACTCTTGAGTAACCTGGGACACCTGTCTCTGATGGCCAGATAGTGATCCCTGTGCTGACATGAAATCACCTGTCACATCAAGCTCCTCAATTCCCCAAGATCCCTGGTAATTCCTAGAGAAGTGAACGGATTCTGGTTGCCCCTGTGTGGGTTCTCCAGAGCTGGTGGCTGGACCTAGACCCCATGCCTTCTGGGCTGGGGGATTCCCTAAGTCCTTACTCATGCCCACGCCTGCCCTTCCTCACACCCACTACATCTGAGATGAACTGACATCTTTCAATTAAGGTCCCATCTCCCTGAAGACTCCCCATATTTATGCCCACGGCAGAAGTGACCTTGGCACTTAGGGCCTCCTAGGGATGACCACAGTGGCCAGACACACTATGTGATATGCATTGTGTCAGAGGTAGGGATACTTTCAGTCTTCATGAAGGACCCATACCTTGGGTCCTTCCCTCTACTAACCACATGTGGCTCCCTCTGCTGAACTGTAATGAACTTTGGACCAAGGTCCTTACCCACATAAAAACCCTTCACCCAAACCATCAGGCAGAAAGGAGAGGGAGTCACTTCTAGTGACCCTGCATGGGGCCCCACAGGGTGTGTCACAGGGGAAGCCAGGTTCTGTGAGGTCCCTTCTTTTGGGAGGTATGACATTCAGTCCCTGTCACCAAAGGTCCTCACCTTGACTCCTAGCACAGAGTGGAATCCTCCCTCTGATGGCCAGGTGTGACTTCTCTGCTGTCCTGATGAACACCAAGGCTCCCCCTCGCTGATTTGGAGGAGACAGAAGTGAAGAGAGCACATTTGGACACTGATGCATGGGTTTTTCCCAGGCTAACAGAAGGAGCAGGTTCCATGGGCCTCCTTGGTCTGGGCTGTCCTCAGGGTATTCATACTCACTCCTGACAGGGTCTGGCCCTTTCCCCTCTGCTGACCTGTATGTAGGTGCATCCTGCAGGCCAAGGGCCCCATTTCCCCGAGGCCCAGAGGAGGAAGAAGGAATGGGATGTCCTCCCCAAAGTCCTGCCTGTAGCCTCCCCAGGCTGCCAACAGGGGCGGGTTTCCCAGGTGTGGATCTGGGATGTTACTGAACTTCCCAGAAGATTCTGAGATTCCTCCATCTGCTGACCTGTGAACACACACTTCAATCATGCTCACTCATCCCTGACACCCTGGAGGCAGAAGGGAGTTCCGCTGCACAGGACACTCTGCCCAGGGCCTCCTAGGCTTGATGTCATGGTGGATGTCCCCCTCATTTCTCCCTGTGTCCTCCCCTTGGCTCCTGGCAGTAGCCCACTCCTCTCCTAAACTGAGTCCTCCTCCCTCAGATTACACAGTCAGAATGAAGGACAGGCTCAGACTGAAAGCAGGGACAGGGCTGGGTGCCACCTATTCTGTGTCCTAGGGCACTCAGTTCTCCCTCATTTCTAACCTTGACTGCCAGCAGGACCTCCCCAGATACCAAAGTCAGAAATCATAGTGCCTGTAAAGCTGTCCCAGAACTGACAGCAGGCTGGGCTGCATCTATGGTCAGCTCAGTCCTTCCTCAGGCCTGCCAATGACTCCCAGCCATTCTGGGCACCTCTTCCCGCTCATTTGAGGCTATGCTCCTCTATGTAACCCTACCTCTCTCAGACATCCACCCTGTAGTCCAGAAACACCTGTCTCTTCACCCTGCATGGTGCCTTGCTGGAATGACCCTAGGGGCAGGTTTCTGTGGGGGTCTGGATGCTTTGGAGCTTAAGA